>NW_026596088.1:14795392-15097226 GCF_907164565.1 Psammomys obesus | reverse complement strand
GTGTGTGTGTGTGTGTGTGTGTGTGTGTGTGTGTGTGTGTGTGTGTGAAATAGATTTGATTGTTATTATCTTCCCGTTCTGGTTGATTTTCTATGTAGGGAACACTGCCTTTCCAATACTTCATCCTAAGTGCATTGTCTTCCTAAATGGAACCTTCTGTAGGCTTTTAAAACTTTGTAGCTTTCTCTCATCTTGAATTCTTAGAACTCTTTGGACTAAACATTTTTGTTGCCTACCTACGCTAAAGCATGATGCTCAGGTATGTTCCCACTACACGACCCCCCCCCCCCCCCCCCCATCATCAGTCACATCTTTCTATAACCGTTTGCCTGTGCCTGGCTGTACCGTGCTATGTTTTTGTTACCTACTGCTAGTAGCAGCCCACTATAACATTTAATGGCTTAAAAAAACAATTTATTTGCTCAGGGTTCTTTGGGATGAAGTTTGAGCAGTGACTCAGCTGTGCTCTGTTCCTTGAGTCATCATGTTTTGGCAACATTCAGCTGGTAGTTGGCTTTGAATGGAAAGTCCAAGAATGCTATTCTCATGTATACTTACTTCACTTCACGCTTACTTCACACTTACTTCAGGGCTTCCACTCAGCAGCCCCTTTTGCCCATGTAGACTGCATGCCGATGTCGGCTGCTTTATAAAAGGGGAGGTTCCAAGATGCATAGTGGAGACTGCTGGTTTCTTAAGGCCCAGCTTTAAGTAGCACAGTGTCACACATTCTGATGGTCCTAAACATGGCTACATGAGAAGAGGGAAAAAGAAAAAAGAATAGTAAAGAGTTTTAGCATTTTGCAGTTCATCTGATGATAGCACTGACTTTCTTTGGGCTAAGTACCACAATTCTGTGGTGGAACCTCAAGTCTATGAAATGTATTTTTAAATTTAATGTTTTAGAAAATTATTGTTTATACTGTAGAGAGTTTTGCTTGTGAAAAGCTATTTATTATGAAATTACAATATCTTTTTAATAATACCTTCCAATGGGAAATTTTTTATTTAACCAGTTCCCAAATTTGAGGTAAGGAAAGGAAAAAACTTTTTCCACGGATTCTAAAATTAGTGAAATATATGGCTGGTAGCCATGTGTTAGATTTAATTATAGGTGAAGTAAATAACAAACCAGATAATTGTATATAAATAAAGTAATGTTTTACAAAGGGCTAGTCTAGACCTTTAAAGAAAATTGGATTTTTTTTAAATTATACTAGAATTAAATTCAGGAGTAAAATATGATGGGCCTTGGAAATTTTAGAAAAAAGAATGGGTACAGAGCTTTACCATATAATCGATTTTAAAAGTTTGTGGTGTGGGGGTGCAGTTCAGTAGTCTAGCACTTGTCTGCCATACCCAATGCTCTGGCTCAATCCTCAGCACTACTCCCACCTCCAAAAAAAGCATAGTGAAATCTGGCCTAGGAATCAGTAAAGTAGAACAAGGAAATACTATTAATCCATGACTGAATAATACTAAATGAGCTGAAAATGATAAAGTACAGTCTGACTGAAAAAGAATAGCATGATGTATTTATAAATAAATTAAAAATACCATGTCTGCTCTGATTCAGTGCCTTTATCTGAGAAGCCTGAGTTTGTGCATAGGAAAACAAAGAGATACTGAATTATAGATTATCTCTGTGTCCTCCTTTATACTCTTCCATGTATGTATTTATTTTATTTAGAAACAGAGCCCAGCTGTGGCAGGCATGAAACATGAAAACATGTAGACCTTAAACTGGCCTTAAACTCAAGAGATCTTCCTGTTGATTGCTAACATTAAAGGTAGCACCATAATGCCTACCTTTATTGCCAGCCTTTACTGGTTTTTAAAGGACAGCATAATTATATGTATAGAAGATAATTGTTGCCATTAAAAGAAGTAAAAGGAACACAAGATTAAATTTTGTGTTTACTATATCACAGTTGCTCCTCACATGGGTTCTATTATAGTAATGTCTCTCTCTATGTTCAGGTGGAAGCAGAAATCTAGAGTTCTTGTACTTTACTCTCACATGTTTTGAGGAAGTTGGGAGCTAGGGATACATGGCCCTGTTATATTGCCATAGCATCCTTGTTAATAACTATGCTACAGCATTTTACATATACAGATTCTTATAAGTGTATTGGAATTATGAAAGCAGATACTTACTGGGTGTGGTACCAGCATTTGGAAGCCTAAGGCAGGAAAGTTCAAGGCCAACCTAGACTAGGTTATATTTCCAGATTCTGTCTCAAACAATTAAAAGCCATAAACCACCCCCCCAAAAAAAATGTTTAGTAGTTGAAATTATTTTGAGTTCACTTTTTAATTTTTTTTTAAACTACAAACCAAACCTCTTTTTTTTAAAGGTCAGTTATACGTATCTTAATTTTGATTTCAAGTGTGTAATATAATCCATTCTGTGTGTTTAACATCCACCTTAAATACACAGTTGAAGACTTTTCTTCCTTTTCATGGTTATATTAATAATGCCTTTTTTGTAGTCAATTTTTATAGAGGTGTTTCTCATTTTCATTTTTAAATATTATGTTATTGTTAGTAATTAAGTTTTTATTTGCCTGAAATGTAGTAGTAGTTGATCTGTTTTATAGCAACATTATTTCTGTTCCAAACTAATAGGATTAACCTTAATTCACACAATCCCTTACAAGTCCAAAATTGACATTGCAGAAACAAATTACAGTGATTTTACTTTACTTCACTGACACACTTTGGGGCTATCCTGCTTTCAGTATTAGTCACTGATAGTAATTCTTATTTTAAAGTGGATAATACAAACGTAACAAAAGGCTGAAGTTGATCCTGTTAAAGTCAAAGGGAGTTCTTGGAAATGGAACTATAAAACTAAGTGGTAGAGTGTCGGCTAACATATAAGAGACTAAAGTCAGTCCCCAGTACCACAGGAAGAGGAGAAAAGAGAAGATTCTTAGAGCACCAGAGTATGAAGATTGTGCTTCATGAGGATGGCCAGAGGTCCTCCAGAGACAGCAAGATAGTCATCAGCAGAGCTAGTATTGGCAGTACTGTTTTGGGTTGAATGAATATGAGATTGAAAAGTTTAAACTTTTGGAAGCTGTTACAGTAATTTTGGTAGAAGATACTTTGATCGTAGCAGGAGAACAGAGCAACAAGGGATAGCTAAGTAGACTAGATATGGTTTGGTGCTAGTGATAGGTAAAGAGCAGGGCTGGAACTGGAAGCCACTCAGCTTGGTTCTGGTTTCAGAAGCTTAGTAGATGTAGGTGGCCCTTGTTTAAGTGGCCGTTAGATACGGAAGAGAAAGGAGTTTCTTCCACTCAAGTATCTGGTGTGTTCAGATACAGTAGATGTAACTGCTAACACCATGGGAAATGGAAGAGAAAAATCAGTATTTTCAAGAGCTTAAGGGATGGCATAGGGCAAACTTTTTTTTTTTTTTTTTTTTGAGAAAGATGATTTTTTTTAAATATTTTGCCTTGACAATTACTGATAAAAAGGAGGAAGGAGAGCTTAAAATCCATTTTCTAGATTGATAGTCGAAAAGACTTGGTGATGATACATTTTTTAAGATCAAACTTGTTAATTGAAGATTTTTTTATATGTATGAGTGTTTGCATGTATGTCTGTACACCACCCATATGCTTGGTGCCCATGGAGACCAGAAGAGAACATTGATTGGATCTCTAGGAGCTGAGTTACAGGTGGTATGAGCATGAATACTGAGAACCAAATCCAGGTCCTTTAGAAGAGCAACAAGCTCTCTTAACCTCTGAGCCATTGCTCCAGCCCCAAGTTTTGTAATTTTTAACTTAAAATTTTCATGGCTTCTTGGCTCTGTTGCTTTATAACCTTAAAAGGTAAAAGCAGATATCCACAAGAATGACTGCTTTCCCAAAACAAAAATGGTGCTTGTGTTTGACATGATCTATTGGAGCATGTTTCATACAGAATAAAACAGTACAGAGGAAACCCTGTCTTGTGAGTTCTTTACACTGTTCATAAAATTTTATAGTTAATTACAGTTGTGTTTTCCTTTAAGAATAATTGGAAGTAACACCTTTTTCAAATTTCAGATAGAAAATGCTGCTGAAGAACCTAGAGTCTTATGTATAATTCAAGATACTACTAACTCAAAGACAGTGAATGAACGGATCACTTTAAATTTACCAGCATCTACCCCAGTCAGAAAGCTCTTTGAAGATGTGGCCAGCAAAGTAGGCTACATAAATGGAACCTTTGATTTGGCATGGGGAAATGGAGTCAGTACTGCTGACACGGTAAGCCCTCAGACCCAAGGCTGCTTAAGCTGCATTATTCTGACATCATAGTAATGTCATAGCTACGGTTACTGTGTCTGTTAGTGTGATTAAGTGAAAGCCTGGACATAATTATATGGTTATCAGATCATAGTAGCTGAGATGCAGTGACTGGTCCCTCCTCCCTTGTCTTTGTTCTAGAGTCAACAGTTGTCCTAAGTTGTTTCCTGGGATAATAAAAATTATGAATAAAATCACTTTTATTTCCTTTTATTTATGTAACTTTTTCTGGGCATCTTTTTCTATGTACATATGTAGTCCTAGGTGTTACTTTATAAAACTCTCGATTTTAACTCTCATGCTCAAAGGTATTTCTCATGTATGCAGTCTCAGATGTATGAAGGTTTGTTTTATGTCTCAGTCTCTGTCATGTTAACTACTTGTTTTCTTTGTGATCTGTTTCTGCTTTATTTGCTGCATTGCCTCATTTCTTTCATTCTGCAGCATCTCCTCAAAGGCTTAGTGATTCTTGTTTTATTCGTAAATTGTAGTCAAGAGTCTCCTTGGAGGCTGATTAAATTTGCAGTATTCAGTTTCCATTTTCCTAGTGCTCTGCTCTGTTTTGGTGGCTGTAGTGCCTGTGCTTTGCTTTGTGTGGGGATTGGGAGGGGAATAAGTTCTATTGCCCACCGTTTGTTTAGTCTAAGGAGGAAAGGGAGGGTCCAACTCACCAGAATGCCTTTTCCCATTTGTTTACTCGGGTTCCCTGGCCCCAGCTCTTGACCTTTGCCTAGTGTTGCCTGCCACCCTTATCTCCGCAGCAGTCTCCTGTAGGCACTTTGTTCTTTGGTTCTCTTCTGGGTTTTGTTTGTCATAAATCAGAACTGTTTTCTATCTTTTTTTAAATTTCTCAGAATTTCTGGTATGTTCATGGTACTCTATTTTACTCTTTCTATTTGCCATATTTTTAAACCTTTATTTTTGTTTTTTATTTGTTTTGTTTTCTGCTTTGTTTGGCATTCACAGAGTTTGGAGGATTATTCAGTAGACACATGGTTATAGATTACAGGTGTGAGCTACCGTGCCTGCTTTGGTTTGGATTTTCAATATGCTGCTTATCTGGGAATTTTTAGACTTATATGTCAAACATTTTGTAGTTTTTAGTTATATGAACTTTTTTTTAGCTTTTTATGAAAATCTATTATTACATTGCATATATTTTAGGGGAAAAAAAAGCTGTATTGATTTTGGTTAGCATTATATTTAACATCAGTCCCTTAGCCTTTTCTTTGCTCAGTGTTTTATATGCTGGGGATGAAATGTGAGCCTCCGGGATGCCCTCGGCACACATTCTGTCAATTGGGCTTAGCAGTTCTGTTCATGATAGAGGTGTTCATTCAATACCTAGCTGAAAAAAAATTTAGCCAAATCATTACTAATTATATATATATATATCATACAATATATCATGTATATATGTATGTATTATGTATTTATTACCACATTTTTTATATAATCTAACATTTTTGTACCCATAGGCACCACTGGATCACACCAGTGACAAGTCTCTTCTTGATGCTAATTTTGAACCAGGAAAGAAGAACTTTCTGCATTTGACAGATAAAGACGGTGAACAGCCTCAGATGATGTTGGTGAGCTATTTAGAAAGACATAATTTTTATGCACTAGGAATGTAGTTTTTCAGAGCAAGAAGAGATGCCTGATTGTATGATACATGATAGTTATGTGTGATGGCATTAGGTGTCTACAGCACTATTATGTTTAGTTTAGTGCCTCACTGGGACTACTGCTGTACCAAGGGGAGGAGGCTCAGGGTAGAATACCTTACAGACCTGTAGTTCCATGGCCTTTCCTTTGGTTCAGTAGAAAACTCATCAGTTCTTTTGTTAATAATGGGAGACTATTTCCATTCTCATTCCCCAACATACTCCCACCTCCATCTCTTTTGGATTGACTAATATGTCAGCTGCTTCCGTTAATTTATTCACCCCAATTCAGACTTATTTCCAACCCACTGACTCCCAATTGGGTATTTTCTGAGAGTTTACTTTAAAGAAGTGTGCAAATACAAGTTACAAACACTATACATTCAAGATACCATTTCTTTACAAATTATGATGGGACAAGAGAGATGGCTGAAGATTAAGAGCATTGGCTTCTCTTCCAGAGGGCCCAGGTTCAGTTCCTACCAGCACCCACATGGCAGCCCATAACTGTGACTCCGGTCCTAGGGTACCCAATGCTCTCTTCTGCTCTTCTCAGGCATTGCATACATGTAGCGCACATGCAGACATGCAGACACTCGTACACATAAGATTAAAAGATAAAATCTCACAACAGAAACTCACTATGATAAGTAAATATGGTTTCATGGTTTAATTTCAGAGGATGTTGTTGTAAAAGAATTTTAAAATCTGGTCTGATTTGCCTCGCTGTTTTACAGACTGAAGAAACTAAGGCTCAGAGAATATAGACTTTTTTGGAGCCCTTCTCTTCACTAAAATTTGCTCAGGACAAAATGTTCTATTTGATGACCTTCATTTAGAAATGTGTTGAGAATAGAGATGTCCCTTTGAGCGGAAAATGGTGATAGGAGTGTGTTCATGATGAAGCACTCGAATGTGCCTTTTGAGCACCCTGAAGCTTATCTTTTGTTTTGTGGCATCACAGGGTTTTGATTGGTCTTAGGTGATGCTAAAATCGGAATTAGCTATAATTATAGAGCTCCAATTCACAGTTTTAGAGTTGTGGTTACAACTGCTTAATCACTGTTCTTGCTCCATCCTAACTGCTTATGCTGGTTTTGTGCCCTTTAATCCTTTTCAGCATATTACACATTAACAGGAACTTTCTTACTAGAGGCTGAGCAGTTCTCCATTTCATCAGCAGTTCTTGAATGTCCCTCACCTGCTGGACCTAACTTATGATGTAAGAGTGAATATTTAGGTACTCATTCAGGAATTCATAGTGGTACATCTCCTTTTCTTTTGTAAATAAAATATTTGAAACGGGGCTTTTAAAATCCGCAGTTAAGTTCTTTGAAGGGGCCAGGAGCATTGCTCGGTGCTTTGAATGAGACTTTTCAGAGCTGCATACAGGAAACACAGGACACACACTCCTCGGGTGCCTCTAGGATCAGTCATAGCATGCTTCAACTTCTCACTGTTGCTAGTCAGTAACTACTGGTGATGCTGCATTTTTTAGGAGGACTCCAGTAATGTGGACGACAGCGTGCATGACAGGTTTATAGGTCCACTTCCAAGGGAAGGTTCTGTGGCCTCTACCAGTGAGTATGTCAGCCAAAGCTACTCCTATTCATCGATTTTGAACAAGTCAGAAACCGGTAAGACTACTTTATTGTTTTGTTCCATACAGCATAATCTCAGCAAGTTCTTCATTTTATCAGTAGGAACTGAAACCCAGAGCAAGATGATTGGCCAGCAGCAGCAGAGTCGGTACTGATGGGCTGTGTACTGTTTCTTCCCTCATCTTCTTGCTATCCTTACTGTATTGTTACTGCCTTTATTTATCTACAGACTAAAAGATCCTGGATATTGTGTTCTGAAAAAAAGTATTCTGGTAATTTTCCCTCGAGAACTTACTCTGACATTTTTGAAGTCAGCTTCTCTGGAAATGAAATCTTCTTTTCTCTTTTTCAGATTAAGATGGGCTGTGAGGAATATGCTTCCATGAAGCAGACAGACACACTTTTTTAATTGGGTCTGCTGTATCATTCAGTTTAATTGTTATGTTTGAAATAAATTAGGTCATTTAAAAATTTTTATTAGGTCTAGAGAGGTGGCTTAATTAGTGGTTAAGAGTACTTGCTGCTCTGGAAGAGGACCCGGGGTTAGTTCTCAGCACCTAATGGGGCTCACAGCCATCTGTGACTCCAGGAGATCTGATGCCGTCATATGATCTCCATAAGCACATATGTGGAATGCATACATATATGCACCTGCAGTCAAAGCACACATACACATAAAATAAAAAGAAATAAATCTTTTTTAATAATGTTAGCTTTTTCCTGAATACGATTAAGCCTAGATTATTTTCAAGTGTTTTTTGTTGTTGTTGTTTTTTCAATATGTATAGGTATTTGACTTGCATGTGTATCTGTATACCAGTGTGTGCATTACCCACTGAGGACAGAAGAGGGTTTCTGATCCTCTGGGGACTGAAATACCAACAGTTGGGAGTTGCCACATTGGTCCTCTGGAAGAACAGCCAGTGCTCTCAACTGCTAAGCACTCTCTCTAGCCCTAGATTATTAACATTTTATTTCAACTTAGCAGGCTGACTTTATATGAAGGTTTCATTAATATATACATACATACATTTGTGTGTGTGTATATATGATTGGTTAATTAGCATATGAATATAATCTAGATACTTGTCATGTATTTCATCTTATAACACACCTTTTCTATTAGGTAGTGTTTTTCCATGTTGAAAGAAATAGAAACAAGTACAGAATAGTCTTTTGTGCAGCTAGTTAATGTTAGGTGTAGCTTTAGAATCTTTCATTTTAAAAATATGAGAGATTTTAAATATTATAGTAAACACCTATCTTAAAAAAACAGGAAAGCTAGAGAGTTACATTCAAGTCTTTGTTTTAATATGATATGTGTTATATTTACTGTAGTTTGTAATTAGAACTTAGAATGATTTTCTCATTGCTAATCATTGTGAAGTTTATTTGCTCTGGAACTAGAGTGAGGATCTTTGGTTTATAATGTATGTTAGTGAACTTTGGCTGCATACCACCCAGAATAAAAGAGAATTCAGAATCATTTCAAATTATAGCACATAGTAAAATTGCTTATAAAGTCACAAGGACTTATTTCTTCAAAAATAATATAAAGGTAGTTGCTTAAAATGTAGATTCCAGGGTTTACTTCCCAAAATGCTAGTGGAACTGCCCTGAATCAGGCTAGAAAGTTTTTCATTTTGTTTTAAATAAGTACTGTGAAGATTGTTCTGAGATTGTTGGGATACTTTGAGAAAATTTTCAGATTTAACAAGACAAGATTCTTGAAATAGTTTTTGCTATTCATTCTGACAACTAAGTCCTTTATATGAAGCATTTATAGAATGCTGTGTATTAGGTCCAACTCTTTATCTTGTGAATTCATTGAAATTAAGGTAGTGGTTTTTAGAAGTGTTTTTTATTTCTTTATGCAAATAAAACATGCCTTCTGTCACTCTTTAAAATTAAAAAAATCAGTGACAGTACTCTGTGTAGTAACCACTTTTATTTTGTTCATTTTTATCTTCTTGATAATATGCTTTTAAGATAATAGATAATGCTTTTAAGAAAATTCATAAGCATGGGCATCTGAGTTCGCTCTCTGCATTATTTCTTGATATAATTTGATTCACAGGGCTGATGACAGGGCCAACTAATTTAGTTGAGTCTTCCTCTGATATATGATGTTTAAAGTGAAAATGCTTCATTTTTGGTGTATAGATCTAGGGAATAAGATTGTACTCTAGTAAGAACTGCTGTGATAAATGTGTTAAATACCATATAATACCTATTTCTATCTTGGTAACAAAGTATCCTGGCTTTTTCTTAGAAACAAAGTTCAAAAATACATACCACAGAAAAGAACTTTCTTACGTGGCATTGAAAAAAAAACAATTTCCAACTAAGCAGTCTTGCCCTGTATGTATTGATTGATTTAGCCCAAGTGCTGATTTGTCTGTATTTGTGTTTTCCTTTAAAGGTTATGTCGGATTAGTAAACCAGGCGATGACATGCTATTTGAATAGCCTTTTGCAAACACTTTTTATGACTCCTGAATTTAGGAATGCATTATATAAGTGAGTATTTGAAAAATGGTTTATAAGTAAAAATAAAAGTACAGTTTTTAAATATAAAATTTAATTTGCTTCCTTAGACTTACTTGTAATATTTGAGGTATTTTTTACTTTATAAGCTGACTTCCTTATGTATAAGAATCTTCTGAAAGGCTGACACATGAAAGCCGTGAGAAGGGAAAATGAGAAATTATTGGATAGAAAAGATTCAAATTGATGAATGTCCCCATTAATAGCTTTATTGCTTTTATAGGGAAAGGTGTGTCTAATTTTGAGAGAATCTATACATGTAACCCAACCATTGATTTTCTTTGCTCTCTCGGTTTAAGAATTCAGTGTTATTTTTTTAATTTATAAGCTCTCTAATTAAAATATAACATAGCTTGTTTGTTTAAATGTATATGCGATTTCTAAGACTGCATCAGATACTTTAAAAGGCTTTATGGAAGAAGTCCATGTCTAATAAACTCTGAACTCACCCATTAATTTTTATGAGTTTTTTATAATGCAGTTTATATGCTTTTGCATAGCATACTTAAGGTATGTGTAACTTAGATCTATTTTGTTTTGTTTTAAGACAGGGTTTCTCTGTGTAGCCCTGGCATCCTGGAATTCACTCTGTAGACCAGGCTAGCCTTGAACTCACAAAAATCCACCTGCCTCTTATCTCCAATATCCTGGGACTAGCTGTGCACCACCAGGCCCAGCAACTTAGATTTTCAAAGTATAAGTAAACTGATTCTTTTTCCTGTTCCTTTTGAATGGTGCCTTTGAAATGATCTAAATATGTATTTGAATCCTTTATAAAGTTGTAATATTGGTTGTATTGCTCACGCATGCTCTCATCCATACATTCACTTGTTAGCTTATTCTCTGAATTTGCTTGTAGATGTGACATGTTTAATTCATTATTATTGTTGCCTGTTAGTAATTATATTTTAGGCTCTTAGGATAGAGCAGACAGAAAACTAAGATCTTTGTTTTCAAGTAATTTACAGATCTATCTATAATAACCACCTGTGTATTGTGAAATTATTTAAGCAACATTTAGGGTCAGCTAAATGCCACGAGAGCTGAGAGAGGAGATGTTAATGAAACATGAAGAAATGAATGGCGTAGTGAAATAAATAGGGCTTGAAATAGGCCATAAAATAGTTACATTTTGGTCAGGTTGACAAAAAAGAGCACACTGTAGATAAGGAAAATTTTAGAAGTCATAATGAATAGTAGTTAGTGCTCCCTAAATAACGTGTTAGGACTGCTGGGAGCACTTTTATATACTCACCCAGTTCTGACAATAGCTGTGAATTGTCTGCTGTTGTCATCCACGTTTTGGTAGAAGCAGTTAGTAAATGCACAGACACTGCCTAGGTCACCCTGTAGGTGCGAGGACCCAGTCTTGGTTGTACCTGTGCTGTAGTTATTGGCAGGGTATAGAGTGGGTTGGCGAGGCCCCTAGATGTGCACAACTGTCAGCATATGGGAAGGCAGACTAAGGGGTGGGCTAGAACCTGCTAGGAAGGCTTCCGTGCTGCAGATGATTGCCTGCTGACAGCAAATTTTGCCTGGCGTTCTAGGTGCTTGTTTAACTGTCCACTCTTATACTCTGAAGGTGGCCTGCACGCTCTGTAAACAGTAAGAGCAGCCCAGGATGCCCAGTCAGGGTGGCAAGCATTTCCTGGACACTAGCTAAATACCAATAATTCTATTAGACACAGAGTTGACAGTGTTGATAAGACGGAGTTCCCCCTTCGGAGCTTCCATCAAGAGCATGCATAAATAAGCTCATTTTTACAAGCCCAGTATGCCAGGAAGGTAATAAAGCAAAGTAGAGAGAGTAACTTCTGGAGGAAAGGTTGAGCTGGGTGAGGAAGGGAAACAGCCATGAGAGTAGCCTTCATAAGAGCCTGAAAACTCTTAAGTACAGAAGCATTTGGGAGTCAGGGAAATCCACTGTGAATAGATGAGAGTTAAAACACTTGTTCAAAGAGGAGGACTAGATCTTTCAGCCTTGAGACTATAAATGGGTGTTTACAGCAAGTAGTGAACCAAGCCTTAGTGCACTGATGTCTGAGTATAGACCTGGGACCCACAGTGCACTTGCATGGAACAGTACCACGATGAAAGATGAAACTGCACATTCATCCTTTGTGTAGCGGCCTACATAGACTCTTCGTTGTTGACTTGCAGGCTTGTGATACGTTCTGTGAATTGTTAGGAAAGCCTGTGTGGTGCAGGTTGAAAAAGTGATTTGAAAGAGATCCTTGGGAGGGCCTGTCATTAAACTAAACATGGATTCGTGAGGTGAATGTGGGTGGTAATGCTATTTCTGAGTGAAAACTGAGATGTCTTATTGACAACCTTCTTTTTTAGTAGTAAAAGAATGGGAAGAATTGAATGTGCCAATAAAACGTCTAACTATAGGTAATCAGTGAAATTGCAAGTCCCAACAAGATTCGCAACCTCTTAAGGTTATAATAGAATTTTAGAGCCTATAATGTCAATTCTAAGGACTTCCAAGAAGATAATTACCAGGAGAGCTGCTGAATGGGTATAGAGCCAGGGAGGGTTAAAGCACATGTGAACCTCAGGGATGGGCCAGACAAGAAAAGGGACCAAGAGCCTGGAGGGCAGAGCTCCAGAAGTACAACCGCTCAGTCCTAAGCTAAGAGAAACTGATTGCTTAACCAAAACCATTTGTAAACTGGAGCATAGGAAAATTAGTAGTCATGCCTCGGGTTTGAGACTAAAAAGGAGATTTTGAGTAGTGGAGTGATCTTAGCATTGCCCGTTTCAGGCAGGACACCATTAATAGTATTCTTAATGTTTGGGGTTTAGCATCTTGTTTTATTACAGAATCCCCTTAAGAATTCCTGAGTGTGTTGACCACCTGTGGTTACCCAATCTTTTCTCTGCTGTGTGATCCTAAGTTTTTTATCTGGGAATTCACTTGTTGAGGCAGCCCCTGTAGCTAGGGCTACGTGGTCACTTATGCATTTTTGAGAATAAAAATTCTACTGGAATTATTTTATTTACTTAAGCTTTAAAATTTTTATTTATGTGTTTTGGTGTTTATATGTGCATTGTTGTTTAGCCTGCATATATTTCTATGTGGGGGTGCCAGTTCTCCTGCTTTGTGGGTGCTGGGACTTGAACCATGGTCTTCTGGCATAACAGCCAGTGCTCTTAACCACTGAGCCATCCCTCCAGCCCCATGAAAAGTTGTTTGTTTTTTTTTTTTTTAATATTTTTTGGTTTAATATTTAAAACATTTAAAAATGAGGAAATAGGACGCTGAGTCCATCTTCTTCCATTACCCAACTTTGAATGGCACAGTGGCTGTGAATCCTTAGGGTCATTTGAACACCCCTTTCACTGGGGTCACATATCACATATCGTGCATAGCAGATAGTCACATGATTCATAACAGAGGCAAAGTTACAGTTATGAAGTAGCAAGGAAAATAATTTTATGGTAGGGTCACGAGAGTATGAGGAACTGTAGAAAAGGGTCACAGCATTAGGAAGGTTGAGAACCACTGTTTTGTGTTTAGACTTCCATCCAGATGACTTGGCAGGCACAGTTCCATTTCATCTGTGATAGAATGGTCAGTGTTCAAGTTCCTGTGATGGCCACATAACTTTCTGAACCATTTGTTTAAGTCAGATCCAAATAAAACTCAAGTGTGTAATTAACCACTATGATTCTTTTTTTTTTTTTTTAATTTATTTTTATGTGTATTGGCGTTTTTTGCTTGCATGTACGTCTGTGTGAGGGTGTTGGATCCTGGAGTTAAAGGTAGTTGTGGGTTGCCATGGGTGCTGAGAGTTGAAGCCGAGTTCTTTGGAAGAACAGCCAGTGAGTGCTCTTACTCGCTGAGCCTTCTCTTCAGTTTGATCAGTATGATTCTTAATTGATTCAATTTGTTTTTAATTCCTTCTATTCTCCTTTTTAATTCCCTGAAAATGTATATATTGAATGCTGGTGTTACTCATCTTGTGTGTTTTTCCAGTTTGGATTTTAATGTTTTGTCATCGGATATTCTGCATAGTCAGATTCAAATTTGACCCTTACATTTAAGTGAGCGTTGCTTTTTATTCTTGAGGCAGGAGCTGCTTTATGCATTTTGTTTAGTTTTGAATTTGTAAATTAGAGACTGTTGATTAAATATTAACTAGTTTTACTTACTATTCACAGTGTGTATTGCCTAGAATTAAGATCTTATGTGATGATTTTGATACTAATTATGCTTTAAAGAATGAAGTCATTTTATGTAGTTGACATGATCTCATCCTCCTAGGTGGGAATTTGAGGAATCTGAAGAAGATCCTGTGACAAGCATCCCATACCAGCTTCAAAGGCTTTTTGTTTTGTTACAAACCAGCAAAAAGAGAGCAATTGAGACCACAGATGTCACAAGGAGCTTTGGATGGGACAGCAGTGAAGGTAAGACCTTTCTTACTGGTAAGACTTTCTTACTTTCTTAACCACTTCTGGTGCTGTGCAGCACATCAGTGACTTTGTTTTATTTACCTGAAACATCTCCTTGCTCTTTGTTCAAATGTCAAAGTAATTTATTTTTAATTACTTAAGGTCTAAGAGATAAATTTTAACCAGTTAAGATTCTTGTGCAGTTAAGTTTGGTATGTTCTATTTTTAATGGGCTTTAAATAAAAAAATTAGAGTTTTTTTTAATTTAGTTTTTTATTTTCAAACATTTATTTTTGTTTTGACAAGATAAAGATACTGAAAGAAATTTTACTGAAAAGGAGCAATTTTTTTTTTACTTTATAACTTTTAAAAAATACTGTTTCTTTTCTTTTTTTAAAGACTATACTGTAATTACATCATTTTTCTGTTCTCTTTCTTCCCTCCAAACCCTCTTATATATCTGTTCTTGTTCTCTTTAAAATTTGTGTCCTCTTTTCTTAGTCAGGCAATGGTAACTAAGAATGGTACACACCTTTAATCTCACAGTACTAGGAAGTTAGAGGCAGGTGGATCTCTGTGAGTTCAAGACCAGCCTGGTGTACAGAGCAAGTTCAAGGACAGCCAGGGCTACATACAGAGACCCCATTGTATACTATTTTCTCATTAATGTGTTTGTATAGCTATATCTGTTAGGACTGGACTCCATAGCTCTCCATTTTGTTAGGGTGTGGTATTCTGTCTGATGCAGAGAAATGCCCTTGTTGTGGGGTGTCTAACATACTTCTTTACAATGAAAACCAACAAATATTCCAGTACCAAAAAGCCAATGCTACTTGTACAACACTGGTTTGATTATTTTCCTGTGACTGTCCTTTTCATAGCTGTAATGTGTCTTCATGTGTTCTTAAGATTTTTTTTAAAGTAGACTTGGTTCTATTTATGTTGAAACAATAACATAATGTATGTTGTACGATTCTATTTTTAATGAAATTTTATGTTAAATAGCTTGGCAACAGCATGATGTACAAGAACTGTGCCGCGTTATGTTTGATGCTTTGGAACAGAAATGGAAACAAACAGAACAGGTAAATTCTCTCCGTCAGTCTGAGGAGACTATGTGTTAAGAAGGCAGCCAGTATCTTAAAATGACTTTTATTCTATTGGAATGTTTTAAGACTTGGGCATCAGTCTGCTACATTTGTAAATGAAATTACTAGACCTCATCTGCTGTTGACTGAATCCTAAGCATCTTCATTAAATGACCCCAGATCTCAGCTTCCTCATTGTCCTAGTTAGGGTTTCTTACATGAAATATGGTGACTAAAAGCAGCTTGGAGAGGAAAGTGTTTATTTGACTTATACCTTCACATCATAGACTATTATTGAAGGAAGTCAGGACAGGAACTCAAATAGGGCAAGAACCTGGAGTGAAGAGCTGATGCAGAGGCTGTGGAAGAGTGCTGCTTACTGACTTGTTCCCCATAACTTGCTCATCCTTTCTTGTAGAACCCAGGACCACTATCCCAGGGACAACATCACTCACAGTGGGCACTCACAATTAGAGACAGCATCCCTCATCAATCACTACATAAGAAATCCCCTACAAGCTTGCCCACAGCTAGATCTTATGGAGGCGTTTTCTCAATTGAGTGCTTTCCTCTCTGATGACTCTTGCTTGTGTCAAGGTGACACAAAAGTAACCTGCACATTCATCAAAATAAGGAATTTGGAGGAGGGGGCTAATTTTCAGTGGTTATTTCATTTTCTTTAAATAAATGATAATCTTTATAAAGTGTATCCACCAAGTTTTACCTTCATTTTGACCAGTCAAGTGCAGTCATATGCTTATTTGTCTTATTAGTCATGTCCTTATTTATCTGACCTAACTCACCGAGTAGCTTGGCTTTATGAGATTCCGTGCGGATGAAGAGTATAGATTGAGTATAATAGAGTAGCCCAGGGATGAAAGAGGATGCGGTTCTAACATAGCACAAGGACCTGATCTCTGATGGGAATGATGTGGTGGCTTGGAAGAGAATCTGGAGCCAGGAAGAGGCAGGATGCTCTCTGTGAGTTCGAGGCCACTGTGGTCTACAAATTGAGTCCAGGACAACCAGGGCTCTGTTACAGAGAGATACCCTGTCTCTGAAAAAAAAAAAAAAAAAAAAAAGATAATCTGTTAAACAGTAAGTGTCGGGGGATAGGGATCCATTTGTATATTATAAAGTCAGGTTTAAGAAGTCTGTATCTGAACTTTCAGAAGATAAATAGAAAAAGAGAATTTATAAATAGGAATAAGTGTTGTTTTATAATTATGTGTTGATTTGCATAATTTTTGTTTGAGGGTGGATACCAGATTTCATTTTTTTTTTTTTTAGGACACTGGTTTGACCCATTTTGAAGTCCTGGATACAAAAGCTCTGACTAGGGCAGGAAAACAAAGAAGGATCCATCAAGTCAGTTGTATTAGAGTAGGCAGCTCTGGTGCATCCAGTCTGAAAGTGTGTAGATCCACCCTGGACATTTTAAAAGTGAATTTATGAAGAAGAAAACTGTTAGTATGTTTTCTTTCTGACCCGCCCATTTTTTTTACTTGAGAAATGATGAAACCATTTAAACAACCTCATGATTTCTCTACGTAATCCTATGGAATTGAGTTATTTTATATGGATGGTATTAGGGGCTGTTTCTTCTTCATAGGTCTGAGGTTACCCTTTCTTCTTGTTACATCCCTCTCTGTAAGTCAGCACGTCATTAAGATCAGCTAGGGCATCCCTACTGACTTCCTAAAATTTGGTACAAGTATCTTGAGGCAAGACAGTCATATGAAGGGTTGTTACTTAGGGAATTCCCTGCCTACTTTTAGTCAAAAGAACCCCAATTGGCTGTTTGGGAAATAGGTTGAGAGATAAAGTCTTTTAGATGAGGATATTTTGAGGAAGATTAATTTTATAATATTGTTTGAATCTTGTGTCTTAAGTTTTTTAAATTGTTTTATGTTTATTATTAAAATTTACTTATTTGCCCAAGTTAGCAGTGGAATTTTACAAATCAGAATATACTTTGAGACTCATGGTGTTTGCGTAAAGCAGTCAAAGCACAGACAGCTTCTTAGTTCTGTAACAACATGCCTGAAGTGTGGATTGAGATAGAGTCTAAGGAAAAAGAACAGAGTAATTGATAACTGACCTCATAACCATCTATTTTACTACTTGAGAGTTTTATTGATTTGGGGCATTAAAATAGTCAATTATACATGTTTTGTTCTAAGTTAGTGGTAATCTAATTTTATTAAATTTTTAAGGTGAAAAAATTTTTTTTTCAAGTGTCAGATTTTATTTCCTAAAATTTTAGATATATCTCATAGTTGCTTTTTAAAAATTTATTAGTAAAAATCATTATCATTTTGTGTCTCTTCTAAAAAGCAAGGATTGTATATAGATATAACTTAAAATTGCTTATAATAAGGAACACCTTTAAAAATATGAATGTTATTTTTAGGCTGATCTTATAAATGAGCTGTATCAAGGCAAGCTGAAAGACTATGTGAGGTGTCTGGAATGCGGTTATGAAGGCTGGAGAATTGACACGTATCTTGATATTCCACTGGTCATCCGACCTTATGGGTCCAGCCAAGCGTTTGCTAGTGTGGTATGTACCTTCCAGCTGACTGCTTGATATTTTATACGGAGTACACAACTGCACAGTGGTATAACTCCTTGTCTAGTGATGTCATCCCAAATACACCTTCTGGTTGTTAGGCATTTCTTCACTTTACTTAGCAGTGAATCCTAATGGTGCATCTAGAAGAGAAAGAATGAATAGAATGAATATGGTGCCTTCCCCAATAGGGATTGGATGATTTCACCTTTATTTTTTTAACCTCTAACAATCTGTTTTATAAATGGTATTTTAGCTCCCCTTTTCTTTTTGGCATAGAAAAGTCATTTGTTCTATACATTTTTTTAAATTGGGAAAATAACCTCTAGGTCTTATGATAAAGGCTTTCTTGTTTTTGTTTTTATGAAGCATCCTTATTCTGAGTACTTATAATTCCAAAGCATATTGATATGAGGCAGGATGATCAATCAGAAATATGTATTCAACATTTTTATGTGCCAAGGGAGCCTTTAGAGATAACTAGAACATCTTAGTTAGTTAGTATTTCTCTATGGCATACTTGGTAATATTTCAAGGTACATGAGGATTCTGAGGAGCACAGTGTGGAAGTTCTGTACTAAGTTAAAGTCTAGGACAAACGTGAACTAATACAGTAGATTTTCTTTCCTTGCCAAGTCTTCTAAATTATATTTGATGTTGAACCAAAATTATATTGTTGTTTAATGTGATTCTCAGTGTAGGTAGAAGAAATATTTAAGGCAGTTTTACTGCCTGTTGATAGACCTGATAACTAGGGCAATGATCAAAAAAAGAAAAGGACTCAAACACACTTTGCGTATATCAGTAGAATTTTTTTTTAATGTTTAAGTAACACTTGGAAGGCACTAGAAAGTAAACAGGAATGATAACAAAAAAACATGCAAAAATATGAAAATAATATGGCAGCCTTAGTTACATATAAATTGTATAAATATGCGAACTTAGAAACATAGTTTGATTGATTGAAAGATAGGTAGATTTTAAAAATACAATCCAATAATATGTTGTCTATAAGAAATTACATGCAACCAGTAATTTGAATGAATGTGTAGGACATGATGCTGGATGAAAGAAAGCCAGTTGGGAAAATTGACATACTGTCTGATTTCATTTATTTAAACTTGGTCACATAAATGTTTTTTACAGCTACATTTTAGAACTGTACCACTGATTGATCATTACCAGAGCTATTGAATTTGGTCAGTTCCTGTTTTTATTTAGAAACTATTTAATGCCTTTGCTGTCCTGTAGGATATAAGACCCAACACAGATGATAAATATACACAGAACTAACTTAATATACAGACTGGGGCAAACAGTGAAACTGAGAATGTCTTGAGTGAGGAAAGAGGATTATATTAGTGGCCCCATCACCATTGTGATGTTCTGTAGTTTGCAGGAAACAGTGCAATGCATACAGAGTATTTTTGAGTAATATTAATTCTTGTAAGTATATGCAAATTTATAATTATCTTAGAAACAAAAATAAAAAAAAAAGATAAATGAATAGCTTAGGTAAAGATACCTAGAGCTCTTTCCCTAACTCAGAGCAAAATGTCTCAGGGAGATAGCTGAATGTAATCATCTGTAAGGAAATATTTTGCTTTGCTACTATGTGTTATTAACAAGATTTTTTTTTTTCACTGCATCAGCAATGCAAGAGATAGTACTCAGTGCTTTGCTCCAGTTTTTATTATTTTTAAAGTCTAGAAAATAATCATTTCAATACTGGTTTCCCTATTCTAAACAAAGCAAATGTTAAATAGTGGGGGGGAGGCAGATTTGTGATGAATTCAGATAGGCTCAGTGAGAGGATGGGGGCAGTACTGTGTTTCTTCTTGCACTTGTGCCTAGGTTATGTGCATTGCTCTAAAATTATAATCATCTGTCTTCTTACTTGCTACACTAAGAATGTAAGAACTCTTCTTGTTCTACTTCGAATCCTGAAAAGTACAATCTGCAACTATATGTGCAGCTAACTTTTTCTTAATATGCAAGGGAGGTAAAGTAAGCCAAGAATTGTCAGCCTAGGATGATAAAGTCACAATTTGGAGCTAATTTAGAAGCATAATTTAATAGCTTAACATACAAAACTATAGCTTACTGGAAGGAGTCCTTTTCTGTTCTGTGTGCTAACAGCAGCACGGTGTTGATAGCATTTTGTTCCCCTCATAGCCCAGGACCTACCTACTTTTTTGATCCCTATAATAAGATACAGTACAGTATGGATTTTAATTACTACGTCACAGCAAGGGCAGATTCTCTTTAACCATTTTAGCCCATCATTTACATGATTTTTCAAATGCATAGAGGAAATGACACTAATCTTTGTAACTAGCTAATTTTATTTTATGATTAAGGTTGACAAACCATTACAGTGTTCATGCTATATTAATTCATCTTTCTAGTTTCTGGAATATCTCTATGTACCCTTCCTAAAGCCCAAACACTGGCTATAATGGAAGTAAAAGCCATGTATCACAGCATCTGAGAGATGGAGGGTAATGGACAATGATTTTGAACAGGTTTTCCATTGCTGCTGCTAGCCTGTGTATCTGGAGCATATGAGTGGAGTATGTAAGAAAACAAAATAAAAAGGGGAAAAGCACACACAGGTAGTACGCATGCCCAGTGAGTGAGCATAGACTGGGGCTTGGTAATCAATGGCACTAGCTATAGGGAAGGGGTTTTATGGTGAGCAGGATTAGGAATCAAAGCCTCTGAAGTGCATAAAGAAGACTGTTGCTTCAGGATCAGCAGTGAGAAAACAAGAAAAGAAGGAGGAAGCCTCCTACAAAAATGAGAGGAGACCATGCTCTCCCTGTTTCTCCTGTTCCCAAGAAACCAAACTTTACTAAACTGATAAGGAAGGTATGCTCAAACTAAATAGTGCTGTACCCAAAAGATCAGGAAGACTATTTCTGCCTAGTATTAGAATATGTTAAAGACAGAACAAAACAAGGTGGGAGCATGAGTTGAATAATGGCATGACATATTACATGTACTTAAAGTACAAAGAATATCCATTTTACAGCCAAGGAAAGGGAGAGGGCTGAAGTAAAAAGAAAGGTCACATGCTATAGTGATGGGGAAGAAACAACTATAGGACGTAATAAAGTTAGCGCACACAGAAGTTGTATGGTAGGGATCAAGATGAAGCCACATGTCCATCATGCCAAACATGGATACAAATAGGCATGTGTTGCCTTGTTGAAGAGTTCTAAGGTAGCCAAGAAACTGCTAGTGAATGCTCAAACGAGAGGTAGAAGGTTGATAAGACCTCGAATTTTAGCATGTTCGCCATGAATCTTCCTACAAATTGCTTCTGAGCTTCAAGAGGAAGATAGAAGTTCTGTAGTGGAGACATGGACCACATCTTGACTAGACAGTTAATGGGACTCCGCATAGTATGTGACTAGGAGGCCCTTAAAAGGACTCTATATTACTAGCAAGTAATACAGAAAGTGATCTGAACTTCAGACAGCCCAGGCTGCAGAATGTGTCATGAGATAGCTGGTTTCTGAAAGTTCTACAGGTTAAAGAGGTTTTAACACACAACCGAGTTTATTCTGTAACTAGATATCCTGGGCATATTCTAGTAATTGCTAGAATTGGTACATGAACTGGCAAAAGTACTTTATAAATATTAATTTTTTTTAAGTTTGCTAACTATACTTTCTATGTACAGAATTTCCACTCAAGTATTAAGAGTGAATTTAAACACATGATTTGGGAAAAGTCCATAATACCAGGGCTAGCAAAACATTAAAAAAAAAAAAAAAAAAAACACTTAAGTCTAAATTTATTTTATAAAAACATCTGTTCAAACAGATGTTTTGGTGCATGCCTTTAATCCTAGCATTGGGAATCAGAGGCCAGTCTGGTCAATGTAAGTTCCAGGACAGCCAAAGATACATAATAGAAAGATCCTGCCTCAAAAGTCTCTGCTATGAACTATCAGACACAGTTTAACAAAGTCTTATTTGCTCCCTCTTATTTACTTTGGTTTTTAATTTTTTCTTTGTTTTGTTTCTTTATCGAGACAGGGTTTCTGTGTATAGCCTTGGCTGTCCCTGAACTAGCTTGGCTCTGTAGACCAAGCTGGCCTCAAACTCACAGATCCACCTGCCTGCCTCTGCGTCCCATGTGCTGGATGCTGGGATTAAAAGTATATGCCACCATCACCCAGCCCCTTATTTTATTTTTTGAGACAGGGTCTCACTATGTAGTCTGGCTAGCCTGGAACTCAGACAGATCTGCCTGCCTCTGCCTCCCCAGTGCTGGGATTAAAGGTGTGGACCACCACACCCAGCATACCCTTACTTTAGACACCACTTGACTAGTTCAAATTTTATTTGGAAGCTTTTCAAACTTGACTTAAGTCGGTGGTAAGCCATGGCTATAATTTTTTAAAACTTCTTTTTCTTTATGTTTTAAAAGGAATTTTTCATTCTTAGAATATGCTTCAGAGAGAAAAAGAAATGTTTTCTAAGTGAGTTCTTGCCTGTGGTTGCCAGTTAAACGCTTGGGAATATATTAAAAACAACTTTGCTACTCTTTCTCCCTTCTTGGTGCTTCCTTGTAAGATGAGAAGGAATAAGAGATGGGATGAGCTGACAAGTGCTTAGATATTTTCAGTCTTGTATTTTGTCCCAGAGTAATCTGTGTCCAGCGGTATGTGGAGAGTTGTTCTTTCCTCACAACTAATTTACAATTCAGTCCGTTTTGCAAGCTTGAGCTTCTTTATCTTTTGAGGAACAATTTGTTCTGTTTCAACAGAAAAACTAATGAAGCTGCTTTGCCTTAGTGATTCGTTAATCCTTTTCTTTGTATGTGATGTGTTATCAGTAGTTCTGCTTGGACCATGAGTGTAGAAAAGATGCCATCAGATGAAATTTGAGACCACGAATCCATCTTACTTTGTTGCATTGGTTATTGTTTTAATTTGAAATACTAGTCATTAAAGTTTTTATATCCAACAGCTCTTTGTCTCTGTTGAGTTTCATGCTTCTGTCTTAAGACTGTACTGAGAAAAGAAAAGCACATGACTCTCTGCATGCCTTTGACAGCAGAGCAGTAGTGCATGACAATGAAAGGGTTTCAGTTATAGCTAGTGCAGGATGACATGACTGTAATGATTAAGGATGACTGTGAGTTTTAAAGATATGGATCAAGTGAGAACAGTTGTCAAGTGCCTGTACAGAAGGCTGAGCCCATATGTATAAACACATGTCTAAGATTCATGCAAGTGCTTTCTAAAGGTCAGGGGCTTTCCTTTCTATATCATTCAGTCAAACACCACAGTGGAAGAGTAAGAAACTAGTTAGAAGTGGTTGGGATATAAAGTACTGACCAAAGCAATTCTTAACAAAGAATGAAATAATATAATTATGTTATAACTTTTAACTATAATTATAATATTTTGCTGTTAATTGTGTTCTAAGCATTTGATTCATAGCAGTTTTGGTGATTTCAGTGTTTCAAATTTAAGGTTTTGCCATTAAATAGTATTTTAAGTAATTGTAAAACTTTTTCTAACTAGGAAGAAGCATTGCATGCATTTATTCAACCAGAAATCTTGGATGGCCCAAATCAGTATTTTTGTGAACGCTGTAAGAAGAAGTGTGATGCTCGCAAGGTAAGAGGCATGTGAATGTTGTTACGTAGTTTTCTGAGGTGATACTCAGGATTCGGTCCACTTGTCCCCTAACCACGCTTGCTTCTCTTTAGGGCCTTCGGTTTCTGCATTTCCCCTATCTGCTGACCTTACAGTTGAAAAGGTTTGATTTTGATTATACAACCATGCATAGAATTAAACTGAATGATCGAATGTCATTTCCAGAGGAGCTGGATATGAGCACATTTATTGATATTGAAGATGAGGTAAATATTTATTACATTTTCTTGTTATGCTTTTCTTTATACATTTATGTATTTTTAGTTTTTAAAATTACTTTATGTATATGGGTGTTTTGCCTAGAGGTATGTCTGTATGTCACATGTGTTCCTTGTGCCCTCATGGGCCAGAAGAGGGTGTTATATCCTTTGAAATTAGAGTTAGAGACACTTGTGAGCCACTATGTGGGGCCTGTGAATTAAACCCAGGCCCTCTGGGAAAAGCAGCCAGTGCTCTTACCACTGAGCCATCTTTCCAGCTCCTTTATATTTTGAGAAGAGTTTTGTGAAATGAGTTAAGACTGATAATATTTGAAGTGTCCTCTTGACAGACACTTTCTCCTTCCTCACCTTTCAATGCTGTATTACATGGGAGACTATTGCTGTGGCTAAAAAGCTTTTCATGACGTTGTACGTTTCAAGTATTTTATTTGGTCAGAATAGCATAAGCTTTTTTAAAGCTTATGGGTTTCACCTCTCTAGAATTTGGGCAGTAATCATGTTTCATAGTTTCTTTATTATTAAACTGTGTGTTACAGCTGGGTTTCTGATCTTTACTATACATGGAGCAAATATATGTGAGTGAATGAACAAACAAAGTAGTATATGACCATAATGTCTTGCACATGTGCTAATCCCCTTTTCAAAAATGAAGGTACTTGGTTACTCCCATATAAGGTTTGCGAGCTCTTAAATTAACTAAGTTAGAGAGACAAACATTCAAGAGGTTTTGTCTATTACTCTTTTTAATTTTGTTTTTGTTTTAACTTGAAACTTTAAATAGTTTAAACATAGGGTTTTAGTGAATACAGAAAAGCTGATCAGTCTCTTTCTACTCATTGACCTCCAAAGATTTTCTAGCTTTATTAGTGTGTGTGTGTGTGTGTGTGTGTGTGTGTAAAATTATATTTTAATAATCTATAATATATTAGTATTGTATATGTAATATCCTATTTGATTGTTTTCGATGTTCTCCTGATTGCATTGTGTGAAACATTTACAATCAGGAAGGTAGTTATTATAGGGTGATAAATTCTTACTGTTGTAAGAGTTTTGTGTGTTTTTCTGATTGAAACTGATTATTAGTTGTAAAATCTATCTTCCTGCAAAAGCTCAAGTGTAAATGGTTATCAGGTTTCATTTAGTATTTGTCTTAGGGTTACTGTTACTGTGATGCAGCAATAAAAGCAATTTTGGCAAGAAAGGGTTTATTTGGTTTTTACTTCGACATTGTACATAGTTGAAGGAAATCAGGACAGGAACTCAAACAGAGCAGAAACCTGGAGGCAGGAGCTGATGCAGAAGCCATGGAGGGGTGCTGCTTACTGGCTCCTCATGGCTTGCTTAGCCTGCTGTCTTATAGAACCCAGGACCACCAGCCTGGGGGTGGCACAACCCACAATGATTCAGACCCTCCTCAAAGGAGGAAGACTGTACTGCGAACTAGGTGCAATACTTAGAAAAAAGTTATTAGCAACAAGTTATTCTTGTTGTATATACACTTGTTGGTTTCAAGAACTTACATGCAATGCCTAATACACATCAAAGGCTTTCATCTTAGAGAAATCTTAACCTTATATTGTAGGTATGTGAATACAATGGTAAAAGAAAGCAGAAGAGAGGGTTCTTTGGGGTTTCTATCAAGTGGAACTCTTCAGCTGGGTGGCAGTGAACTGAAAGCAGTCAGACATGGAAGTATGGCATTCCTGCCCTGAGTAAACGGTGACATTCCCAGGGACAGATAGATGGCTTAGTTCTCTTTTTATTGTAATACCTTAGAGAGAACTTTTTTTTTGGGGGGGGGGTTGGGAACAAGTGATTCAGTTTGAAACTTAGAGTAGTTGCTATCACAAATGTTACTGTAGGATATAGTAATTGTGTATTGTTACTTTCAATACTAATCATAAATGGAGTTTAATATAACTTAGAATCACAATTTGCAGTAGTAAAATTTTATGGACAATGGAAATACTTTTAGGGAGTACTATTTTAGTTGTTAAACTTAAGATGTGAATTTTAATAAAAAACTTAAAATGAAATAAATGCTTCTCTTAATGAGAACATGTTAAACTATGTGAGCATGGTAGAAAACATAAGTACAAGTTTGAGTATCTTTTCCTTTATTTGGCTTAAGATTTTAATAAAACTGTGTCTTATTAGAAATCTCCTCAAACTGAAAGTTGCACTGATAGTGGAGCAGAAAATGAAGGCAGTTGCCACAGTGACCAGATGAGCAATGATTTCTCCACCGACGATGCTGTTGATGAAGGGATATGCCTGGAGAGCAGTAGTGGGTCTGAGAAGATTTCAAAACCTGGCTTGGAAAAGGTACCTTTTATGAAGTGTATTGGTATTAGCTGCTAAGCATGCTAAGTAAGCCAGTGGTCCCCAAGAGAGCTATTCCTGCATGTTCCTGCATGTTTTAATGAAGATAATAATTCCTGAACTTACATTATTTTGTTCTTTGTTTTTGAAATGAAGATTTTTTAAAATTGTTTTAACAGGTATGATCATAATTATATTTTGGGAAACACTACTTACAGATGGGATGCTAATTCTTAGGAGAGTGTGTACTCTTTTGAGAGTTGGATCATGTTAGAACGGGTGCTGCTTCTGCCCTTAGCCCTGAGTCTTCACATCCTTTGCTTCACTGAGTTTGATCATAGAAGAATAAGAGTATTGGGACTTGATTTGCTGAATTTTAAGGATTCTGACAATGGTACACTTCTGAAACAGTTAACAACAGAGCTGGCCTTGAGTCAGGGAAAACCAAATCCTTGGCTGGCTTTTCTCTCTTCTCTCTAACAGTCCTTAGAAATTCTAGAAAATGATGCTCTTCTTTAAATTATGATCTGGAAACAAAAGAACTGGATAATGTCTAGGGTAGGATTTTCTTTCACCATATCAGTGATTTTATGGTTTTTATCTAGCCACTCTTTTACGGCCCTGTAACATGCTTTATTGAGTGGATAGTTTCATATAAAAAAATATTGAGCATGGTGTAGGTAATAAGTTAACTGTTTTTAAGTCACAGAATGATTGGATATGAAGATTTGGGGCAATATTTAAGAATGGATATTACAGTATAAATCTATTCTGAGTCAAGGCTGCTCTTTTCACCACCATAACCACTATCCTTGACTTTTAAAGTTACTCCCCTTTCAGGGAAGAGAGGTGAGTGGGGATTGCAGTGAATAATGCAGCAGGTACATCACAACTCCATGTGAGACCATCAGATTACCAGGAGCCCAGTATAGCTCCACCTTGTCTGTTTTTGTGTGTAGGTGATTGTGTTACCTGTTAATAATAACAATTTAGTTTCTCTCTTGTGATATGGTACCTTTTCTTCTTCCTGTCTTAGTGCCCTAGGTAAGATGTCTAGTTCAGTACTGAATAAAATGATAAGACAGTGTCCTTGCCTTTTTCTCCTCTTTTAGGAAAATGTGTTCAGTATAACTGTTAGTAAAATATTGTACCTGAGAACCCTTAGTCTGTGTATAGGCTGAGTTGCCATTTACTTGTAACATGATACCTATAATTCTAGTTTTGAAAATAATTCAGGGCAGGAAATACACCACCATACTTGTCTTGAACTTGCAACCTCAGAAGTTTTCAAGAACATAATTGGGCTGGGCGTTTGCTGATTACAATAAAACTTTAAAATGTTACTAGTAACCAGTTGATACATGCCTAGAATCCCAGCACTTGGGTGGCAGAGGCAGGAGGATCTCTGTGAGTAATAGATTCCAGCCAGCAGTGACTACAGAATGAGCCCTGTTTCAAAAAATAATAATAATCTCAGTACAAATTCTAGATCACAGGTAAATTTTGAAACCCACCTATCACTACTTTGATTAATTTTAATTTTGGCAATAAAATTTGAAAAACTCAAGTTTTCAGGATTTGTTCTAGACGCTTCATGATGTAATAATTATAGTCAGTTTAAAGTTATGTACGACAAAGTTAGATGTTCTGATACTTGATTTTGGAAGATCCAAGTACTTTTTAATCAAAGAATTAAGAGGAAAGGACAATGGAAGTGTACTTACCTACCATGCCTCGGGTCCTGCGTTTGTTCCCTAGTGCTGCAAAATGAAGATAGAAAGGAAAACTCCTGCAGAAAAGTGAAAGAGATTAACAGGCCTGTATAGTAGTGCACCTGTGAACCCAGTGTAGGATAAAAGGCAGAGAATTGGCTCCAAGTTTGTGGCTATCCTGGTCTAACATAGCTTGTTCCAGTCTAGAAAGGGTAGCAAAGTGAGATCCTCTCAAAGCAAACTAAAAAACAAACCTTTGCTTGTCCATTTGGAGAATCTACTTATGACAAACTGGTCTTTCCAACCTATGTCATAACGTTTCCTGGACACTCTATTTCTTTTTCTTTTAAAGTTACTTTATTTGATGTGTATGGGTGTTTGGCCTACATGTCTGTACACCATGTGTATATCTGGTACCCTCAGGGCTTGAGGATGTCTAAAATTACAGACAGTTGTGAGCTGCTGTGTGAGTACTGGGTACTGAACCTGGGTTCTTCGGAAAAAGCAGCTAGTGCTCTTAACAACCAAGCCATCTCCAGCCCTGGGAATTCTTACTTTCATTCACTCCAGGTAGAGATGTCAAAGACAAACCAAAGAAAGGGTCCTTCCATGTCCATCTTGGTGAACCAGTGAGTTTATTGCACTTCTTTAATGGAGCATCGTGACTCTTGGGCAGTTCTGTCACCATAAAGCCCACTCCAGCATGGGTAACTACTTAAAGAGTCTCCCCTCTCGGCACCTGGTTGCTACTGTTTGTGTAACGTGAGCCTCTGAGTTGATAACATTCTTGTGGTTGTGGAGTTTTTAAGATTAAAAATATGTGTATGTCTTAATTAGCACATCTCTTGCTGTGAAGAGACACCATGACCACAGCAATTCTTATAAAGGAAAACATTTAATTGGGGCTGGCTTACAGTTCAAAGGTTTAGTCCATTGTCATCATGGCAGAAAGCATGTCAGCACACAGGCAGAGATGGTGATGGGGAGGCATCTTAGAGTACTATATCTGGATCTGCAGGCAGCAGGAAAAGATAGTCACACTAGGCCCATCTTGAGCATTTGAGACCTGCAAGCCTACCCACCATAACACACTTCCTCCAACAAAGCTACACCTCCTAATAGTACCACTCTCTATGGGCCTATGGAGGCCATTTTCATTCAAACCACCACTGTGTGTGTGTGTGTGTGTGTGTGTGTGTGTACACATGTATATATGTATATACGAATGTGTGCATATGTATGTGTGTATGCATGCATGTGCATACCTGGTACCACCCAGAAAAGGGTGGTTGTGAGATATAGTGTGGATGCTGAGAACCAACCCTGGATCCTCTGCAAGAGCCGCAAGTGCTCTCTAACCTCTCACCTGTCTCTCCAGCTACTCTTGTGGTTTCATAGAAGCCTTCTGTACTGTTAAAACTTCCTCTCTGTCATGTAGTATTTGTTTGTTTGGGGTTGCCTCACTTTATAGTCCATTCCCACTGTGTAGCCCAGGCTGGCCTTGAATTCACAGCCGTTGTCCTGCTTTAGCCTTTAGGATTACAGGCCTGAGCTACAATATCTGGCTGTTCCTTATGGATTGTAGAGATGGAAATACTGGTTGCCAGGCTCTCTAGTATTGCTAATTGTTTAAGGGGCTGTGAAGTGCCAAGGCTTCTAAAAGAAAAGGTAATTCAACCTAGTGACCCAGCACATGTCCTATAATCCTAGCACTTGGAAGGCTGGTCTAGAACAGTCATAAGTTTGACAACTTAGTGGGCAACATACTTCAAAACTACCTGGGCAACTTAGACTGTATCTCAAAGTGAAAAATTACAAAGAGGAGCAGGCATATAGCCAAAGAAAAGAACAGAGAAAAGGTTCTTAGTTTATTATAGGAAACATTAGGCATGTTCAGAGTGGAATGACCATAAACTGATTTATTACAGAAATAACAGTTTTAAATTTGGGTGCAGGGTTGTGGATGTGGGTGGCCTTGGCTGTCCTAAAGTCACTGTGTGAACACACATTATTATATCTGCTTCTGCCTCCCAGGTGCTGTAATAGAAAGTATAAGTCACTATGCCAGGCTAGGATTCATTATTAATAGAAATAATAGCTGCCAAATTAATGTTACTTGTCAAAAATACTACATGAGTACATTAGAAGATACTTCAGGTTACTGTCAGAAACAGAATTTTATTTAAAGGAAAAAAAGCAATGTGTTGGTGATTTCTTTTTTGCCTGTCTTTGTTTTGTTTTGTTTTTTTGAGATAGGGATTTTCCTTGTAGCCTTGACTGTCCTAGAGCTCATTCTGTAGACCTGGCTAGCCTCAAACTCAGAGATCCACCTGCTTCCGCCTTCCAAGTTTTGGAATGAAAGGCAGTGTGTGTCACCACCAGCTGGCTGGTAATTTCTTGATACTTGGCTATGCAACTTAAAACATCCTTCTATTTATTTATTTAGTACCTATGTCACAAAATTTCAGACTTATTTTTCATAAATAATAAAGCATGTGTTTATAGTCATATGTAGTCCAAAGATCACAAGGCAGCATAATTAAAAATGTGAAGGATTAAACTGTCACATACTAAGATTTTTGATGACTTGTAATTCCCTAAGGGGCAAATTAGCTTACTTAAGATAACTGTCATGTTACTTCACTCTGTATCCATAGGAAGTAGGGAATTTTAAATAAGGATTTTATAGTCTTCTCTTCCAAACTTCTTTTTCTTCTCTCCTTAGAACTCCCTGATGTATGAGCTCTTCTCGGTGATGGTGCATTCAGGGAGTGCTGCTGGAGGTCACTATTATGCTTGTATAAAGTCTTTCAGTGATGAGCAGTGGTACAGTTTCAATGACCAACATGTGAGCAGGGTAAGGCTCCTGAAGTAAAGAAGTTACTCAGTGGCAGGGGGTTTATTCAGAGCAGAGGTGCCTATGATGGTGTGTCTCAGGTTCCTTTGGAACCATTCTTTTGCTGTTTGCAGTGTCCTTGTTCTGCTTTGTTAGAGCTTGTTACATACTTCCAAGATAGACTGCCCCATCTAACTTGGAGCCTAGAAGATTGGATTAGAGTTGGGCTTGGTGGTTTACACCTGCAGTTTCTAGCACTGGGACAGCTGAGACAGAGAATTGCCAAGAGTTCAAGCCCAGCCCAGGCTACAGATTAAGAACCTGTCTGGGGGTGGGAGAAGGGAACTAGAATATTGGGTTACATATTTACATGATGATGTTAAGATAGTGTTGTTATTGATTTTTACAAAAGAGTAACTTTACAACTTTTTAGATAACACAAGAAGACATTAAGAAGACACACGGTGGGTCTTCAGGAAGCAGAGGCTACTACTCCAGTGCTTTTGCAAGGTAAGAAATAACATGAAGTTCAGTGTTGATCCACTAGAGTAAGCTGTAGCCTTACCCAAGGGTCAGGAGACTTCAAGCTCTGGTCATCTGTTCATAAGTGCTGGCTCATGCTTTCCCACAATAACAGCTTGAGTTGAGGCACAGACCATCTGACCTGCAAAGTCTGGGGGTGGGGTGGGGTCGGGTGGGTTGGGTTGGTTTTTCAAGGCAGGATTTCTCTGTGTAGCTTTAGGTGTCCTAGAACTCGCTCTGTAGACCAGTATGGCCTCGAACTTATAGAGGTCTGCCTGCCTCTACCTCCTGAGTACTGGGATTAAAGGGATGCACCAACACTGCCCTGCAAGACTGAGGGTTTTTTCTTGGTTCTTTCAGCAAAGCAGTTTGCCCAGATCTGATTTAGCTGTAGTAGGCATTGTGGCACACAACTTTCTTTATGACTTCACCTTGTTACCAAAAGGGGCTGTTTTAACCTTTCCATATGTGTACCGTTAACAAGGAGGGATTTTCCTTTCTTCCTGAAATGTTTTAATGTTAATGTGTCTGTGAATGTTGGTATGGTTTTCTGATTATTTGAAAGAAAAAGACACTAATGTTTCAAATAAAGATTTGTTGCTTATAAATGGAATTTACTGTCTACTTTGAAGGACTAATACGGTTTTTACATTTCCTCTAGCTCGACAAATGCATATATGCTAATATACAGACTGAAGGATCCAACAAGAAATGCAAGTATGTTAGCCCATCATAATTTCCTTTATAGGTCTTATAAACTTAGATAACTGCTTTTATGTACATCAATTAACAGGACTTTTTAATGCCTGGGAGAGTGAGCTGTAAACAGTATTATGAAGTAATACTAAGTGATAAAAACATTTGACAAAAATCTGTACAGGTAGGTATACTGATTTGTGCTTGTAAGTCTAGTTACTTGGTAGGCTGAGTGAAGCAGAAAGATTATAATTCTGAGGCCTACTGACAATTTAACAGGACCTTGTCTCGAGACAGTAGTTTTTAAAAAGCTGAGGCTACAGCTTAGTGATAGAGCTCTTGGTTAGCATTCATAAGTTCTAGACTTCTGATAGCTAGTACTACACATAGGCAGGCATGCACTCAAACACAAGCACACCCACACACAGGCAAAGGGGGTTAGAATACTTTGTAATATACTTTCTCTTTGTTAAACAAATTAGATGTTTACTATTGCTCACAGCTTACGAACTGAACTTTCTGAGTCTTTGCAGCCATGTAGACTGGAAATGACGACACCTGATAGGTTTGTAATACGTGAATGAAACCACCACACTTCAGCTTCTTGCAGCATAGCTAGTACGCAGTGAAAGCGCAAACTACGTGCTGCTTGTTTCAGGGGCAAGCTTTTGGGTTTGTTAGCATCTACATAGTTTGAGAATGGGCTCCAGATGGCCTGAAATACTTCAGAAATCATTTAATACAGAGTTACCTTTGCTTATTTGGTTGAAGAACAATTTTTTTGTGAATATTAAAAAATCTTTTGTTATATTTTATTAAGAATACCAGGGGGCCAGCAAGAAGGCTCAGCTGGTAAAAGATATTTGTTGCCAAGCCTGATGGCCTAATTTTAATGCCCAGAACCTTCAAAGGGGCTCTCTGACCTCCCAAAAATAATCCTTAGTGTAAAGTATGTGTGTCCTTTCTATTTGTATTTTTCATTTTTAGTTCTTTTTTTTTCCCTGCACTGTACCTCTCAGCGAGGAATTTTTTTTAATTTATTTATTTTTTATATTAGTCACAGGTTATTTACTTTGTATCCCAGCCATAGCTCCCTTCCTCATTCCCTCCCAATCCCACCCTCCCTCCTGCATCTTCTCCCTGCCCCTTTCCAAGTCCACTAATAGGGGAGGACCTCCTCCCCTTCCATCTGAGCCTAGCTTATCAAGTCTCTTCAGGACTGGTTGCGATGTCCTCTTCTGTGGCCTAGCAAGGCTGCTCCTCCCTCCGGGTGAGGGGGTCATTTTTAGTTCTTGAGTTTTTTTTCTTGCTAATTCTGATTCACAGTATTGCAAACATGTTAGGATGTGTATATGTTTATCTCTAGATGTATGCACAGATTATGAGTTTCCTCATATTCTTTTTATAATTTTACAGAAGTAATCACTAACTTTGATCTCAACATATTTTTAGGATCTGATATGCTCTTAGTATATTCAACCATTATATTTTTTGTTCACTTTTTTGTGAATAAAAGTTAAATTGTGAATCATCAATGGAAGGCTTAGAACACAGTCATTGTTTCAACAAATGTTTCAGGACCTGTAGATTTGTTGTAGGCAAAGCCAGGGTAGTAATGGACCTTGTGCTTTACTTCTTGGCTTACTCTAGTTCTGCGATAAACACCAGGGGGCACTGTGTCGCCTGATTGGAAGTGCTTTTTAGCTGGTTGATTGTAGGAAGATGGCCATACAGCCAGTAAAGGATAGTTTTTGTTTGTTTTTTTTAAGAGAGGAGCTGATTTCTGGAAACATTGCATTTTTACTATTTATGGGTCCTTATTGATTGATATTGCTAATTATTGTTCTTCTTAAAGTCAAATAGTCATTGGCTTTGTTCAAGGGTCCTAATTTCATATTGTTTATTATATGCTTTTAAGTCACATGTAACCGTGGAGTTACAAGTGTTGTAACTCTGTCTTCCTGGATAGAAAGCAGCTGAAGGGCTGCGTTTGGCGCGGAAGGGAAGGTAGTAGTGCTATCAAGACTAGAGTAACAATCGCATAGGTAGTGGTATAACATTTATTCATTTGTATTACCTACTAGGCAATAACTTTTGGGCCAGGTGCTCTTAAAAAGCTAAAAGAGCTGAGGTCTGAAGTAAAGTTGCCCAAGGCCTCAGAGTTCCGTGGTGATAGCACAATTTGAAATTAAAAAATGACTTTATTTTAAGTTTCCCAAGGCTTTTTAAATTTTTGAAAATATTGTTGAATTCTAGGATTTGAGCCATTTAGTAGGTCTGAATTTCATTTCACTATCAATACCTCTTCACTATTGCCTGGAATATTGAGAGAAGGGTGTATGTTTCCATGGAAGCACAGTAGAACAAAAATGGTACAGGAATCCCGCTCTTAGTGATACTTTTTCGTGTCCCTAGAGTTTCTAGATGTGGACGAGTACCCAGAACACATTAAGAACCTGGTGCAGAAGGAGAGAGAATTGGAAGAACAGGAAAAGAGGCAACGAGAAATCGAGCGTAATACATGCAAGGTTTGATTCCATGTTTGTGGTTAATAAATGTTCTTCAGGTTTGTTCTGCTGACCACTGTAGTTCTCATTATAACTCAGAGTCAGTTCTGGGGACACTTCTGCCCATGTGGTCACTAGGTAGTGTGGCCTTACCTCAAGGATGAGCATAATTTGAAACTGAATTATAGGGATGTGTAGAATGGTGCTCAGTGCTTGGGCAGCTGTACCAGGTGTGCATTCCCATGTCCTGGGGAGGGAAGGACTGGGAAACACATAGAAATGGAGGCCACACTTGAGTTACAGCCCCATGCCCTCACTCTTCTCCCTCTAAAATCCTTAAATAGGACTAGGGAGATGTGAAGCAGTTTAAAGCACTGGCTGCTCTTTTAGAGGACCTGGGTTCAATTCCCAGCATGAACATGGCAGCTTACAACCATCTGTAATTCCGGTTCCAAGGGATCTGACACCTTTTCTGGCACATACATGGTACATGCATGTATACAAGCAAAGCATCTGTACACATCAAAAAAAAATTTAATTAGGTATATTCAAAATTAATATTCTTAGAGATAATTTATCTCACAAAGATAACCTTGTGAAATAATTGCAGATATTATAAAAATATTGACTAGAAGCATATTAATCAGTGTTTTCCAAATGAGTGTTTTTAAGATGTAGACATAGTGTCAATTAAAAATATGGACAGTAAGAAAGAATAGTCCCAACGAGGTTTTTTGTTGTTTTTTTAATTACATTGTTTTGACAGTGAAGAAAAGTGCTATCTACTGAAGAATGCAGCTGGGACACTTGACCTAGCGAGTTGATGGTATTTTCTGTTTTATAGATAAAATTATTCTGTTTACATCCTGTGAAGCAAGTAATGATGGAAAACAAGTTGGAGGTTCATAAAGATAAGACATTAAAGGAGGCAGTAGAAATGGCGTATAAGGTATGTTTAATGCTTGGGAAGACCTTGGTTTTGATAGCATCCAAGTTTTATAGTTCAGAGAGATGATCTGAGTACCTTGAATGTTATCTGTTAACCTCCCACCAGCCTCCAGCTGTTCTTTTTGGAGTATACTCAGTTGATTTTGAAAGCATCTGAAAGGCCAGTTAATCTTATTAGATCCTGAAATTAGAATTAGAAACACATTTACTTGTGCTTTCTGTGCCTTCTGTATGAACCATTAGAGATACCAGAGGGGATGACATAATCTTGGCCCCATGGAATTTATAGAAAAAAAGGGGTTTTGATGATTTGCGATTATTTTTTTTTGATGTTATAAAGTACTAAAGTAGTAGTGTATTAAAATAATTTATCCTATAACTAACCGTGATAAGGACACAACAATGTGTAGTTTATGCTATTTTAGGAATAATGGAAGGTAGTAATTAAATATATTTAAGCCAGCCATGGATGCTCAGAATAGAGGCAGGAAGATCAAGTATTCAAGGTCATCTCTCTCTCTCTCTTTTATTTTATTTTATTTATTTATTTTATTTTTTTGCATAGTGAATTCAAAGCTAGCCTTTCTCGTGTGGCTCTTTCTCAAAAAAAAAAAAAAATCAAAAGATCTCTATTACTCTGATAGAAATTATAGATTTTATTGTTTATAAGGATTTCTTGGTAGGATTGCTGGACACTAGCCTAAAACACTCTTATGTTTTTTGTCTTGTGGGGGATTGTGTTATGTTAGATGATGGATTTGGAAGATGTGATTCCCCTGGATTGCTGTCGCCTGGTAAAATATGATGAGTTTCATGATTACCTGGAACGATCGTATGAGGGAGAAGAAGATACACCAATGGGGCTGCTGCTAGGAGGAGTCAAGTCCACATACATGTTTGATCTGCTGTTGGAGACAAGAAAGCCTGATCAAGTTTTTCAGTCTTATAAACCTGGAGGTAAGCAATTTTATACTCTTGAGTTATAATGGGCTTTAAATTGTTGTGATCAAATTTTTTATTCATAGAAGTGAATGACTTAGATTTATATGTTCTTAAGATGAATGTAATTTTGACAGGTTGAGAGGTAGTCAGCAAGGAGTGTGAAGGTAAGTTCCAGCTTCTGCTGGGCTTGCTGGCACGAACTGTGATTTCAGCAGTCAGAAGGCTGAGAGAGGCACATCACAAGTTCAAGTGGGCACATTTGCTGTATCTTGTCTCTGCACAGAATTTAAGTCATGAGCCACAGCAACAAGAAAGCCTTCTTTAATGATATAGTGCTGTCAAGGTGATGTGAAATGCTGTGGTTACCAGTTTAACTCCCAAGGGTATCTCTGCAACCATCTTTCCCTATCCTCTTTCTCCCCTTCCCTCTCCTATTCCTTATGGAAACCATACAATTCCGTGCTTTGCACAACTCTGCTGTCCAAAGTATATTAAGTACACTCTTCTCCCAAGAAGCTGGCCTATCTCTCATTTCTGAAAACTTAGTGATACTTGTGTTAGCCAGACTCTGCGCTTTGTATAGAGTCTCTTTAAGAGATTTTTCTGAGGACCTCTATGGTAGGCTCTAGTCCTGTTCCCTCTATTCCACCACTTTTGGTGTCTATCCTGTTTGCTCTTCTGAATGAGGTTTCAGCCTCTTCCCTAGGGTCCTCCTTGTTTATCGTCTTTAGATCTGTAGATTTTTAGTATAGTTATCCAATATTAGCCACTTATTTTAAGTGGCTAATCTCCACTTATTAGTGATTATATACCATGCATGTCTTTCTTGGTCTGGATTACCTCACTCAGGATGATCTTTTCTAGTTCCCACCATTTGCCTGCAAATTTCATGGGTTCCTTGTGGTGTGTGTGTGTGTGTGTGTGTGTGTGTGTGTGTGTGTGTGTGTGTTTCTCTTAAAACTTCATTTGATCAACTGACAATGATTGAGTGTAAACAGATTGTTCGTTAATGCACTATAAATGATGCATTAAAGATATTATCACTTTTTAAATCAAATGTCTGTTCTGAAGCCCATTGTACAAGAAGCTAATCAAAGGCAGCACTGGGGACTCTTCCATTTAAAACACGCACACTGTTGATGTTTCCACCATGTACTTGGTTAAAACTTAGGTATCCTTGTTTTTAATAGTTGAGTGGTGTTCTATTGTGTAAAGGTGTCACAATTTTTGTATCCCTCAATTCCATTGAGGGACATCTAAGTTGTTTCCAGATTCTGGCTATTACAGATAAAGCTGCCATAAACATACTTGAGCAAATGTCCTTGTTGTATGGTTGTACATCTTTCAGATATATGCCCAGGAGTGGTATAGCTGAGTCTAGAGATAAAGCTATTCCCAGTGGGGTTCCAATCTTTTTTCTCAGTCCTATCTGTCACATGATGCCTCAACAAAGCCAACAAATCTGGACCCAGGGGCCCCGTAGGGACTGATGTACCAACCAAGGACCAGCATAGAGAGGACCTAGACCCCACATACACACTCAGATGTAACCAATAGGTAGCTCAGTCTCTGTGTGGATACCCTAGTAAGGGGCTGCCTCTGTCATGTACTCAGTTGCCTGCTCTTTGATCACTTCCTCCTGGCAGTGCAGCCTTGCTAGACCACAGAGGAAGAGGATCCAGGCAGTCCTGATGAGACTTGATAAGCTAAGATCAGATGGCAGAAGAGAACTACTCCCCTTTCAGTGGACTAGGGGGAGGCATGGGGGGAAGAGGGAGGCAGGGTGGGACCAGGAGGAGATATGGGAGGGGCCTACAACCAGGATACAAAATAAATAAATTGTATTTTTTTTTTTTAAGAGAGATATTTTTCTGCTCGGGTGGTAGTGGCGCTCTCCTTTAATACCAGCACTTGGGAGGCAGAGACAGGCAGATTTCTTGAATTTGAGTTCAGCCTAGACTATATAATTAGTTCCAGGACAGCCAAGATTACACAGAGAAACCCTGTCTTGAAAAACTGAGAGAGAGAGAGAGAGAGAGAGAGAGAGAGAGAGAGAGACTTTTCTGAGTGAAATATAAAAAGATACAATAATTAAAGAATTACATTAATCAATAATAAAACCAATTTTTAAAATGTGATGCATTCTCAAGACAACTTAGTGCAGGGAGAGAACCAACTCCCAGTGTTCTCATATGTGTGCATGCATGCACGCATGTGTGTTTGTGTGTGTGTATTTAAGGGAGACAGAGAATACCTCAATACAAAATAAATGTTAAAAAAAAGATTTTAAACGGACTTTAATTATGATGTATAGTAGTATTTACGGAGTCTTTCTGTTATTCATTAATTTAAAAGATCTTAGAATATTTTGTCATTTACATGAACAGCATAAGGGGAAAACTGAGAATTGATAGTAAAACAAAAGAACTGCTAAATGCAATGCTTGATGGCTATTTCTTTTTCAACTGACCAAAATTTAGCTATAAATATGATCTAAAAATGAAAGAGGAACAGATATACCAGACCAGTTTGTGCATAGAATTTTCTGTGGAATTTGAACTATGTTTTTGAGGAGAGCAACAGGGTTATGAATGGCTTAATGGTGGTTGTTTATAGACAGTTGGGGCTCTGTCTGTCCCCATCAGCATTTATTTTGCAGTCTGTACTTCCATGTTTGTGTCTGATGCTGTGGTCTGGTTTCTCTTTGGATCTTTTTGATGTGTATTTTACATTTAATCCTAAGCATAAGACCAAGGAAGCAGCTGGGTTGTATTTTTAATAAAGTTAATAAATTTGAAGATGGTGTTATATTTTAGAAGGAAACGAGACATTTTTTAAATTATATTTGGATTTTTTTAACATAAGTCAAAAAGAATGCTTTTTAACAAACATTGATAGATGTAATATAAACCTACTATATTGGTAATGAGAGCTTATTCTTCTTGCCATCTATTAGAAACAAATTTAGAATGTGTTTAAAAAAAAATAACCTCCAGCTACATTTTTATGTTTTTCAATGCAATAGAAGTGATGGTGAAAGTGCATGTTGTCGATCTGAAGGCAGAGACTGTGGCTGCTCCCGTAACAGTACGTGCTTATTTAAATCAGACAGTTACAGAGTTCAAACAGCTGATCTCAAAGGTAAGTGGTAAAATTAGACCCTGGCTATTTCTGAGTTCTTGCTGCATGTGTGGCTTACTGTGGTAGTTGCAAGTTACAGGTTCTACCTTAAAGGGGCAATACTTTAAAGGCAGAACACAGCTGAAGTAGAAAGGGACCCTTGAGGTAGAAAAAACAGACTGAGAACTTTAGCACATGGGCTACTGCACCAGCCTGGACTGTAGTTTGGACTGGCACTCTGTGAAACACACGCTAAGATGTGAGTTCAGTGTGTTTCCACAAGGCTTCAAACACTAACTGGGCTCTCACTGGTGCAGCAGTGAGTAGATCCTTTGTTTTCTAATCAGGTATTGTGGTACGTCAGATCTGTGCTGCAGAATGTTAAGTCTAGTGACACTAAACTGGGGTTCAAGGTGCATGAAGGCTGAGTTTGGGATGGCACTGAGGAAGCTCCTTAAATCATTCAGGTAAAAGCATATGGCCAAGAGTTGAGGGGAAGTGGAGTGTAAGAATATGACTATATAAGCAGACACTGCCAGGCCTGTGGTTGCTATGTTTCAAAAGAAGTCAGAAATAGAGTGAGTTGTTGATTATTTTGTAGGCTGAGTCTCACTGTGTACTCTTGGCTGGCCTGGAACTCATTATGTAGACCAGGCTAGTCTATCTGCCTGCCTCCACCTCCTGGGTGCTAGGATTAAAGATATGCACCACCACACTCAGTCCTAAAATGTTTTTTATTCCATTAATTTGTTTTGTGGTGTGTGTGCATGCACTCAGGCGTAGTGACATATTAACAGCAACAGTGAAGTAGGAAAGCACACTTAACAGGAAGGTGAAGGATTAAATAGTGGCTAAGAACATAGGCCAGGAATGTTTGAGCTGGAATGAAATGATGAAAACATTTGAATCTCTTTGGACAAATACACTGGACCTTGTGAGATGAATTACTGTTCTCAAGGTACACAGTGATCATGTGTACCTTGAGCACACAAAACAGTTTTGCAGCCTTCCTTACTGTCCAGTGACTTGTCTTATAGCTTGCTATCTAGGGATTTTAATCCCTGTTAATAGGATTGTCATGACCATCAGTAAGTAAGTGTTCTGGTAGTGAGAGGTCTGGTGATGTCTACCAGGTTTGGTAGCTGTTACTTCAAACACAGTATTATCTAAAAGACTTTCCTCCCTGCTGCCAGTTATAACAAAAGACAAAATCATACTGTGCTGTAGCACCTGAAAGGCTAACTTGTGTACACATGCACACCATGTGATCGTATGGCTCTATACGTTTAAAATAAGTGCCACGTGCAAACACTTTCAGTCCAATACAAAATATAAGCACTGAGATTGTATTTTAAAAAAGAATGAGGAGGAGGACAAGCCAGTTTGCTAGCCCACTCTGGTAAAACTAATGGCCTCATTGCAGAAATATTTAAGTAACAAATACAGTCACAAAGTTTTGGCATAAGCAAAGCCTTGGAAGTTAGAAAGTGTTTCTTTGTTCCAGTTTACAGCATAAGTAATATGTAGGTGATTTAAAAATGTTTCCTTTGGGTCACCAAAAACTGTTAAGTCTCTATTTTTCTCCGACACTTCCTTTGAGGGCTCAGGGTGGATACTAGGGTTGGCACCTTGGGCTGCTCTCATAAGCTTTGAAGAACTTAGCACTGTCTTCTCTTCTGAGTGTCTAAGTCCAAACAGAATCCAGCACACTTTTTACTGACACTCTCGTTGCAGGCCACACACTTACCTGCAGAATCCATGAGGATAGTGCTGGAGCGCTGCTACAATGACCTGCGCCTCCTCAGTGTGCCCAGCAAGACCCTGAAGGCTGAGGGCTTCTTTAGAAGTAACAAGGTAGGTCTCCGTGAACACACATAACCTTCCAAAATTTCCTTCCTCTCTCTCCAGTCAGGCTTCTTTCTCTGCCTGACTCAGCCTTGATGCTGCTTCTTTTACCTCTGCCTGGGAATCGTTTTCCTGATTCCCTGCCCTTCTTTAGTTTTCAAGCTCTGATTTGTCATGCCTTTCTGAGCCTTTGTGTTTGAGTCTCCCTCCTCAGTGACTGTCTTCGTAATTTCCATCCTTGAGTTTCATGGTAAGGCAGTTCTTCATACCAAGTCAGAGGTTTGCCTTGTGAGACTCTCCCACCCTTGTCCCCTTTGCCTGCTCTCATCTCTGTTGGGGAGGAGACGAGTTGTCAAGCTTGTTTTAGGGCTTGCTGCCTTTTAATGTCATTTTATTAATTCTACATTTTCTCCGTGGTGCGTGTGTGTGTGTGTGTGTGTGTGATATTAAAATGTCATCTGTGGACTGGCAAGAGCACCTCTCAGATCAAAGATGCTTCTGGCCAAGCCTGATAACCTAAATTTGATCCCATGGAGTTATATGGTAGAGAAAAAGAATTGACCAGCTCAAGTTTTTCTCTGAACTTGGCATGTGTGCCACACACCCATACATATATACACATTCATGTTTGCACAATAAATTTTTTAAATATAATTTAATTTTTTTAATGTTTAAACCAAAACGATGCTAATTTAGTAGATTGCCAAAGCAAGCCTTTTCTTCCCTGCTTTTTTTTCCTTAAATGGTTAACTAATAGTCTTAATCTGTAATATTTATTAAGTACTAATAGCTTTTTATGCAAAAAACCTAGCATACTGTTATTGCCAAATCTGTAGTTAATTTTTGTTTTGCTCTGTTTTGTTTTTTGAGACATGGTCTTGTATTTGCCTTAGCTGGCCTTGAACTCGCTATGTAGACCAGGCTAGCCTGTGACAATCATGCCGCCTCTGTTCTCCAAGTACTGAGATTGGATGTATAACTACCATACCTGGTCAGATTTATGCATAATGTCACAAATTTTATATTGTGCCGTGACCTGACTTGTATTGATAAGATGTTCTTATGAAGAATAAGAATGCTACTAATGCTATATGGACTGTAACTTTCTCTCTCACTGTTTAGGTGTTTGTTGAAAGCTCTGAGACTCTGGATCACCAGGTAGCCTTCACAGATTCCCACTTATGGAAACTTCTGGATCGACATGCAAATACAATCCGGTTATTTGTTTTGCTGCCTGAACAATCGCCAGGATCGTATTCCAAAAGGACAGCGTACCAGAAAGCCGGGGGTGATTCTGATAATGTGGACGATGAGTGTGAAAGAGTCAAAGGACCTGCAGGGAACTTAAAGTCTGTGGATGCTATTTTAGAAGAAAGCACTGAAAAACTCAAAAGCTTGTCACTGCAGCAGCAGCAGGATGGAGACAATGGAGACAGCAGCAAAAGCACTGAGACAAGTGACTTTGAGAATATTGAAGCCCCTCTCAATGAGAGGGGCTCTTCCACCTCTGTGGGTAACCCAGAACTTGAACAGCACATTCATACTTCTGACCCAGAAAATTTCCAGTCTGAAGAACGTTCAGACTCAGATGTGAATAATGACCGGAGTACAAGTTCAGTAGACAGTGATATTCTTAGCTCTAGTCACAGCAGCGACACTTTGTGCAACGCAGACAGTGCTCAGATCCCACTGGCCAATGGACTCGACTCTCACAGTATCACAAGTAGTAGAAGAACTAAGGCAAACGAAGGGAAAAAGGAGACATGGGACACAGCCGAAGAGGACTCTGGGACTGACAGCGAATATGACGAGAGTGGAAAGAGCAGGGGGGAAATGCAGTACATGTACTTCAAAGCTGAGCCCTACGCCACAGACGAAGGCTCTGGGGAAGGACACAAATGTATGTACTTGAGAGAAAGACTCTGACAGTCCCAATATGTTTCTCACTTAAATTTTGATTAGGAATCCAGTGCTTAGCTCTAAGACCGCCTTACAGTAACATCATGGAGTGTAAGATAGTTGAGTTTTCTTTGATTGGCAGTGCAGTACTTCAGGCAGTTGTGTCGAGTTAAGTAGAAGAGTGTCCAGTATTAGGAAAGCCTATGTTAAGAATGGCAAGGAATGCATTTAAGTTAACGTACACCCTCACTGCTAAAGAAGCCAGATGCTTTTTTAATTTTGTTTGAGAAGTTTATATATGCGGGTCTTGTGCATGATCACAGTGTGATGGCCAGTGTGTGATACCCACTGTGTGAAGGCAAAAATGTGTGTTCATGCGTGCAGTGGCCTTGTCCCATCAGGCAAATACTGTCTTTGCACAGACATCTTCTACCTCTGGCTCTTAAAATTTTAATACCCTCTCTTCTGCAATATTCCTGAGCCTTGGAGGGTGTGTGTGTTCTAACTGTCCCACTTAGAGTTAAGTGTGCCACAGTCCTTTATTCTCATTCAATGACCAGTTGTGTGTCTCTACTAATTGCCATTACTGAGGGAAGTGCTCCTCCATGAGTATGGAAATGAAGTGCTTAGAGGCAGTATATGTCCATTTAGCAGAGAAATAGTACTACGGTCTCCCTTAAGGCCTGTGACGTAGTCATCCCTGGCCCTTGGCCCGGTTAATTATGCCAGACATGAGTTCTGTCTTGTGGAGCAGACTTTAGTCCAATCAGAACGTCATTAGCCATTCCCATTGCACCGGTGAGCCAATCTTGCCAGGCCTGTCCTTATCGTAGCTCGCCAGGTTCACAGCTGGGGAAGACACTGGGTATTTTTGTCCCCCAGTAGCATGCATAGAAACTAACTTCCAGCATTTTGAAAGTTCGCCAACAGAGGTGAATCTTCCAGATTAGTGCCAGCTTTATTTCTCCATGTCCTGTGTCTCAAGTGTGTGGCATGCTTAGCAGTAGGGTCTTCCAGTCAAGTTACACAGGGTAACCAGGAGCAATGGCGATAGGCTGCATTGTTTGGATAGCTTTTTAAAAATGTTATTTAGTTCAGAGGGAAAAAAAAATGCTTTACATCTCTTTTCTGTGTCCAAAGCAAACAACTTCTTTGCCACATCCTTTAAATATCCATATTTAATGGCAAAAGAAAGATTTGGGAGTGAGGGTTCATTTGTTACTTGGGTCTTTATTTTGTGTGTTTTTGGGGATGGAACTTGGTGTTTTACTCCTGAGCCCATTCTAACCCTTTTAATTTGCTAATTTAATATTGTTAATTTGGTAGTAGGCCAAAGACAAACTACAGTTCTAAATGTTAGAGACCTCAAGAGAGCAAGAGAGACTTGTAGCCAGGACATTGTGGTACATGCCTTTAATCTCAGCACTTCAAGACAGCCTGTGCTACATAGAGAAACCCTGTCTTGAAAAACAAAAAAAGAGAAAGATTTGTCAAGTGTGATCATTTGAGATAGGCAGTAACAGCAGATATGTCCAAAATGTAGAACTGTATGAGTTGTAAAAAGAACTTTTACAGAACCATAGGCTAGAGCTACCCAGACAGTTAACAAGAAGACCAGAATCACTTTTTTCCCCCAAGTCTGAATAGAAAGTAGATGAAAAGTGAAATGGTTATTAGCATTACTCTTGAACAAATCATGTTTTAGCCCAGCTTGGTGGCATGTGCCTTTAATCCTGGCACTAAGGGGGCAGAACCAGGAAGATCTCTATGAGTTCTAGGCCATCCCTTGGCCTACATAGTGATACTCTGTCTCAAAAACCACAAACAAAGCATATATTAATACTCCCCTTGTGTTTTTAGTTTTAGAAACTGTTTGTTTCTCCAAGCGTGTCTAAATTACTGAAGCAAATCCTGGTATCCTCCATTAACAGACTAGAACTGAAGCTCATAGAGGACAGAGGCCTGGCAAGAGAGAGAGAATATATGTATATACATGAGCAGCAGCACTGCCAGAGTACAAGGCTTCTTTTTTAAGAGTTTCTTTCTACTTCTGTTGGGGGTGGGGATATGAGGGAGGCCAGAGAGGAAATCAGATCACCTGGAACTGGAATTACAGGTGGATGGGAGCTGGGAACTGAACTCCGGTCCTCTGCAAGAGCATTAGGCCTCTTAACTGCTGAGCCAGCTTTCCAGTCCCTGTAAGGCTTCTGATTGAATGTGCATGGTTCCTTTACCTTTGGAAGAGAACCCCAAGGTGCCAGGCCCTATGTAGCTATTAGAAGTTGAAATGAAGAGAGACAGCCTCATCAGCAAAGTGCTTACAAACATAAAGATCTGAGTTCAGTACCCCAAACCCACGTAAAAACAAACAGGTAGGTATAGTGCCACACACTTGTAGTCCCAGCTCTGGGAAGACAGAAACAGGCAGATCCCTTGGGCTCTTGGGCCAGACCGACTGACTACTTGGCTAGCTCCAGGCCAGTGTGAGGTTCTGTCTCAAAAAAAAAAATGAGATAGCCGGCTCCAAAGGAGTCTGAGAGTGCTGTCTGGCCTCCACAAGCCAGCAGCATACATGTGCATGTCTCCACACACCGAAAGAGGAGACTTGGCTCCAGAGTAGATTGGATCAGTAACAAACATTTGTGACTCCCCATGACACAGCATTACTGAAAGCTAGGAAAGAAATCAAATGCCTTGTAGTTGAGTCTTGTGTAGGCTTCTGGGTTCCTATGGGAAAACTGAGGCTCAGATTGAATCATTACTTATAAGTTGTGTTATTTATGATTTCCATTACACACTTCCTTTTGAATCGTCAGTGTCTGTTGGCCATGTGATTAGCTTTTGGGGACATCCCTTAAAGCTGAGAAGTTAGGAATCTAAGCAATTAAAAAAAGAAAAGAAAAAAAGCTGCCTCAAATGCTGCTTAGTAAAACCAAGCTCAAGCTATCACTATTCATAATTTTTTCCTAGCTTATATTCCTTACATCTGCTTATACCTGTGTCATGACCAGGAAAGTAGTCAGGGAAGATTAATTCACTTGAAAAACATAGTGAGGATGTTTCATCCATCAGGAGTCAGCTGGCCTGAAAATGTAAAGCAGAAGTGTTTATAGCCTTCTGTAAACTTGAGTTAAAGAGGAGCTGCTGACCAGGGAGGGGCAGCCTGACAGCATGGCTGTTTGTGGGTTTGGTACCTGTCTTATTATAAAAGAAAGACAGAGAAGTTAGGCCCACAACCATATTTGCCAGAATATGAAGACCAGGATAGCTAGAGGCATTCTTACAAGGCACAGAAGGCTGAATAAGGTAGAGATTAGGAAGGACCATAGAAAAATAACTTACTGGCCAGGCATGGTGACATGGCACCTTTAACCCAGTGTGATCTCTGAGTATGTAGCTGGGCCTATAGTAGTGGGACCTGTCTCAAAAAAGAGAGAGAGAGAGAGAGAGAAATAGCTTATGAGAGGCAATCCTATCAGGATGCCAAGAAAGTGTGAGTTCAAGCCCGGGGGATGTGGGAACAATGGATTCTTTACATACAGTCTTGCTGCAGTTCAGCTGCATGATAAACATTTATCTCAATATGCTAGTCTAAATGTTTTTCCTAGTAGAAAGCGAAGAATTATTATTCTAGACAATAGTGCTAACGGGATTTGAAACAGCTGCTATAGATCTGGCACTATGTTAAAGCTTCATCATTGTGTGAGCTCATTGAATTCACACATAGCACTGTAACACTGTTCTTTAGTCTCCATTTTCTCTATGACAAAGTGGGGATGGAAGCCAGTGGCTCCCTATGTCTTATGACTAGTGAGCAGAGGAGGCAAGATGGCCAGAACTAACACTGTGTGAAACTGGAAATGTTCGGTGTTTTCAGAGGCAGCCTAGAGCTTGCAGTTCTCAACCTGTGGGTTGCAATTCATGGGGAGTTGTCGAGAGACCTTTTCACAGGGCACAGATATCAAATATCATATGCTTATATTACAGTTCATGACAGTAGAAAATTACAGTTAGGAAGGAGCATTGAAATTTATGGTTGGGGTCACCATTACATGAGGAACTGTATCAAAGGGTCGCAGCATTGGGAAGATTGAGAACCACTGCACTAGAGGTTTGGTAAATTAAATCTATCAGGTCCTCAGTCTGCACCTGGGTTGTTTATATTTTGTTTTGCTGTTTTAGCCAGTGTTGTTTATTACCAAAAAATCTAGCCAAAAAAAGAGGTACTTTTTTCTATTGGCAGTATAAAAAATGTGATTAATTAACTTAATACTCAAACTATTTTTACATTTTTGTTCCTATTTTGTTTGGCTTTTATACTTAGGGTTGATGGTGCATGTTGATAAGAGAATCACCCTGGCAGCTTTCAAACAGCATCTAGAGCCCTTTGTTGGAGTCCTCTCCTCTCACTTCAAGGTTTTTCGAGTGTACACCAGCAATCAAGAGTTTGAGAGCGTCCGATTGAATGAGACCCTTTCGTCATTTTCAGATGACACTAAGGTTGATTACAATAATCCTTCTAGAATTAGTCCGTTTAAGTATTAGGTTTGAGAGCACTTTCTGGTCATTTCAGTGAGGATGAAGTAGGTAGCCCACAGGATGGGTGGCTGGTGGCTACTGGGTGTTTATTGTTTGTTTGTTTGTTTTTTGTTTTGGCTTGTTAACCCAACAGGCATGGTTAAATGTTAACTGTGTGTCAGTTATAGTTTTAGTGCTTGGGAGTCTGGTGACGGTGCACCTGTTCTCCAAGAACCCATGAGATAGAGGATGCGGAAAACACGCTACAGCAGAGAGAGCCCAGGTTGCTCTGCTGAGGCAGTTCATATAAAAGAATGTTCGTGATTTATAGATTACAATCCGACTGGGGAGAGCACTGAAGAAGGGAGAATACAGAGTGAAAGTATGCCAGCTCTTAATCAACGAACAAGAGGTGAGTGACGCTGAAGGTGGCAGAACCATGCCAATCCCTAAGGGTAGTGGTGGCTTCTGGTTGCTCATCTCTGCTGCAGTACTTAGTTCTGCTGGGATAGTACAAGAGTGACCTGTATCAAAACACCATGACGAAAAAGCACATTGGGAAGAAAGGGTTTATTTGGCTTATACTTCCATATTGCTGTTCATTACAAACACGGCAGGAGCTGAAGAGGTCCTGAAGGTGTGCCGCTTACTGCCTTCCTGTGGCTTGCTCAGCCTGCTTCCTCATAGAACCCAGGACCACCAGTCCAGAGATGGCACTACCCACAATGCCCTCCCCAGCTGACTATTGAGAAAATAACCTTGCAGCTGGAGCTCATGGAGGCATTTCGTCAACCGAGGCTTCTTCCCTGATGACTGTAGCTTGTGTCAAGTTGACACAAAACCAGCTGGTACACCCAGTAAGATCATATTTAAAATAAAAATAAAAAAAAAAAAAGCAGACAACCATGAGTTAGCCCTCAGGCCATTATCATCCTTGTTGTAGTGTGTTGTCACACAGCTAGAGGAAGCAGGGTTTTTCTGCATTAAAAATGAGATAGATGTGTTTATGGGTTGCTTTCTGGCAAGAAAGATACTGAACTACAAGAGGATGGCAGCTAACCTGTGTAATGTAAGTACCTTCTGTGTCCAGGGTAATCATGGTTTTAGAGGCATCGCTGTAGTATGTTCTGTGACATACTACAAAGACTCATTGAAACCTCATCAGTTTACTCTGTGGTGTAAGTCCTGTTTAGTATTCCCTATCTGTCGATGAAGATCCTGGCACAGAGAAGTTAAGCAAGCCTGCTCAGGGTCACACAGTCCGAATGCTGGGTAAAGACTCTCGGCAAGCTGGTTTAGGAAGTAATCGGTATTTTGGTTTATCTTGTGCATAAAACTTAGGCCTAATTGCCCAGAGAATAAGTTATTTCCAAGATGATCATACATACCATAAAGAGAGCTAGACAAACATGGAAGCTTTGAACTTTGTATACAATGCCTTTATTAATGAATGGTGTTTTCTCAATCACTTATCATCCTGTTTTCATTCACATGCTGCTTCTTAATTTTTTGTTATATGTTAGGAGAATGAGTGCATATTCCTTTATTGTAGTAATCCATGGAACGGTGCCTTTTACTTTTAAAATTGTCATTGAAATATGAATGCAGGGAAATATGAATGCATTATCCTAGTTAATTGTCATGATAGCTCTGAAAGGAAGCTATTGCTCTCAACTTATAGAAGAGAAAACTGAGGCATAGGCCTTTAAACAAGGCTGTCATAACCACTGAGCTCTATATCATAGAACTAATACTGGGAACAAGGAGACATATTCTTAAACCTAGGCCCTTCCTTGTCACATTATCCATCTCAAATAAAATGTCTTCCTAACCCTTGCTTCACTATGACATGCAGGCTCTAATCGTATGTTTACATTCATAGCCATGCAAGTTTCTGCTAGATGCTGTGTTTGCTAAAGGCATGACTGTGCGGCAGTCGAAAGAGGAGCTGATTCCTCAACTCAGGGAACAGTGTGGCTTAGACCTCAGCATTGACAGGTGAGTGAGGTCCCGGTGCCAGCTGCTCTCATGCTGCTGTGCCTCTCCTCCAGGCTGTGGAGCCAAGGGTTAGGAGTATTGACCAGCGTGCTAGACTCCTTGTTTCCCTGAGAATACAGACTGTGAGGTATTAGAGGCTTGGCTTCTGCATCACTTCCCCTAAATCTTAATGAATAACCATTTGTTTTGTACCTTGAATATAGTTCATTCCTGGTGTCTAATTAATGTAAATGTTTTCGTTAAATATTTCAAATTATAGCAATTATAAATGTACTGTTGTATCTTTAGGTTTCGTCTAAGGAAGAAAACGTGGAAGAACCCTGGCACTGTCTTTTTGGATTATCATATTTATGAAGAAGATATTAATATTTCCAGCAACTGGGAAGTTTTTCTGGAAGTTCTTGATGGTATTATCACTGTTTTATGGAGAAGTATCAATTAGGAATATCGTAGAGTTATTAGGAGCCTAATTTGTTAGTGCCTGTTGCCAAGTTGAGTTATGACAAGTGCATTATATAGTGCAGTATTGTTGTCCTTGTCAGCATCAAGCCATGGTTTTGTGAGCTATGATTCTTGCCCTGCCCCTAACATAGCTGCTTGAGTTGTTTTTAGAAGTTATCCCCTGTCTTTTGCCTTTGAATATTTCTTTTCTCTCATTTTCTCCTACATACAAATTGTAATTTTTAAAGTTAGATATGTTTTTGGTTTATTATGCAGAAAATTTTGTTGATATCTTCTGAGACATGCTTGTTAGTTTATTATTGTCCCATATTTATGTTGAGAATGTGGTACTGAAAATGTGTCAAAAATGTTGAGAATCTCTGTTTTATTGACCTGGGCCACTGACACATCAGAGTACTATCAGCAGGAGAGTTTAATGGCAGAAGCTCAGTCTTTACCGATGTCAGAAGTCAAGATGTCACTGGATCTGGCCCTTTTCTTCTCGATCTTATGGGGGAGGTGTGTCTTCTGTGTCACTCCCCTCACTTCCAGAGCTTGGTGGGCTGCCTTTGGCTTATAGATAAATATCATACCCTAACTTTGTTTTCATCTCCACATGGTGGTCTCCACATGGGCTTGTCTGTACCTAAACTTGTCCCCATTTTTAGAGTGCACTAGTCATCTTGAATTGAGGTCTTCCCTAATGACCTTGTTTTAATTTGATTCCATAGCTGTAATGAAGTTACATCGAGTTATTTGGGACTTGGACTCCATGTCTATTAGAGCAGGCAGCTGGATTCATGACAGTGACCTGGAGCAGCACTTGTGTCTGAAACAATTAGTACTGGCACCAAAATACTCTTCTCAAGAGTAGTGGGTGGAGAATTCCAAGAGGTCACAATGAGGTGAAGAGTTAGCTCTGTCTTTGTCCACAATCTAGACAGTAAGAGCATGACAGTTTTTAGAGAATTCAGTAGCCCTTCTTACTGGCTGTTTCTAATCTAAATCATCTTCAGTTTAACTAGGTAAACTTCCAATTCCTTCACAAGTTAACAGGGGAGACAAAGAACTACCAGGGCACCTTGCAAATGCTTCATGCAGGTGTTCTTGGGGTGTCTGGGGCCTGAGAAAATAATAGTCATTTCTGAGCAGACTGAGACAGAATCATGAAGGTCATAGAAAAGTGATACCAGGTTGTGGATACCTGCATTGTATCACATGGGTATACATTTTAATATCAAAATAGATGGATAAGAAATGAGTCATGTGATTCAATCCCAGCAGCATTTATGCAGCCATAATTTACCAGATCCTGCTACTCTCGGGTGCTGTAAACATGAATGAGCTAGAGATTGTCTACCACACGCAGAGCCTAGAAGGAATGGGACTGCAAGTACGTCACTGTTAGGTTGTGAGTTGCTAAGAGACTAGCCACAATAGAAATTGCGCATATAGCTATCAGAGGCGAGTAGCAGGTAGATTTTGTAGAGCTGCTGAGTTTTGGATTCAATGAAAGAGGGATTGATGATAGTTTGGGTGAGGTGGCTTGATGGCAGTTTAGATTGGAGCAGGAACAGATTGAAGACCTTAAGGGGAGAGTTGACTGGAAGAGCCGTGTCATTTAGGAACACTTCTGAGCAGATGGTGGCTAAGGAGAGGTTTTTTTTTTCTCAGAGTGGAGGGTTGTGTGTGCACCTGCTTTCAAAGAAGGAACAGGGACTGGAGGCAAGGCTCAGTGGCTGTGTGCACTGGCTGCTCTTGCAGAAGACCCAAGTTCCATTACTAGCATTCAAATAGTACCTCTCAACCATGCTTAACTTCAGTTCTGGAGATCTAATGTTTCTTCTGACCTCCATGGACACCAAACATGCATCACAGATGATTGAAAGGTGCAGTGACGTGTGTGTACATCTATATTTATGTATGTATAATGACCTATATCAGTCTGTGTACTACACACACATATATGCAAAACACCCATACACATAAAAGTACATAAAGTTTTTAAAGGGGCTGGAGAGGACATAAGTGTGATTCCTATCACCCACATCAACATTAACAGAATTAAATTCTGTTAATTTCAGCTTCAAGGGTTCTGACACCGTCTAGCCTCCATGAGCACTTGCATCACATATACACACACACACACACACAATGTCTTTTTTTCTTTTAATGAATACATCTTTTTGTTTAGTTAGGAACTACAGGAAAGTAAGATTATAAACCCTTAGAGAAAATAGGCTGCTGGGTGTAATCCTGCATGTTCTTAGGTGTAGAGAAGATGAAGTCCATGTCACAGCTTGCCATTTTGTCAAGACGGTGGAGGCCTTCAGAGATGAAGTTGGATCCCTTCCAGGAGCTTGTGTTGGAGAGCAATAGTGTTGATGAACTGAGAGAGAAGGTAAATCCATTTGAAAAAATATGAGCCAATACATGTCTTGGCAGGAGTCTTTCTTGGTCTCTGTCATACTTTGTACCACTAAGAGCTTCTTACATTTTGTCCCTTGGAGCTTCTTATATTTTTTGCAATTACTTTGTTCTCCTTTGTCTAGAGGAGGGCCTTCAATTTTTGTTACATTGCCAACTTTGTCCTAATATTTAAGATTGGTTAGAAGTTATTAAACTGGTATGGCTACATGAACAAAGGAGAGAGAATTGAAGAGAGGTCCTAAGTCATACTACTATGAACATACCCTGTGGTGTCTGATCACAGAAGCTAAACAAACTTGGGCATGGTTTGCACTTAAGGGGAGAATTGAATAGAGAATGAAGATGTGCTTTGCAGTTACAGTAATTAAAGTGTCTAGGAGAAGGGGGAATTGCCCCCTCCATCAGTGGTACTACTTCAGTGGGCATTTTTTAAAACCTGTAATTCCCATCATGTGTGTCTGTAGTTCCCACACTTGAGAAGTAACTCAGTTGCAGTTGCCTGGCATGTGCAAGGCCCTGATTTAATTCCCCAAATAACTCTAAATTTTTAATTTATATAAGAAATAGAGAAAAATGATAGATAAATATTTGGAGGAAAATACTTCTGATCATAATGCTAAAAGCCAGCTGGATATACTACAAAAAAAAAAAAAAAAAAAAGCTTAAATGTTCTGTGTGACCCCCAAATAATAATTTAATAGAACTGCTTACAAACAAAGCTAGAAGACAAGAAAGGAAGAAAGTATTTGAAACCTGCATGGAACACGATGCAATTCTCCCTGTGGTAGAGGACTTGGTTTGGTTGAGTTGAGCTTCTTACTCTGTAGACCAGGCTGGCCTTGAACTCATGTATCTCCCACCAATGTCTTCCAGCATTGAGAGCAAAGGCATGTGCTACACTTAACTAATGCCCCTAGTTTAAAAGCAGCCACTGTCTTAATAAATAGAACATAAGCAGCTTAATCGTAAGGTGGGCCAAGGACATGAGCAGGCAACTTACAGAAGAGAAACAAAGACAAAAAATAAATAACATCCTTTTGAGTGTTTCACTTGGTGAAGATTTAGAAATTGAAAATTTAGAAAATTGACTTGTCCAGCTTTGGGGATGATGGGCAAGATTGTATCCCTCTGGTAAGTTTTCAGCATGACAGGGATTGTCTAGGTGCTGTCAGCTTTTCAGATGTCAGCAGTGTAATCTGTGAAGTTAATCTGGATTCTATGCTTCTACAATGGCTGTGTGAAATGGATGTAGAGATAGCTCAAAATAGAACTCTATGCTTTTAGAAATGTATGAATGTGATATGTATAGAGTCAAGTCTGGAAGAAACATGCTAGCATGTTCTAGGGGCATGAATTTTACATGGTAGCAGAGAAGCAGACTTTTTATATCAAATATTTTTAATATCATATGTATTAGTTTTTAAGTCCAGTTAATTTTATAGAAGAAAAGGAAAACGGCTTCTTGAGAAATTTTTTAATAAACTTACATATGCCTTTTTTTTTTTTTTTTTTTTTTTCTAGCTTAGTGAAATCAGTGGAATTCCTTTGGAAGACATTGAATTTGCTAAGGTAAAGCCTGAGAATGTTTGCACCCCAGTGCTGGTGTCCCACAGATGTATTTCACAGTGTGACTCATCTACTCATTCTTTTTCTCCTTAGGGTAGGGGAACCTTCCCCTGTGATATTTCCGTCCTTGATATTCATCAAGATTTGGACTGGAATCCTAAAGTCTCTACACTGAATGTTTGGCCTCTTTATATCTGTGATGATGGTGCCGTCATATTTTATAGGTAAAGTGCAATGATTTTGTTGCTGCTAGTGCTGATTTATCTTTATAGTGGTTTGACATAGCACCACTGAGCAGTGGAAATGCAGTGAGTGCTGCATGTCACAGCTTGCAGCTTGGAGTACTTAGTTAAAATAGGAGAAAGAACTCAGTGTGCTGCCATACACCTGTGACCCCAGCAACAGAGAAGTAGAAGCAGGAGGATCGGGCTTCAGAACCGGTCCCTGAAATAGAATAAACTTGAAACCAGCCTGGGCTACATGAGACCCTATCTTAAACCCTCCCCTAAAAAAAAACAGTAAGAAGTGAGGGAGGACAGACAAGATTACTCAGCAGGTAAAGGCCCTTATCACCAACGATACGAAGAATTCAGTCTCCAGAACTCACATGGTAGAAAGAAAGGAACCGATTCCCCCAATTTGTCCCCTGACCTCCACACACATGCCATGACATCCATATGCCCATTCATAATAGCACATAGCAAATAAATAAATACAAAAAGGAAACCAGTGAGATCAGTTGTAATTGCAAGAATCTTTTAATACAGTACATACAAAATACTACTACAGCATATCACTGTCATGATTAGGGGTTGTTTACATTCTTTCACTTACAGATGTCTAAGAGGTGCTGTGTATCACTCCCAGCATGGCTCTTTGTGAACAAGACATACTTCAGGTGCTCTCTAGCTACCATTTTGGACAGCACGTATACAAAGGAAAATAGTCTTTAGAACCTGGAGGTGTTCAAATCTAGCTTTCTTGTTTTCCTAGCTCTTATCTGTAAAATGGTCATGGTGCTATCTTCGCTGAGAAGCCAAGCTATTTCCTAGAGCTATAATCTGTTATAACTAGATGTGCAGTAATGCTAATTGTATACATTTGATGCTCACATGAGATGTTTTATGCCATTTTAAGAAATGAGCTCTTTGCACATGTGATTCACATTAGCTACCTAGTGCATCCTTGTGTGTGAGAGCAAGAGGAAGAAAACACCATAGCATTCAGGTGTAAGTGAACATGGCAAGTGGACAACTGGTCTAATGTATTTGTATTTTACGTAAAGGGATAGAACAGAAGAAGTAATGGAGTTGACAGATGAGCAAAGAAATGAACTGATGAAAAAGGAAAGCAGCCGACTGCAGAAGACTGGACATCGTGTAACGTACTCCCCTCGCAAAGAGAAAGCACTCAAGATCTACCTGGATGGGGCGCCAAATAAAGATGTGGCTCAAGACTGACTGCCAGTGTAGCCTTTTCCCTGAGGGTTCACTACTGCTGGGTAGTGCCATTTTGGCCGGACATAGTTGGGGTAACCCCATGACACCAGCACTGATTGGACCGCCCTTCACCAATCAGAAGCTCAGTGCCCAGTGGGCCACTGTCTTGACTTGGAATCATGTTGTGCACTATGGTCAGATGTACTGTAAAGCCAAGGATGTGCAAAGAGAAACAAGCAAACCCTGCTACTATGAAAGGGGAGGGGGACGAGTAGATTCATTGATTGCGGACAAATGTGCACATAGCCGCTAGTAAAACTAGCCTCAAACAGGATGCTCATAGCTTAATAATAAAAGCTGTGCAAAGGCCATGAATGAATGAATCTTCTGTTTATTTCATTGATACACACATTACCTCATTGACAGTTCTGAAGCAAATGCAACTGTGTTGGCTCTTGGAAAGCAGCAAAGAGGAGCTGAAGGAATTCTTAGAACCAGCGTAGCCCACAGAGGAATTAAGAAGGTGTGTTCTTGTTTTGTTTCAGTTTTTGCAAAGTATTAAGAACCTTAGCAAAACAGCCCAACATCTCTCTCCTTGGGCTTCACCCAGCAGGTGCACTCCAGTTGCTGCAGGTTTGTGATTAGAACCAACTGTATTTACGCTATGGATGTAGAGAATGTCTCACTCCTTCACTCAGCATGTAAATAAAATGGTCCTGTTGAGGTCTCCCAGCTGCAGCTCTGCTGTTTGCCAAGGTTCTTTGCCGCTCATTCATCATGTACATTTGTGTACACTGAAGCTTAGCCATCCGTCTATGTACTCCTCAGTGAGACTCCATAGGATGTATTTGCTCGTTAATGAGGGTTCTCTGTTCAGTAGCTTCAAGATCTTTTCTCTGTACATTTATTTTTCAAAGAATTGCTTCAAGTTTGAGTCTTCTAGAATTCTTGTAAAGTCCCGTTCTAATTTTTAAGAGTCTATTTGTAGTTCTGTAGTTTAACTTTGGGGAACCATCTGCCCATCATATGGAATAAAGTTTCTCGGGGGCCTTGGCATAGACTTGGTGCCACATGATTCATTGCAGAGTGTGCTAGAGTCAGCAGGCTCCTGCTTTGCTAAGTACAACTTTAAAGAACACAATTCTACATAAACTTTGAAATACTATCTAATTTATAAAAGTCAATAAAAGGTTTTGGTAAAACTTTTTCATGCAAGATGCTGTTTACAACAATGAACACGCCAATAAAACATTTGTTCATGTTGCTGTGTTATTTTAGTCATTAAACTTCGGGGGACAGTGAGTCTGGGTATAAAATGGATTTGTCATTTCTAAGTATGGCCCTTTGTTACCTATGTGGAATAAGTATTTCATTGTATGATAAAGTGTTATAGTAGAGTTCTCAGATCAAACGATGCTACTATCTAACTTCCTGACAGTATTTCAGAATCAGATTTTTACCTTTTTTTTTTTTTTTTTTTAAAGAAATACTTAATGAGAATATTAGCAAATGTTGACTCTGGTGTGAATATAATTAAGAATTCTATGTCTTAAAAGTCTGTTGTGTCTGGTCTAGGCCTGCTTACTTGGGACTTGGGCATCAGTCTGCTCGCTGAGACTGGCTTCCTGGCAAGGAGAGGAAGCCAGCTTACCAGCAGAATGGACTCGGTGGCCTGTGGACTTGGTTGCCTTTGCTCTCGTTTGGCATAGTGTCCCTCAGGGCCTGGCACAATTCTTTCCATCTGCCTACCCCTTCTTGTGCCGCCTGGGTTGGGTGTGTTGCTGCTGTGCATGAGTCATTGCAGGCATGTTGCACATATCAAAAACAGGAGATGCTCCATAGAGAAGAAAGCTTAAACTCGCCGCTCAGTGCATGGGAGTGAAAGCAAAGCTCAAGGATCTTTTCACAGTGAAGTGAGAAGTGGGAGGCTGCTGCTGTTCAGCCCCTCTAGGCTTTCAAGAATGGGTAGAGTCAGGCCACATACATTGAGTTGTGACTATTCTCTAGGGGTCACAGAAGTTTTGAAGAGCCTTTATGTAGGGCACATGAATTGTGTCAAGCAGGCACACACAGCTGCATGGCTGTGCTTCTGAGGCCCTGACTAAGGTGAAGGGCATTCTTGAAGGAATCCATAGCTCTGCTTTCACAGCTGTGCACCATTTAGCAGGCCTACAGAGGCATGCTTGCTGAAGGTCCACTTCTCAAACCAAGGGAATATATGTAGGGGATAGTTGTGACAAAGTGAAAGAGCCTACGCTAGAGCTTTAGCGCTTTGTAATGAAAAGTGTGCTGCAACTAGAAAAACAGATGATACCAGGCCCAGCCACAAAGTAATCAGGAGAGCCACTCATTGTCAGCCATGCTGCGGAGTGTGGTGGCACACCCATAGTTGAAATAGGAGACAGCCTGATAGTCTGAGCCACTTGAGCGCCCAACATCACAGCAATGCAGTGGTTAGTAAATCTACACGTGACCTGTGACTCTGGGATGCAGTTAAGATCCTCCCTGCTGGGTCATCCTAGGATTTCCATTCAGTTGGGTATTGTCATTCTCCCACTGGGCTCCACCTCTGCTCAGCAACAAAGACCTCACAATTCCCCAGCCTTGTAAATTAGTCTTGTAAATCAGTCTAGTATCTAATTATGTGGATCCTTATGCCATACAAACAGTTCTGTGTAATTTTGGAAATCAAAACTGTACTTCAGTTGCTAATAGCCTTATAAAAAGGCCATAAATCCTGAAATCAAATGCAAAATGGTACGCATGTAACTTTCTAGGGGCCTTACTAGATGGCCTGTGTCCCATTTGCAGCTCAAAAGAGGTTCTTAGACACCTCAGTTGAGTGGACATGAAGTCCTTCAGGGCAGCCATGAGAGGAGCCCTCATTCCTAGCTCTAGGCCATTTTTCACAAGTTGGCTTTCGGAAGCTACCAAAAACCATCGGATAAACTCAATTCAATGATGTGTGTGATCATTTAGGAACTGCAGGAATCACCATGGTCATGGTAGGAAGGCAAAGGGGACTTTAGAGTTTGTTGTCACTGCTCCCCACCCAACCTCCCACCCCTGCCACTACTAACCATCCCAGAGAAGTTGGTCATGATTGGTTGGAACTGGGAATTCACTGGTGCACCCCCACCCCCAAATTACACTTTTGACTACTCCCAGCCTCCTGCCAAAGCATACTGTGTTTAAGGTTACACTGCTCAGGTAGCCTAGTGCCAGTTTATGGAGACAGAAGAAAATGTTTTTTCTAGTAAATTTTCTGCCCTGTTGGGTGGCCCTTCCTACTGGGAAGCCTGTTCTCAGTGCAGTCTGTAACTTGCATTGCTTTGCATTATTGCAACAAACTGATCTTAAATTTGTGTCATGTGTTCAAAATAGTGTGCTTTTTCAGCACCCTGCAGTCTGTTGTGCTCCCAGATGCAGGATGGGGAGGAGAGGTATGGTCACTTACCTGTCTGCTCTTCCGGTACCACTGCTAGTGGCAGGTGGGAAAGAGAGAACTATGTTCATGAGCAGCCATCTGCAGCGAGGTCATTGTCCCCTCTTAGAGACTTAATGGTAGATGCCTGTAGGTCCCATCAGCCAATGGCACAACTATTCAAACTTGACCTCATCTTTTGCGTCCATATGTGTGCGTGCACATCGATGCGTACATCCATATGAACACCTGCGTACACATACTCACTATTGATAGTTGTGACCAGAATTGCTTTTGTTCTCAACTTCTAGGCCTCAAATTTTTCTGGGCTAGACAGTGTAACTCTCCCAGAGATGCCCAGGGCCAAAAACAGTCCCAGGAACCTGGTGCAGCTGTACAGAGGTTGAAGATGTGATAATGGTTAAGGAGACTTCATCAGGGTAAAGGTTATCCTGTCCATGTGGGTTACATTCACATAAGCCCTTGAAAGAACTTTTCCATGTACAAACCCAGAGGATCCCATTATCACTGCCTTTAAAGAAAGGACTCGCTGTGGTAGTTTGAATGTAAAATACCACCTGTATTTATTACTTTTCTGTTCCTGTAATAAAATAGCAGGACCAAAGGCAACTTAAGAGGAGTTTATTTTGGCTTACAGCTTCACAGCCCATGTTGGCAGAATGGCATGGCATCAGGAACAGGAAGCTAGGAGCTCACAACTTTGTTGTTTGTTTGTTTGTTTGTTTGTTTTGAGACAGGGTTTCTCTGCCCTGGCTGTCCTAAAACTCGCTGTGTAGTCCAGGCTGGCCTCAAACTCACAGAGATCCGCCTACCTCTGTCTCCTGAGTGCTGGGATTAAAGGCGTGCACCACCATCCCCGACAGCTCATATGTTTTTGAACCAAAAACATGAGGCAGAGAGTGACAGACAAAGCTGTACAATCTCAAAGGCTGCCTCCCAGTGACCTGCTTCCTACAAGGCTGCATTGCCTAAACTTCCCCAAACATGATCACCCACTGGGGACCAAGTATTCAAATGTCTTAAGACTGTAGAGGACATTGCTTGCTCGTTCAAACACCCAGCACCTGTTTGTCTTTGAGCAGTTGGTCCTCGGCTTGCAGCCCTGTCTTGGAAAGTTGTAGAACATCAGGGAAGTGGAGCCTTGCTGGCAGAAATGGGTCACTGGAGGCAGACCTTTAGATTTGCCCCACTTCCCATTCACCCTGCTTCCTGATAGGAAAGTCATGTGACCAGTCATTTCCACACCTCCAAATTCTAAACCTTTCCTCTCTAAGTTGCTCTTGTCAGATAGTAATAGCCACAGAAATAAGCAAAGTCATACATGGGCATGGGTCAAGGAATGCCTGCCAGCTTAAAGACTAACAGCACCTAAGAAGTAAGCGCTTTCTGCAGGCTCCTGGAGGAAGGTAATCTGGCAGTCGCTTCCCCAGGGGCTGTGAAGCCGAATATCACATCCTGAGCACCTGTCCTGGAAACCATGAATGGGGCTGGGGTCAGAAAGTGGGAGCGCTTCACGTTCTGCTTGTCAGGCAAAGGGGAAAATCCCTCCTTGGCAGCTTGGGTTTTACCTGGGATCACTGCTAAGGCGCCAGACCTATAGTTCCTGCCACCTATTCCATGGCATAAACTGGCTCCAAGAAAAGAGCAGGCATAAAGGTGAGAGCCACACACGGTTAACAACGGTGGGGTGTGGTCTCAGCTGAGCATGCAGGCCTCTCATAGGGTCCTTATATTTTGGTGGTTAGGCCCAGGAAAGGACCCTAGTTATCCCTCATTCACGACTCATTCTGGCTCTTGAGACAGGGCCTGATACATGATGGCTACCCAACAAGGCTATTGTTTACTATTTTTGTTTGTTTGATAAAACAATTTTCAGCCTCATCTCTAAGCATTTCCTCAAGCTCGCCTCGGCTTCCAGTCACCCTATCCATTGAGAATCCTGTCCATTTCCCCTCTGCATCCCCCTTCTGGCTTCCTGGTAAGCCTACCATCTTTCAGCCCATTTCTATGCCAGCCCTCCAAGCTATATACTGTGCTGGGCTCTAACACTCCATACTGGATTGACTGTTAGTCATTGCTTGGTCTAGCTGTGTCCTGCCTTCTACTGCGATGATTTCAGAGCTGTGACTCTCATCTGGGGCACATCACAACCCCTGGCTCTGAGGGGGGTCCTTGGCACATAGCTGTCAGGCGATCCATGAGATAGAGTGGCTCTGGTAAGTTTTCACACTGAATCCAGAACCACCTCTGTGTCTGATAGTAAAATAATCAGTGTACCCCGGATGCCATTTCATCTGACTTCTACCTCAATCCATCTTTTTGAAGCGCCATTTCTTCATCTGTTAATATCTCATGGAATGCAGAGACGTCATAAATAAGTGTCCCCTGCCCTGCTGACCTAAATACACAGTGACCTCATTAATCTAGTCCTTAAAGAGCTTAATGTGTCACAACTCTGTTACAGGCCAGGTAAAGTGTCCCCTGCCCAAAGACCTACTTGTTAAAGGCTCGGTCCCCGTGGCACTATTGGGAGGCTACAATAATCTTCTATATCAACCTGAGTGTATTTTTTAATATGTTGTTCAGTTATTCAGAATCATAACATTTATTAGAAAAACCAGAGGATTTCAGCATAGCAGATAAAATACAGCAAATCCCAACCAGCACAGGTTTTAATGACAAATGGACCCATACCATGAACACAGGTGACCTCATCAATTACATTTATTGTTTTGCTAAATGTTTACATCTCTTTACTGTGGTATCTTCAGATTAGATTTACAGGCTTTTAAGAGGTGCACAGTACTATGTGGAAGTTTGTACACAGCACTTGCATATCCTGGAACCAAATGGATTTTGAGTCATTCAGGGGACACAGCCCTTCGCATGTCTACGAGGCAAGGAGTTTCCAGAGAGTTCTAACCGAGGACGGAAAACTCCTCCTGATCATGGGTGGCACCATCCCATGCCATGGGCTGGGGTCCAGGATAAAGAAAAAGGGGAAAATGGAGAAAGCTGAGTCCTGCTTTACTGTTTCTCTGCTTCCTGGTCCTCCATACTGTGGGAAGCAGACCCAAACTCTCCCACCATACTTTCCCTGCCACCGTGGACTGACCCCTGAACCAGGACCAAAATAAGCCCTCACCCCTCCGATTGCTTCTTGCCAGGTATTTGGCCACAACACCCAGAAAAGCAGCTAAAACCAATATGGCAGAGCTTTCCACCTTCAAGGACTAGGGCCTTGCAGAGGGCCCACATCCTGAGGGGAAGGGTGTGTCCTGGACAGGACTGCGCCATGCCCTCTCTCCTCTAAGCCAGGAAGGGAGCTTGACCCTGCCAAGCCCTCCCCATGTGGTGCTACCTCTCCGCCATTTCAAAGCAGTGGGATCATGACCGAAACCTGAAATGGTGAACCCACATAAGCCCTCTTTTTAAATGTGTAAGTTAATTACTTCAGAAATTTTGTTAGAGTAATAATGCTAACACGGGCCCAGAACTGCATTTGATTACAGAGAGCCTCCAAGAGAAGACTCATATATTCCATTTGCTCTTTCAGGAGACGGCAAAGTATTTTCTCTCTCAGAACTAATACCCATCCAGACAAGAATAAGAGTTACAACATTTTCCGAATCTAAAAGAGGTGAGCTGCATATGCCTGGAAAATCTGCTTCTATGGAAATATTTTTTTGTCTTTACACTACAGATTGTTTTATTTTATTTTATTTTATTTTTTGCATGAAGGGTGTTATGTTTATTGAAAGTAAAAAAAAAAAAAAAAAAGCCCAAGAATTACCAAAGAGTAGCTGAAGTAATTCATGCATGACCTTTGACTATAACACATGTGTGTATACATAATTTAAAACTCGGAAGAAAGCATGCGTATACATCGTGTGCAACTTTAAAATTTAATGACCCTGGATGAAAACAGTTCCTGGCACCTGAAACCGTCATCTGAGGCCTGACATTGAGCCCGGCCTTCTGTCTGGATGTCACAGCCATAGTTTACACAGCCTGGCTTGGTTTTCATTTCTCTGCGTGATTGACAAAGGCCTTCCATTGTTGCTAAGCGACTTTGCAAATTTCATTTACAATCCTGGCCCTACAATCACCCAAGTATCTTTCTTGCAAATTAATTTACACAAACTGCACTCCAAACACTGACTTTCAGAGTTACCGAAGCAGATGGTGTGGGGACAATGTCTACCACCAGCCTCCACACTGCTGCTAACCTTGGAGGGGCATGCAGACTTGCTGACCTTAGTTCCAGGCGTACCTCAGAGAAGTGAAAAAATAAAAATAAAAGGATTTCACACCCCTTCTTCTGGAAGCACTGTGGTGGCCTTGAGGCTGGTGTGGGGTTGAGCAAGAGAACACGGGGCTTGGAGAGGAACCATTCCCAAGCTGGGGTGACAGTGAGGTAGGAACTGGGAGGGCTGAGGGATGAATGTGTGGGAGGCCACAAGACCAGTATAGCTCCTGTGTAGCCACTGCCTCGGCCCGTGGGAAGGTCACAAGGCAAAGGCGAGGGCTACATTTTTGCCAGGTCCATTTTGCAAGGAAGGCGCCCTCCTCCCTGTGTCCCCCAACTGCATCATAGGCAGACATCACCTCTTCCCATCCTCTCCCTTCAAACAAATCCAGTCCATGAAGGAAAGAACAGCATGTCTGGCAACAGAGCTGGGCGGCTCACTGCTGCCCTCACCCACCAAGCCTGTCTTCCCCAAGCCGAGAAGCGGGGCAGCTGGAAGAGATTTACTGCACCTTGTCAAGCCAGAGGAAGAGCTACCAGGAAAGAGCTGTGGCCACGCCACACCTAGGGGACACTCCTGGGAAAATAAATTAGCCATTTCTATTGCACATCTACCAGACCAGTTGCTGGGGCTGGGTCTAAATCTCTCCACCCAGTGGTTCCACGAGGGCGGGCTCCTCAAATGCCATCTCCTGGGCCAGGCTCCTCTCTAGGTCTTCCAGCTCTTGGCGCACCTCTCTGATGAAGCCACCATCTTCATACTCATCGGGGGCCTCCCTGGGCAGCAGGCTCTCCTCATTTGGGCCATGGCTGCCAACGAAGGCTGGTTGGCACACGTACACCAGACGGTGGCTGGGGAAGAGGGGTGAGGTCTGGTCAGCGTTCTTTCCATTACCCTTGAGAGCGAAGCCAGGCTTGGAGTGTGTCAGCCTTGGGCCATGTTCTCTCCGTGGGCCTGTGGGCCTCACTAACCACTACTTCCTATTAGGGTGCTTCCTGTCAACATCTTACTGAGGAGTCGGCTGGCAGAATGTCCTTAAAGGGCACTCACAGGCCTGCTTATCTGTGTGGCTAAGTATTGGCTTGTCTGCCTTGGAGCAAGCCCTGGTGATGGGGATTTGGAAGCTCACCGCCACACGGGGTCCCCTCACACTCTCCCCCATTTGGGTTCTGCTGTACACATGGTGGCCCCGGGCCTCTGTGGGGGAGGGGAGGAAGTCTGTCTATCTTCCCTGTGACCCTGGATTCTGGTAGAACGGAAGGCTCAGTAGAATTTGTGGGCAGGGCACAAGGATGTAGAGAACAGTCCTGTCAGCCCTGAAGCTTCAGGGCTCTAACCCTAACCTACAGGTGCCTTTCCCCTCCTGCCTGTCTGTAGCCTCTCCCACCATGATGGTATGGTCTGCACTCATTCCTTCCACACCCTCCCCCTAGAGCACCCACTGGGAAGCTTCAATTATCTAACAGAAACCCGACCTACAGATCTCATGCTGCGTGGACCCCCTTCGTCCTAGTGACCTGGGGACACCTCGTAGCCAAACCTGCTTCTGAGCCCCCCTGGATGACATTTTGACTGCTCTCAGCCCCCAGTACAATCACCAAGGAAGGGACCTCACCTGTGGGGCTGGCAGAGGAGGCCACTGGCACAGGGGCATCGGTCCAAAGCACCTTCCGGTTCCAGTTCCCAGGTGATGAGGTCCAGCATCTGGCTGGTAGGATCATGGCAGAGCTCGCCCTCCACGGGCAGGGGTGTGCACACAGGGAACAACAGGCCTGGAGCCGGCCAAGAGTCACCATGAGGATGGGCAGGGAAGTGGATGCGGCCTTGCCCTTCGCCCTCAGCCTCAGGTGAGGTTAGAATTGAAGGAGTGGAAAGAATAAGAATGGCAGAACACACTCAAGGTAGACTGAGGACTGGAGCAGCTATGTGGTCTGCCGGAAGAGGGGAGCTAGTTTTCGAGGCCAAACCACCCGAAGAAATGAAGTGTGAAACCAAGGCCCCTTCAGCAGGGGCAGAGCACCAATAAAAGGCCTGGGTCAGTGGGAAGAGCTGGGCCGAGGAGTAGAGATAAAGAGGGCAGAGCATTGGGTGGATAAGGCCTTACAGGTGGGAGATTATGGGGTGGGGGGGGGCGCTAGAGGAACAACTTCTAGATTGTTGTCCTCCAAGCAAATCACTGAGGTGGTTGGCACCTGCAGGTGGGTCTGGGAAAGAGCTGGGAGGCAGCTGAGAGCGTTCAGACACACTCCTGCCAAAGGGGAGGGCTGTCCCAGCCCACAGGGAGAGGCACTGAGGAACTGAAGAGAGAATCCACACAAAGAACCCAGGCCAATGGCGCCTTGGAGGGATGGAGGAGAGGCTTCTGGACCCCCCACCCATCTAGGGTGCATGCATCCTGAAAGAACTTAACTCACAGAGTCAAAACCTGGGAGGAAATCAAAGCAGGTGCTTTTCTCCCTGCTCTGGTAGGAGGCTGTGGGGCTGGGACACACCGTGAAAGCAGCGGAGGTGAAAAGGTTTGGGTACCATTCTGGGCCTTTGAGATTGGGACACGTTTTCCCAACAGCCACCGGAGATCCCGCATACCTCTTTGGAAGGCACAGCACAGGCCAGGCTGGCAATCCCTCTGGTTGTCACAGATGGTCCCATTGCTACCTTTGGTGGCCTTTTTGGTGCAGTGTCCCCAGACACACAGCTGGTCTCTACAGCACTCGCTGTCTCTGGTGCATTGCTGCAGAGAAGGGAGGAAAACATAAGACCCAGGTTCTTACTAGCCTACAAGCCTGGACAGCCTGACATGCTGCTCTAGCCTGCTCAGACCAATCAAAGGTGGCTTACCCCTTCCCCTGTGGAAAGAAGAGACAGGCCCAAGGTGGGTGGGGCATTAGTGGAAACTAAAGGAGCTGTCAGAGAAATGTGGCTCTTGGTACAAGAAGAGTCAAAACTCTGGGAAGACAACACCTGAGAAGGTGGATTCTAAGTCTTTTCCACCCAGATCAAGACTTCTCAACAAACACCTGTGTATCTTTGGCGCCTCCATCCCACAACTGTATCTTTCATCCTTTTAACTTGCCCTCGTCAGAAGGGAAGGCGGCTCAGGCCACCGGTGGAGGCAGGGGGTTTTAAAAAGCTGCTCAGTCAAGGCAGAGCCAGGAAGGCCCAGGCTGGGGATACCATACTTGGAGCAGGAACTCAGAGCCCCAGGGTTCCTAGGACTGTGCTCTGTGGTGTGGCAGTGGCCCGCCTTATGATGAACTGAGCAAGGTCACAGGGATCCTTTATTTCCTGAACTTATTGTGGGGTTTTTTTGTTTGTTTGTTTGTTTGTTTGTTTTTTCCTGTCAAAATAAGGAAACTGTCAAGAGTTCATGAGCTTTGTCCAAAAGGCCCTGCTGGGTGGGCTGGAGGGTTTCCTTTGCTTAGGCTCCACACTGGGGGAGCACTCCAGCCTCCTCCTTCCGCACACTTATTAATCCAACTGGAAGCTCAAGGGATCTGAGAAGCAGCCCAGGAGGAAAAAGGTGGCCCTCTCCTTTGCCTGGGACTGCGTGTGTGCGCACTGCTGTCTGATACTGTTCTTGTCCCAGAGGAAGGGGCCAGCGCAGGCCTCCCGTTCTCTCCTCCCTCTTTGCTACCTGAGAGCCACACAATGTGGGGTGGGGTGGGGTGGGGTGGGGTGGGGTGGCTGCAGCTCTGCCAGAATGCTATCCTGATTATTCCAGGAATAAGGCTCTCTGGGACTCCTCCCCATCACTGAAAGGCTCTTGCGAGCAGCCTTGCTGAGAACACCTGGGACTTCTAATCCTGTCCCCCTGGCACAACAACGGAGACCACGGGGATCTTTACCGTCTGCTGGTCCCGGCACGGCTGGCAGGTGTACTTGAAGCTCGAAAACTGGCAGTACCTGGTAGGCCCGCAGTCCTCATCAATGATACATTCCTGGGGGAGTGAAGGGGAGGAGAGACAGCTTGGTCCGTAAAACTCAGAAGTAGGTAGATCTGCAGAGTCTAGGTCCATCCCAGTCCTGAGTGAAGCACCGGGCAGAAGTGTTTGCCGGCTCCAGCCACCCCAGAGCCTGAGCCCGCTGGTGCCTTTGACCCACCCCTCAGCTGCAGTTCCCATGGGGGTCTATCTTCTCAAGACTCCCAGGGGCCTTGAGCCTCGCACAGCCACCACACAATCACCGTCTGTGTTTAGTGACCTCCCACCCCCACCCCACCCCGGGCTGGGAAGATGGGGACTCAAAGTTGCTCATACATAGAGCAGATGGTTTTAATAAAAGGTGTTAATGAGTTCCAGGCCCTGTGTGACTGCACAGGAAGGGCTGGAGGCCAGGCCCAACAGCCCCTGCTGCCTAAGCAGATACTGGAGACCTCCTCCTTTGGCACTGGCCCTGGAAGCCACAGGCCTGCCTGAAGAGGGCCCTCCAACAGCTCCTGGGTTCTAAGGAGCAGCCAAGAGGCAAGGTGAGCTGGAAAGTAAAAGTGGGGTGACTGGAATCCTGCCCTCCCAGCCCAGGGGACTTCTCATGGCCGCCAGCTCCACTCAGCTGAGACCATCTGTCTGTCAGTGAGTCAGACCCATGGTCAAGCTCAGCCCTAGTTAAAGGGGGCAGGAGAAGATAAAAGACAGGCAATGACACCATTCATTATCCGCTTCTCTAGGATAGAGACTCTCAGCAAGAGGCAGCTTGCAGCACGGGGGTGGGGGGTGGGGCACTTTTATGTTGCCAACTGGGAAATCATGGCACAGAAAGGTTATGGCATCCTGCAAGATATGGCCAAAGCAGGGTTGAGGGGTTATTTTTCACCACAGCCCTTGAGTGGATGGGCTCCAGGCCCCAAATCCCCAAATACAATAAGCAGAGATGAGGCAGGCTCTTGGAGACCTGGTGTCCTGGGACTCTGGCAAACATTCTAGAAAGGTCTCTGTGAAGAACAAGGCCTGCCTTGCCTCATTTGTGAGTGTCTCCCATCCTAAGACCCAGTGAGGAGCCCTACATACATACAGAAGCACGCTGTGTCAGACAGAGACCTCAGTGCCTAGAGACGGTCCTCAGCTCCACCCTGTGAGCTGAGGCAACTGTGCCAGTGGGTACAGAGGGTGTCTGGGGAGGCCAGTGGCCCTGAGCATGCCCAAGCTGGGTCTCAGCAAACAGGCCCTGGGTCTCTTACTATTATTGAGTGCTATGACTGAGAAGTAGCTGGTGTCCTTACCCAAGTCATACTGAGTGGTCCCTGGCCAACCCCTCAGGTCTCGGGAGATGGGTGTTTCGTTCAGAGCAGCCACAGTGCCCACCAGGGGGAGCTCGGACTGTGCTCTGCACACCAAGCAAGGCTCCCTAGCCAGTCACCTACAACATCATCTCGCAGCCCTTTCTGAAGGCTGAGAGAGAGACCTGTCAATCACCAAGCAAGCTGTGGCTCAACAGTGGCTCAGACCAGGAAATCATCAACTGCAATTTCTCAACAAAATGCCAAAGGAGACCCCACCACCCTACACCCCCAAAACAACCTCATCTCACTCTCCTGCGCATGGCCAGGAGTCCTGTTCAGCTGGCTCAGAAGCTGCAGGTGCCCACCCATCTCCCACCAGTGGGCCGAGCGCTGTAGGAGCCGACAGTGCTGCGCAGGTCTCACCCAGCATGGCGTGCTCTCCTCACTTTCTCAGCACAGCAGCCCAGAAATGGCGGGAGGGTTACATTTTGCCTTATACCAGGGAGAAAACAGACTATCTTATGTAAGGAGCTGAGCCTGTAGCTGCTGGACCCAGGACCCCATAGTGGCAAGAGAGATCCATGAGGATGCAAGATGACCCTGTATCCCTGGGGGATTGCACCCAACATCTCCCCTGACCACCCCTCAGCACCAGCACCCACCCACACGTGCTCACACTCTACAAATGTTCAAGTCCCTTATCTAAAAGGACATAGGATTTGCATCTAACTCACACATATCCTACTACATACTGTATCATCTCTGGATTTAATACAATGCAATGTGAACACTGTGGAAATCACGGTTATGTTGTACTGTCTAGGGGAAAATGACACAGGATTTGGTACAGATGCTATTTAAAACGGGTTGGCTGTGGTGGGTGTGGATCCTGGGGTACTGAGGCTGGCTCTAAATCACAAGGTGTCCTTCCTGGCACACCACCAGGAAGGACAGCTCTCATACACAGCTTGGGAGGCGCAACAGGATGTTCCTGGTATTCTTCCAAAACCCAACAGCAAGAGAACAGAATGGGAGGGGTGACACTTGGGAAGGAGGAAGAACCAGCAGGCATGGGGGCAGACATGACTGTGAGGTGGTCCTTTGCCTTTAAGACATTTTTAATTCAAGTCGGGCTATGGTGGTACATGTTTGTAATCCCAGCACTCAGGGAGGCAGAGGCAGGTGGATCTCTGTGAGTTTGAGGCCAGTCTGATCTACAGAGGACAGCCAAGGCTACACAGAAAAACCCTGTCCCAAAAAACAACAACAAAAAAAAGAAGAAGAGGAAGGAAAAAAGGAAGGAAGGAAGGAAGGAAGGAAGGAAGGAAGGAAGGAAGGAAGGAAGGAAGGAAGGAAAGTATAATTCAACCATAAGAAGGAACAAAAGAAAAGAAGTAAATCCAATCCGGAGGAGGAGGCCAGGGCCTCTAACCTAAGTAGAACTGACAAGGGAGGGTTGACACAGCCCAGAAATCCAGCTTTTCATTCCTCTTCAGCTTCTTTCCTGTGTGATTATATCTACATTGGAGCCCACCCTACAGCGTCCTAGGAACCCAGCTGTGCCTAGGCCGCCAGAGCGGCTGAGATCTGAAGTAAAAGGGCAAGATGCTGGGAGCCTGTGCTGCTTCCTGTCTAGGCCATGAACTCTGGGTGCTTTGATTTCTGAGGGCTGAGGACCTCACTGGCCTCCTACTGCTTAGATTTCAGAACTGAAGGTGAAGTGCTGTTCAAAACAGAACCAGGGCTGAAGACCAAGGTTAGAGCCAGGGAGGGCACTGGCCTCATCAAGCTGCCCAGCAGGAGGCATGTGATACCAAGTTGCCCAGCAGCAGTCTCGGGGGCCAGCCATCTCAGCACCACACACGGCTCTAGCACAGCAAGCTGAGTGCTCACCCAACAGCACGGGCTCCCTGTAATCCCCTCAACACAGTTAAGATCCTGGTGAGCTGAAGTTCTCAGAACAAAACTGTTCAAAAACAAAACAGCCACACCGGTGAAGAGGGTACTGCAGGATAGATTCTCTGACTAGACCTTAAGTGACTGTGGAGAGTCAGAATGTTGCAAATGCAGAGCCAAATTGTCCCAGGCTATTTTTAGTCCTATACCTTTTGGTCCATTCCCACTTCTATTATTTGACCCATCCCTGTGACTGTTAGCGAAATCTCTCTGTAATGTATGGACTGACCTTTAACCTCCAATAACCCACAGGCTGTTTTCATCAGGTAACAACTGAGGCCTACAGCAGATTTTTCCCCACTTTGCTATAACTCATCTATGTGTTATACCCCCAATGTATTTTAAAGAGGCTTGATTTATGACTGTCTTTTTTTCCTGCTACTACTAAAAAAGATAAAAGGATGTTCATGAAACCATCACCACATTAGAACATGAGATAACCTGAACCCGTGTTCCCGGGGCCATGGTCCCTCATAGCTGGCTGCCAAAAAGCTTTTACTCCCTCTGAGGTGATGGCTGGTTTTGTTGCTGTTTGTTTGATGTCAACATCTCCACCTCAGTTTTAAGGGCTCGAAGGATCTGCCCAGGATCACCCAGCTGGCCACAGGCATCTCCTTACCTCTGTGTATATCCAGCCAGGCCCTCCTCGGTCCCAGCCCGTCTCCTCTACCTGAGCTGCAGCCGATCAACACCCGACTGTACCAGGGCTGAGAACAAAACCAAGGCAAAAGGCTCTGGGCACCTGGGATGGCAAAGGCGGCATAGGCCTTCCAGGCTTCTGTGCGGCTGTAGCCATGCCCTGTCTGTCTGTCCTGCTCCTCCCTCAGCCTGACGGAAAGCCCAAAAGCTGGTTGTGAGCTACAGCCATTCCACGGAGGTTCCCCCCACCCCACCCCCTCTGTCTGGAGCTATATTTAGAAAACCAGGCAGGAAGCCTGGTTTCTGAAAACAGTGTAGCCTGGGCCAGGACTGCCTAGAAACTGGTCCAGTGCCTTGATGGGACCCTGAAAGGGTGGGAAACATCACGGAGTCACTTGGCATCTCTGTTAAGCTCACAGTTTATCAGCAAGGAGATTCTGGGAAGCAGTGGCCAAAGCCTGAGGGTTGGAGGACAGCAATGGGTCCCTACAGAGCCTCTAAGGCATCCATATGGGGCCACTGGCAGGCTCCCTCAGCTTGGGCTTCCTTTACAAAAAAGAAAACTGAGCCTCAGGTCCTGGTGGGAGGCAAAGTGGAGATTTAAACACAGGTCCCTCAGACCCTCCGGGGATCACTCTGCCTGCTGTTTTCAATAGTCTCTAGATGTCCCATGTGGGTCAGCAAGATGGTTCGGCCCATAGAGGCGCTTGCCACAGAAGCCTGATGATGACCTCTGGTTCTATCCTGAGGATCTGTGCAAAGGTGGGGGCAGAGAACACTCCAAAAGCTGTCCTCTGACCTCCGTGCTCATGCCATGATCAGTGCACTCTGTCCCTGCAACCATAACCAATAAATAGTTAATGCCTCATTTCCCATCTGCTCCCCCGCCCAAAATTCCTATGTTGACGCCCTAGCTGCCGAATACTTTAAAACGTGTCCTACTCTGGAGATAAGGTCATTGCAGGCCAAGTTAATTCAAATGAGGCCTTGAACTGGACTCCCTAGGAAGGGCCTCCCCTCTGTTAAAGATGCTACAAGGTTGACTAATTAGAACTTCCGGGTGGTGGGGTATGGGAATATTGCATGCCTAAAGCCACATTATCTCAGACTGTCTGTCTCTCCCTTTAGCATCCACTGGCCACCTCTGTGTCTAAGTAAACACCCTTGTGACCCATGGCCTCCCACCTCTGCCCTCATCTCCAGAACCCACACCTCAGGGCAGGAGCACCACTGAAGCCTCAGGAAGACTCCAGCAACCTGAGTCACGTCACTTTGGGCTGGTGGGCCTCGTTCTCTTAAGTGAGGACTTTTTCTATGGAATGGCCAGCAACATGGGGCCAGGTCTCTGCCTGGCATCACAACTCAACTTCCCAGAGCCCTCTGTTAGCAGACAGGGACACAGAACTGCAGACAAGACTGCTCAGCTCACCGAAGACTAAGGCACATCATGGACAGCAGAAAGTATAAACCAACAAAGCAGTGCTGCAGGCCGACCCCCGCCTCTCACCTCCTATCAGCCCCGTCACTCACCGCCCACACACCACCTTCTCTCCCACACTGAACAGAGAAGCCCTGCTTTACACATAAGGAAACTGAGGCAATCAGGGGGCAGGAGGTGACAGTGTGAGGCAGTGAGTGTTCTAGAGCTCTTGAGGAAGGGGCACCCTCCCTGCTGGCTGCAAGAGGGCAGGCTCTTTCAGGCTGGTCATGGTTCAAGGTACCCAGGAGAATGGTAGGTGGCCTCTTTCTTCAGTTGATTTCCACATTGGTAAATTCTAAAGTGTGAGTGTTCATGCGAGCATGCGCACGTGTGTGTGTGTGTGTGTGTGTGTGTGTGTGTGTGTGTGTGCGCGCGCGCCTCCAGTTCAGTCTTCGCCCACTGCTGAGAGTCCTTTCTTCTGAGAGTACCGAATAAAGCCAGTTGCAGGAGCCTGTAACAGAAACCTGCACATCTGTCTCCAACAAAGTGGGGCCTGCAGCCTTTCCCAGCGATGGGGCTGCAAGCTGTTTGCCAGCTCAGGGCTTTGGGGCAACTTCACTCAGGGCTCTAGCCTGGCCCCTGCTGTAGAGACAGCCCTGTGGAAAATTCTGGGCAGGAGCCGGGGGTCAATGCCAGCCCTTATTCTCCTTCAATGCTAGCATCAGCAAAAGTCTGGGTGGGTGGCCTGTTCCTGCCAATTCACCCTCCCCCACATTCTGCAACCCAGGGAAGAGGAGGGTAATAATCTATGCCCACCCTGGTGAGACACACCCACCACCCTGGACTTGGCTTATCACCCTGAAGTAAGGAGTACACCCTGACCCTAACCCACAGCCTGCACCTGGACTCCTCTCACAGCCTCCTTTGCGTCAGCCACAGGTCCTTAGGTAAGGAGGCACATCCTGTATAGAACAGCTAGCAACCATGCATTAGGACCTGGTCCCAGTGTCTGGCTTCCCAGAACATTCCTTGAGCCTGAGTCCTCCAGTCAGCACTTCCTCTGGAGAACTATGCCAAGATTTGCTTTAACCAAAGTCTCTTTCTCACCCTCCATTTAGTCAACTGATTGCTTTTCTTCTCTCCCTCTCTTTTACCTTTCTTCTCTCTCTTTCTTCTCTCCCTCCTTTCACTTCTCCTTCCCTCCCTTTTCCCTTCTCTCTTTTCTCTTCCTACTTTCCTCTGACCATGATGTGAGTAGTCCTATGCTATCATGTATGTGTTTCTTGCCATGCAGTTCTGCTTCTTCACAGTCCCTAAAAACAGCTCACCAGACACTGAAACCGTGAGCCAAAATACACTTCCTCCTTTACAATTGATTTCACAGTGACAGCCAACTGATACCCTGACAAAAGGGCAAATGATGCCAAAAAGAACCCCTCACCTCCCCAGCCTCTCATGTCTTCACCCCACTTCTGCCATGCTTCCCCACCCACAGCAAGGCCCATTCATCCTCCCTTAGTCGAGCAGAGGTGACCTGGGTCAGGCCTTCTCAGGCCCTCTCCCATGCTGTTGCCTCTGCTCAGTCCCTGTCTGAGAGTCAGTGCTACAAACCCCGGACTGTAGGCCCAGCAAAGCTCAGAGCCATGTGATCAGGTAGGTCTAGAAATGGCCAACAGTCAGGTTTTTGCCAGGTTCCCAGTAACTAAATCCAGACCTCGGTCCCTAGAGAAGGTGTGGAACACCAGAGAGAAACAGGAAAGGGAAACTTCTGCTCACCTGACCCTCCCAAAGGAGCTCTTTGATGGCCAGTTCTTCCCAAAAATGGCGTTTGGGAGAGGAGCTCTGATTATGGTTCTCGGATTCAGACATAAAAGGGGGTTTCCATACATATAGCAGATGGAGTGTTCTGAGGCCTCACATATCCCAGACTTACTGGCTAGCCAAGAATAAACTTGAACTTCTGATGTTCCTGCCTCCGCCTCCCTGAGTGCTGGCATTGCAGAACGGCGGCATCACTGTAAAAGGCCCCCAGACCTTAGCACAACTGACATCATGACGGAGGTGCCATTCAGGCCTTGGAACCCAGCAAGTAGGCAGCAACACCCACCAAAAACAAGAACAAAGACCTAACCCACCAAAGTCAATAGGTCTGCGAAAGTCCCTAGATGTACTCACCTTCTTTTTGGCCTCTGTAGTTCTGCTTCTGGCTAAGTGTTCTTGCTAACTGAGGTTTGGGACCCTAGGATGTGGTTTTTGTGCTTAAAAGCTCATCCTGAGAAACACTTGGGCCTCTGCTTGGCTCCAGAACATCCAGTGCTGGACAGCTGGTAAAGACTTTCTATCCTGATGAACCTGTGTCTGAGTGGTCTTCTCCAGTGGATGCCTCACAATGCACACAAGGTCACCAGGCCTAGTTCACATGGTGCTGGGGATGGAACCGGGGCATAGACTCTACCAACTCTGCTCAACGTACCCATAGCTTCAGCTCAGTGGTGAGGTTTCCTGTTCTCAGTCCCCTCGGCTCATATTTAGTTCTCTACATAAATCAGCAACAAAAATGCTGACCTCCAGCCACTAGCCACCCCTTTACCCACAATGCCAGAGTCATCCTCTAAAAAGACAAACTTAATTATGCATATCCCTGATCACAATTGTTCTGAAGGTGGAGGGTTGGGGGCCCTGGAGAAGGCAGAGGTTGAACTGATTTCAATCAACATGTAATTGGAGGAGACAGCCGTCTTCCTGGCCTCAGGAACAGCTGCATCTGAAATGCTGTGTAAGAAATTGATGTGACAAGGAGGACCCGAGTGGAAAAAGAAAAAAAACACATCACTTCCCCCCAGTGACCAGGAAGTGGGAGGCTGCAGTTCTACAGTTGAGGCGCTGTCTACCCTAATAATTCGGAGTCCTGAAACCCACAATGTGTGGGTCAATCTTTTGACCCCCTGTGGCTTTAATCCTCACTTACCCAGCAACCTGCAGGGAGACAACCTTGTATCCTTACCACTAACATCAGACAGGGGGCATGTGGGAGGGACTCTCACAGTCCTATCACTCAAAAAGGGAGCTGTTTGCCTCTGCAAACTGGTTGCACGAAGGTCTGAGTTTAGTTAGCCAGAGGGCTGGGGATATGCAAGGTCTGGGTCTGCCCCGCTCAAGGGGACCTGCCTAATAAAGTTCATCAAGGCAGAGCCTCGGCAAACCTCCATTCTGAGGGCACCACCTACCTCCTGCAGCAAGCACAGCCTGGAATCCAAACTCTGCTCTTGGCATAGCTTCGAGGGTCAGTTCCCCACCTTCTGCCCTACCTGATTTTCTGATCTCCCTAGGATCCAGATTCCGGCTCACACATCTAGAATCCTTCACTTGCCTGTTCTGCAGTTCCCCTCAAAGACTAGCACAAAGAACAAGGCATGGTGACATGTGTCTGTAATCCCAGCTCTTGGAGAGCTGAGTCAGGAGGACCACTGAGAGTCTGGGGCCAAACTAGGCAGAGTTAAACTCAAACAAAACAAAAGGAGCCTCTATTAGGTATGGTTCCTAATACTGGCAATATCAGCTGTTTGGTGGCTAAGTCTGGAGGATGTTTGAGACTATCCTGGGCTACATAGCAAGACCCTATCTCAACAACAACAACCAGAGGAGGAGGAGAAGAAAACCTCTTTGGCAGCTGGCTGAAGCCTCAGGACCCTCCCAGAATACTGCATTTAGATTGATAATGGGGCGTGATAAGGGTTAGGTAGGTCATTCTTGCTTGTAAGAAGCAAGAATGACCCCAACCTAACTATAGTTAACAGAGTTAATTTTTTGGTTTTTGTTTGTTTAATTGGTTGTTGGTTTGGTTTGGCTTTTTGAGACAGGTTTCTCTCTGTAGCCTTGGCTGTCCTAATTTCACTTTGTAGACCAGGCTGGCCTCAAACTCACAGAGATCTGACTGCCTCTGCCTTCCGAGTGCTGGTTGCGCCATCACTCCCAGTCAGAGTTAGTGCTTTATGGCTTATTTGAATCCTGGATGGTAAGGTCTAATGGCAGCTTTTCTTTTTGAGGTAGGGCTGAGCACAAGTGCTGTTTGAAAGTGGCTGCAGGGGCCTGGAGTGCTGGCTCAGTGATTAAGAGCACCGGCTATTCTTCCAGGGACCTGGGCTCAAGCCCCAGCACCCGCACAGCGTGACCACAGAGGATCCGACACCCTTACACAGACAGACATGCAGGGGAAACACCAATGCACAAGGAAAAATAAATAAATCCCAGCACTCAGGGAAGTAGAAGCAACGGGATCACTGTGAGTTCCAGGCCAGCCGAGTCTACAAGGCGAGTCCAAGGTAGCCAAAGCTACACAGAGAAACCCTACCTCAGAAAAAAAAAAAAAAAAGTGGAGATAAGCTCCAGAGAGGGTCATGTCAGAGGATTGGAAGTTTAAAAGATTTTATCCTTGGATACGTAACTTGGTTCAAGGCTAGCCTATGAATAGGGGGATTCTACCTCAAAAAACAAAACAGACACAAGAAAGCGGTAAAGTGTTTGTGATGACATCAGTACCTGATAATACATAGCTGGTGGGCTCCCTTTAAGACATTCAAGATTGGAGGAAATAATTTAAAAGCTAGGGAGGCCAAGGAGATGGCTCAGTGGGTAAAGTGCTTGCTGTGTGAGAACACGAGAACATAAGCTGATGGCCAGCACACACATATAAAACTGGTCTTAGTGAGGCACATCTGTGAGGCCGGGGCTGGCGAGACAGGCGGATCCCCGAAACTCAGTGGCCAACCGGCTGAGCAGAACTGGTAAGCTTCTGATTCAGTGAGAAACCCTGTCTCAAAAACACAGGTACGGAGAACAAATAAAAAGTGGGTGCAAACAGAGACATGTTCTTTCTCTGAGGAGATTAGGAGGCTGGTGGGTACCCATGATTAAGAACCTCTCCGTATAAGTCACCAAGATGTCACCCTCCTTTGAAAAATATACCACAGGGAAAGATGGCTCTGCAGGTTAAAGGTGCTTTGCTGACCTGAGTTCAATCCCAGGACCCACAAGAATGAACTTCTGTAAATTGTTCTCTGATTACACACACACACACACACACACACACACACACACACACACACACCCTGGCATGTCCCCCATATACACATAAAAAATAAACAAATGTTTAAAAACTACATCACAAAGAATTTCCTCAGCTTCCTTGAGAAGAAAAGTAGGAAAAGATGAATTCAAAGCTACTCAGAACAAAAGCAAATTGCTTAGCTCTGTACGGAAGAAAATATGTCCCTGGGCCCCTCGTGTGCTTGAAAGCTCTCCAGCTTTCCTTTGCACCATGATTTTTTTCCTTTCCCAGCCTCTACCCACAAAATTCTTCCACAGCAAGGCGAGTAGGGGCTCCTGGAATTTCTAGACTTTTCCACGTAAGCCACATATGTTAATGAGCCTGGAAAAGGTTTTAATTTGCTTCTGTGGTGGAAAATAAAATCGTGCCTGACTTCATTTTTCTCAGAAGTGGTTGAGTCCTTTTCACCCTCAGGGGCTGGTAGAGAACACGGGAGCTTTGCCTCCAAGGGAAAAGCCACGTGCAGGTGGCCCAGGGCACACCCAGGAGCCTGGCCCGTTCTCACATGCCTGATTTACTTTACCACTTAGGCACTGGCAGGAGTGAGGGAAAACAGCCTGGCACACAGTTGGTGCCTGGGAAAATGAGTTCTCCTCTCCCCTCACCTTCTAAATCCCAGCACATTGTAGGGGGCAGAGAAAGTGTTCTACACGAGGTGGCACTGAACTGACTGGACTTGGCCCTTCTGCTACAAGATGCATGTCCTCCCTGGCGAAGGAGGGCTCCAAGACAGGGACCCTGGAAACAGTGGAAGAAGCAAAGGCTGCTGGGAACTGACCTGAGCATATGGCCTTCTGCTGCCAGGCCGGGGAAAGACAGGTTTACGCCTAATCTTAGGCCCAGGGACCCTGCGTGTGGGACATAGCTTGCTTCAGTCTTTGAACTTAGATGTCCCTCCATTCTGAGAAGTCTTCTCTCTGCCCCCTGGACCTGACACCTCTTCAGAGGTCCTAACTGATGAAACTGGAAAATCCAGGCTGACCTCCTGTGGCGGTGTTTTCCATACCCCACTGTTGCTATGCTGTCAGTGGCCAGTGTCTTCTGACACTGACAGCACTCTCGGAAAATTCTCTGCCTCAGTGGCTGAGAATGACCCTCTGCAGCAAGAGTTAAAAAGAGACAGAAGATGGCTTGGTCAGTGAAGCACTCACTCTCCAAGCATTTGGACCTGAACCTGAATTTGGATCCTCACACTGTTGGGACAGAGACACGAAGAGTCCTGGAGCTCACCGCAATCTGTGAGTTGCCAGCTCGACGAGAAACCTGTCTCAGAAAATGAGTAAGTGGGGAGTGACTGAGGAAAACAGCCAGTATTGGCTTCCACATGCCCCTACACGTATGTACACACATGTGCGTGTGCACACCCAGGGACAGTACACACATACACAAAGGACAGCAGCGCTATGAGAGAGACCATCGTTTGTCTTCTGTGACCCACAGGGCTTTGCCACCCTGGGAAGGGGGTGACCCCTGTGATGTTGTTTCTGGCTGTCCTTCATGAATTTGTCTCCTTTTTCAGAAGGGAAGAGAACTGGCGACCAGCGGAGCTTGAGCTAAATGATGCCCATTGCAATCAGGCGGTAGAAGTTCTGATAACCCTTCCAAGGTTACCCAAAATTACAGCGGCAAGTGCCGTGACAGTTTCTATCAGAAATACACACTTTAATTGAGATGGCCAAAATTTGCAGTTTTTTTTAAATTCTAGTTCTACCATTTAACATTGTATTGTAGCTTTTGATATTTAACTTCACCAAACTCCTGTTTCCTCTCCCCAGAACAATACCTGTGGAGGATTTCAGGGATTGAAAACAGAACATGCCACAGCCCGCAGGGACACCGCTCAGCGAAAAGTGATGCTAAGGAACAAAGAAGTGAGTGAGGCCAGGAAAACAATCCCTCAGAGTGCATGGTTTTCTAATAGGTGAAACTCTCCCGCCAAGCCAGGGAGGCGCTTGGCGTGTAAAGTGCTTGCGACACAAGCAAGGTGAACTGGGTTTGCCTCCCCAGCACCCACACAAAGGCCAGGGTGGTGGTGCACACCTGCAGTCCCAGAGCTGGGCAGGCAGGGAAGGTGGGCGCTGGGACTCCCTGGCCAGCCAAGCTAGCTGCACAGGCAAACTCCAGGTCCAGTGAGAGACCTTGTCTCAAAAGTAAAAGGGAGAATGAGAAAAGAGAGCTGATGCCAATATCTGGCCTCCACACACACGCACGCACGCACACACGCACGCACGCACACACGCACGCACGCACACACACACGCACACACACACACCTTTTCAAATACTCTCTCCTGGCTGTCGTCTTCAAGAATTCTCCTGTTTACATTTCCCAATTCATCTATTAAAAGTGTCCCCTCAACTACTGCGTGCCCATTTCATGCTAAGCATAGACTGAGAGGAGCCTCCTGACTTCCTAGGACTCGAAACCATTCAGAAAATTCCCTGTACTTCATGAAATGCCCATTCTCCCTAGCCAGAACTCCCAGAAGTCTCCTTCCTCAGCCACAATATCTCCTCTATTATCAGGAACCCCATTTTCCTTGTCACTAATCCTCGGTGACAACCCTAGACTCACCCTCTGTGACAGGGAACTCCAGGCTTAGCAAACCCTGAACTAACCTGAAATGAGGGTCCATGTCTGATAAACTGATCACTCCTGAAGAAAACTCACACCCCTCAGCTCTGTACCTCATCTACAAATGAAGCGTTTGCCCTCAAACAGGGATGAGAAGTGAGTCACAAATAGAATTTGTTCAGCTACCTGTCGGCAACTGCTTATAGTGTTATCTTAGTTCAAATACTGATATATTTGCACTCATAAGGGAATGACTCTGAAATATATTAGTGATGTCTGCCATAGGGTGGGGCATTTCAGAGTTCTGTGCCAAGTGCTTCCATTATATCTTCTTTTGTTTGCTTTGTTTTGGGGCAGAGTCAAGAATAGCAGAGGCTGCCTTCAAAATCACTGTGTAGCCAAGGATGGCCTTGAATCCCTGAGCCTTCCCCCCAACCTCCCGAGTGCTAGACTGCATCACTTCCCCTGGTTCTTACAGCACTGGGGATTGAACCTGGGGCTCTGTGCATACCTGGTAAGCAGTCTACCACTGGGCCACACCCCAGCCCCTGGTTCCTTAAAGAACTTGAAGTGAGGCCAGGAGGCCCTGTGGGTTCTCCAACATATACCTGCCAGATCCTGTGAGAGACTCCATTTTCTTTGGCACAGGGCCTGTCTGCACACATACACTTTTTCATCTGTTTGCTCTGGCGCCTTGGCCACTGTCACCTCGTAGAAATTCATAGTCACTGCATTAGAAGCAACCTTACAGGAAAATAAACACCATTCCTGATTTATCACACTCATCCTCTGTAGTCTACTGCCTTCCTATACCCTGAGGGGCCAAGAATTAAGTCATAGGTGGAAATTCACACCATATCTTATTGTGTGTGTGTGTGTGTGTGTGTGTGTGTGTGTGTGTGTGTGTGTGTATGTATGTGTGCTATATAGCCCAGGATGCCCCCTAACTCCTGACCCTTCGCCTCAAGCTCCCCAACTCCTAATCCTCATGTCTCAGGCTCCCCGGTACTGGGATTACAGGTGTGTGCTGCTCTGCCAGCTCATGGCTTCCCTCTCTTCTCAGGCTGTCAGAAAATGCTCTTCTCCTCGAAGCAGGCCTGACACGCAGGGGTGAGGGATATTGGCCGCACACAACAGGGCTTCTTCTATGCACAGCCGTTCACATTCCAAATGCCACCATACTGTGCCACTCTGAAATGCACCCAAGTATCTTATCCCTTCTCACTGCTGTAGAAGTGAAAATGGCAGTGACAGCAAGTCTAGAGAGAGCAATGAGAGCCGTGACTTCGTCTCCATCCGTCACTTCCCTTCCCTTGCTGGGGAGGTAACCAGAGCAGCAGCATTCTGCCTGACGTGGGACACCAGCGAGGCTTGTCCAACCATGACACCATGGCCACTCCTCAAGGGCATGAAATACGGCCTCTGTCCTGTCCACTACATCCCAGCCATCCCCTTCCACTGACCCTTTGTCCTACTCTGAGGGAAGAATGGACATGACTGAGGGGGAATGTGTTCTTTCAGGAGGCTGGAGAGCGGGTGCGGGGCCTCACATAGAGAGGTTGGGGGAGTAGATTCCTAGAAAGCTACCAAAAGCTCATCTTGTTATTCCAGAGCTCAAGTTATAGACTTGCGTATAAGACAGAGTCTTAAACACATCAGCCAGAGACCCCAATGCCAGCTCAGAATGCAGGGACAGCAGTGCTGCTTGGTTCTCCTGCTAAGGCAGCCGGGCTTGGGGCTGCCACAGTGGAGAGGCCACCTCCAGAGCCAGAACTAGAAAGCACTGCCAAGAGAAAAAAGATCAGTTATTTGGGGTTTGGACTTTGTTTTTTGCTTTGTTTTGCTTTGTGTTTTGTTTTGTTTTGCAGAAGCTAAAAAGCAAACAAACAAACAAAAAACCCATTAAAGAAAAATACATGTTTTAGAAGTTTTTGGCGTGAATAAGACCTCAGTTCTTTATCCCTCCTGTTAGTACTGCCATCTGTAAAATGGGGTCAGTGGGTGCCCTCCTTGGATGGCTGTCACGCAGATGGTGGGAGGGGTACCAGAGACCCCTCATGGGAACCTGGCACACAGCAGGCGGTGTTTGCTTCCATTGTGTAGAACCCTCATGCCATCATAATCGCTGGTTGTTAGGAAACACTTAGTCATCTCTCCACAGCCAGTATTCACCCTGGTTCACAAATGTCCGGGGTGGGGGAGGGGCTGCTTAATCTGATGGCCTTCCCAGTCACAATGGCCAAATGAGGGGCCTTAGGGTAGCACAGCAGACCCCACTATTATTACATTTGTGGTATTATTTTAAAAACAAAGCAAGATGGGCTCACAAGCTTTGTGAGGTTTTCGGAACAACGACCGCCAAGGGCGAAGAAGGGCAAGACTGCACAGATCTGACAAACAGGATGTGAAGGTCCCTGGGCCAGTGCCTGGGAGAATCCCCAAGTTCCCCGGGCAGAAGACAGCCACACGCCTGCACGAGACACTGTTTGGCCTCAGCATGTCTAGAGAGCACAGAACTCAGCTTGTTCTGCAGCCGACGGCATTGGGCTAACCAGATTAGAGGCACGATTGGTGTGACTTACCTGGTGCACGCTCCACTTTCAAGTAAAATGTTCCAGACTTCTAGGCCCAAAGCCAGGCTCTTGGAGACACAAGACACTGGAGCCCAATAGAGACTTGGGTCGAGCTTTAGCTAAGCTTCGACCTCAGAGATGGCCTCTGCCACCCAAACCATGTCCTCTTTGCTTCCTGCCTTTGGGATCATGTGATAGCTCATGTATGCAATGCAGGAAGTGGTAAAGGCTTTCCGACACACAGTGTGCCTAACTCAGCATGTCTCCTGACTCCTTGGCTGGGTTCTCCAAGTCTCCTGACCCAAACCCCACCCCTTCCCAGCTCCAGCTGCTCTTTCTACCAGGTTCTGGCATTCCAAGTAACTGCCCTGCAGCTCTTATATCCCAGTGTCTTGACTTTGAACAAGGAATGCCCTTCCTCCCTGCAACTGATTCCCAGACACCATTGCAAATACAGCTTAGCCACCACCTCTTCCAGGAAGCCCATCAAGAATGCAAAGGGCCCGAGTCTCCCCTGCTTTCAAGGTGAAGGGAGCCCTCCTGTTTTACACAAGACTCTAGGGTAGGAGGCAAATTTGGGCTTTGATGGCAGCTGCATAGAAGCAGTGTGAGCTCAGAGTCTGTGACAGTCCTCTGGCTCCCTAAGCTGCACGCACACACTGGGAAAATGTCACCTGTTGCGCCTCCTACCTGAAAAGCCGGAAGCTGACAGAACGAAACCTTGATGCTGGAGCACTTCTATCATGCTAGGGAGAATAGCCCTTTCCTCCCAAGTCTACATACACACCACCCTTAAAGTCCAGAACAGCTGGGCAGTTAGTGTCTCGGCTTACGGAGCAAACAGAAACATGACAGCTTATGCAGAATCCCTCCCAACCACCCTGCCTGGCTTAAGCTCTGCTTTAAACATTACATATCTTCGGTATACACCCATAATCCATAGCATCGGAGAGGCTGAGGCAAGGGGTTGGCATCAGATTCGACTACTACAGGGATAGCAAGACCCTGTCTCAAAAAGAAAGAAACTGGCTGGAGAGGTGGCCCAGAGGTTAGATCTCAGCTCCACGCCCAGCGCCCATGCCAGGCAGCACAGAACTGCCTATACCTCCAGCTCCAGGGGATCGGACACCCTCCTCGGGCCTCCTCAAGTGCTTCGCACACACAGCCATACACAAGTAAAAGAAATCTTTAAAAAGAAATAAATTATGGGCTCATATTGTAACTACTTATTTTAGTTGGTTGGTTGATGGAGCCTGGGTTCCCTTTGATGTTAGAAACGCTATTACACTTTCACCCGCCAGTAACATAGTAAGTAGTCCAAAGAGCTAGTGAATAAGTAATGAGTGGGCTGAGTGAGTAACACAGGGGATTATGATAGGCATGGACTGGAGGTTGTCAAAATATAAAAACAGTAGTTGAGCGATGATCTATCTACACTATTTTAACTTCATGAATACATGTTGAACAAATTCACTGTCGTGTGTGTGTGTGTGTGTGTGTGTGTGTGTGTGTGTGTGTGTATTTAAAAGGGGGGGGGTCTCATGTAGCTCAGGCTACTCTTAAACTATCTGTGTAGCAAAGGATAACCCTGAACTCATGATCCTCCTGCCTCTGCTTCCTGATCGCTAGGACTACCACTCTTGGCTGGAAGGAAATTTGAGGAACTCATTTTTACCTATGGAGAAATTAAGGTATGAAGCAGTTAAGCCACTAAACAAAGTCACACAGCTAATAAGTACCAGGAGTGTTATTTGAACTGACCTACCTGTGGCCAGCCCTTAATGAACTTGCTAAAGAGCTTCTGGCAGGGGCATCTAAACTCCTATGGGAAGGGGAGGAATGGGGCACAGAGCAGAGGGAAGGAGGGCTTTTTGTTCTTATTTTCCAGAGGTGGAGGCGGTAGCCTCTTAAGTCATCTCTTCTCCCATGTGACTCAACCCATGAGCTCACAGACTGAGCACACAGCTGGGTCCTGCTGGGACTTCCACCTCCTTATCTGCCCCTTGCGGGGGAGGAGAGGGGAGGAGGTGGTATTTGGCCTTGGGATAGTCTGCAATGCAAATCTGACCTTTCCCTGACACCAAGAGAACTAGAGGACTGAGGCCAACTTCAAGACTCTATTTGCTTCAATTTATAGTCCCAATGGCCTCCTCTTTGACCTTAAACATACACCACAAACAAGCTCTTCTTTCTTGCTTCTCCTTGAGCCTCCCGAGAACACCCACTGAGACCCCCAGTGTAGCCAAGGCTGCCCAGTAACAAGCCTGAGAGACTGCTGAGATTTCCAGCACAAGGCTCAGGTAGGAAGTTCTGCAGGAAGTTCTCATAATACTAGGAGTGTTCACCCTTTGCCAAAGCAGGTTGGCCTCCAAGCTCACACGACAAAAATACTTGTCTGTACTGAAATTATGAGTAATCTACAGGGTCTTTAAAACCGATTTTGAAGATTATTTTCATCTTATGTGTATGCCATATGTGAGCAGGTGCCCACAGAGAGCCAGAAGAGGGTGTTTGATCCCCTGGAACTGGAGTTACAGACAGTTGTGAACCCTCTGAAGTGAGAAGTGGGAACTAAACACGGCTCCTCTGCCAGAGCAGCAAGTGCTCTTACACTAAGCCATCTCTCCATCCCATTGTAAATACTTTCAAAATAGCAATCTATAAAGTCTACACAAGCTGAAATTCCTCCAGTGGTTCCTGCTGTTAACAATTTAGTATATATTTTATCAAGCTTTTCACACATACTTTTTTCCTTAAAATCAGATATTTTTATATGTTACACATATATATCTTATATAATTTATATATGTACCGCTCTGAAACTGATTTTCTTAGCAACCTGTTGAAGATATCCTTTTATCTTTTTATACCAATTTACATTAAACTGAACTGAAACTTATTTTACTTTTTTTTTTTTTTTAAAGACAGAGTCCCTGTCACGAGAGTGGGAGATGTAGCCCTGCCCCTCACTCTCTGCAGCACTTGGGAGAACAGGCCCTGCACCTCGCCTTGGCAGCACAGTAGAGCTGGCTCTGGCGGTGAAGGCTTGGGTGAGGCAGCCGTGAGGGCATGATATAGGGAGAGCTGACCCTGACCCTTCTGTGCTTCAGGAAGACACAGCAGTGATGGAGAGCTCGCCCTGGTGGGCAGCCATGGGAGAGCTGGTAGGCTGGCCAACTCAGCTAACACCCCGGCCCAGATCCAGGCTTTCAAGTCAGCCCACCCCAACATCTACTCCCTCTATGAACTGCTGGAGCACTGAAGGGGCCTGCTGGGAGATGTTTTTTTGTGTGTTGTATATCCAAATGCTGATTTTTGTACCCAGAGATCTGGTTAGAGGCTGGATGTTGGCATTGTAATTATTATGAACCATCTCCTGGTCGGGAGCGTGACTCCAGTGGCTTGCTTTGATATTTAAATCTCAGCGGAGAGACTGCTTTTACCAGACCTTCTCTAAAGGCAGGGTAGAATTTGCAAGTCCATCTCCTTTTGTTTGTGACAGCAGGTAGGATAGCTTGTGAGGATCACACCTCTTCCTCAGGCTCCTTGTGCAAATTAAACCATTTTTCTGAGATATTTCTACTCTGGCTTAGAAACTCTACAATAAAAAGACAGGCCGACAGTTACTGCAGAAGAAGGCTGACTCTTGTGTAAACAGTACACAAATAAGCAACTAGATACAATGTTGTGAGATGGAAGGAGCCAGAGGACAGGAAAGAGGGGAGGAACTAGAGAACAGGAAGGGGTGAGAAGGAGGAGGAGCTCCAGGAGAAAGCAAGAGGAGAGCAGAGCTGGAGGAGAGAGCTTAGAGGACGTGGAGCATGAACCAGACCTAAGATTTCACAAAAAGCAAGTATAATGTGGGAAATCTAAATGTTAGGAAACAGAGAGGAGGCAGGCAGAGACTTGAGACTTGCTGCTGGCACTGCTTGCTGCAGCTGCCTGCCTTTTGCCATGGCTGTCGAGTCTGGACATTTAAAAAGTTTCCTGTGTGCTGTGTGTTTATTTTATTAATTTTAATCCTCACTCCCAACTCAAGAACCGTTCGACTCTGCCCGGCTGGCCCCGGCATCTCCTATCCTGGTATGTTATATACATTGTTCTCTGTCACCTTCTGATTGATTAATAAAGAGGTAAACAGCCAATAGCTGGGCAGGAGAAGGTAAGGCAGGACTTCTGATCCCAGTGAGGGGTTCTCAGGTGGGGACCAGAGAGAAGGGAGTCACCATGAGGACATAGATGGAAAAGAAGCAGGTGCCAAAGCGAGAGAGCAGGTAACAGGCCACATCGCCAGGTTAGTGTTAGAATAACTGAGTACCTGCCCAGCTGTAGTACCCAAAGCCTTTAATAAATAATATAAGGTCTCCATGTCATTTATGAGCTAGAATGGACATAGAGGAAAAAAAAAAAAACTTTGCATTTAACAGGGGATAGTCCTGCAGATCCAAAGCTGCAGGATCTCCATGACCCAGGGCAATGACAAGAGTCCAGGTGAGAATCCAGTGTTGATAGTGTAGCAGAAACCAGAGGGCTTGAACCAGACCAGTGACTCATTGCAATGAACATTTGCAATTACAGATGTGTGAACAAAAGGGAATGCTGTGGGACACACTCTAACACACTATAGCTTCTACAACCAGATTGTTTGTTTGTTTTAGCTTTTTGTGGGGGAGGTTGCAAGGGCAGAAAGCAGATACAAAGGGACAGGGAGAAGAATGGGATTGGGGTGCATGGTGTGAAATTCAAAAAGAGTGTGCAACGCCATGCCCCGTTTACCCTGTGGTGGAGATGGAACCCAGGCCTCCATCCAATGGCAAGCACTCTACCATTCCAGGTCTGACACTCATTTATTAAGACCACAGTGTTTCAGTTCAAGACAGGGAATCATTTACAGATGATGGAGGGTTTCTTTTTAAAGGGCATTTTGGTTGAGGACATACCAATCCCGTGAGTCTGTCTCCCCCACATCAAGTGTATTTGGGGGTAATTATCCATGTCTCAGAGTGGCAGAGTTCTTCAGTTTTCCACGTAATTTTTTTCGCTATGGTATTAAGGGCCTTCTACTCGCCCTGATGTAGGAGCCTGCTGTCACACTCTGTGTGGGTAGGGGATGGCTATGGAGAGCCACAGCAGCCCAAGTCACCTCCATTGAACACCAGGTCCGTTTTCTTCTACAGAAGCAGGCATACACCTGCTCCCAGGCCTCACACTTTGCGCCCAGTCACCTGCCCATCAGCTCCTCTCCTTGCCTGCTGACACATGGACCAAGCACACAGCACCAACAGAACCATCAGCTTGCGGCTAAGACCTCCAGCAAAGCATGTTGACTAGAGAAGAAACTGTCCCACGGCTGCCTTGGCTTCCAGACAGCCTCTGTTTGCCGCTTAGTCCCGTTCTTTTTCCCAGCAGATTGCTGGGAACCAGGGCAGTTGCCAATTACAGCCCAGCTTTAATTGCTTTGCCTTAACAATGAGAGTGCTGCAGAGCTTTTGTCAGTCTTCCAAACGGATGAGGGCACTGTCTGCCTCCTGCCTCTCTGTGTACCATCCTGTCCCAAGCCAACTGAAGGAAAGGGCTACACTTCAGTCCTCCAAGCTGACCTGGCCCAGCAGGACTTCCCAGGAGGCAAAATCTCTAGAGACTGCCTCAGACTTTCATGTACCCTCCTCAGGGGTACATGCTCAGTCATGCAAGCATGAGGACATGAGTTCCCAGCACTGGGAAGGCAGAAAGAGGTGGATCCCTAGGTTTACTGGCCAGCCAGCCTAGCCTACATCCAGTTAGAGACCCTGTCTCAAAAACAATGAGCAACAACTGAAGACCCAAGGCTGGCTTCTGGGCTCCACACATACTTGCACACATACGCACACATCCCCAGCATCTTGGCATCCATTAACCTGACAGGCAGGAAGCAGCAGAAATCGAGAGTACAGAGAGAACAAAGCCACGCCCAGGCAAGCCTTTCTTCTGTGAGGTGTGACCAGGCTTGCCAGTGGGAGAGGCCTGAGCAAGATTCAGGCCACTGGACACATTTTCCCCTCCCATTCATTTCTGGTCTCTGTCTCTCCTAGGGATGGCATCTGAAACATTTGCTGAAGTTCTGTCAGGCTGTAACATTCCACCCTCCCCGGGATCCAACAGGAGCAACAGGCAGGGTGATGTCCTGCCAGGGCAGCCATTGGTTCTGCATTCACAGCAAGGGCACACTACCCTAATCCATCCCCTCCATCAGAGGGGCGGCATCAGCACTGGACACTGTCTTGAACAAAGAAGTGACTGAGGCATTCACATTTCTACTGGCTGTATGGCTTTGATGATGAAATCTGCCCACGAGTATCTTGGAGTTTATAGATACAAAGGAACCCATCGCTTCAAACTAGGTGTGTTTGTGAGGAAAACAAAAAAAGGCTCACTCTTATACCACCGAGGAGACCGACACCCGAAAGACAGTGCACCGGGGGCCTAAATCATGTAGCTGCAGGATGTTTTCATCAGAGGAACACAGCCTTTCAAAATGGTGGTCAGACACTTCCATGAAGAAAAGCTTCCCGAGAATGCACGGTGGCCTGTCCTCTGCAGGGCCTAACTGCCATTTCCTCCTGGTCCCCTATCCGGCAGAAGCACAGTGGTCATCCTGGCCCCTGGCCCTCAAAGGGGCCTGGCTGAAGGCTCGACACAAAGGCCCCTTACAAAGATGTCGGGCCCTATCTACGTCAGGTGAAATTACATGCCTCTCACATCTGAGTGCAAAAACAGACCAGTGCCTTCCACAGACTGGGAAATTTCTAGACAGGCATATAGTGTTACTTGGGTTACTGTCTGGAACTTTCCACGAACCCTCCTCGGGTTACCATACATATTTATATGCGCTCCTCGGTTAAAGAAAGAAAAACACATTATGCCTGATGATTGCTTTCAACTGAATTAATCTGGGAACTATAAATAAATAAATGAATGGATGGATAGATAGATAGATAGATAGATAGATAGATAGATAGATAGATAGATAGATTAGCCCTGTTTATGGCAGATGAAGGTTTGAGGGGGCTGTGACTATTACTTTTTGGGACAGGACAGTTGCTGCAGTGTGAAGTATTGTTAGGGCCACCTGTAAAAATCATCAAGTTGCAGAACTATGAAATGGGACCAAGTGACCCAGCTTCCTGCTCAGAAAAGGAAACTTCACATTCCTATAAGGCTAGCCCTCCAGGGCAGGAGAGACAGCTCAGTGCTGAAGAATGCTCGTTGCTCTTGCTGAGGGTCAGGGTTCGTTTCCCATCATCTACATGGTGCTCATAATTATCTGTAACTTCAGTTCCAGGGCATTAGAAACTCTCTTCCAGTAGGCCACACTCGTGTATTTGTGTGACGTATTTACATACATGCAAAACACTCACACGCATACAGAACTAAATTAAATTAAAAGAAAACATAGTGATTGACAGCCAAGTGTGATGATGCACACCTAGAAGCCCAGCATTTGGGAAGCAGAGGCAGGAGAATCATTTCAAGTTCAAAGCCAGCCAGGGCTGCATAGTGAAACCTTGCCACAAACAAATAAACAAACAAAAATAAATAAATAAATAGCTGACCCCCAGGAGAGCTCGGCAGGTAAAGGGGCACGCCACCAAAGCCTAATGACACAGTTCAATCCCCAGAGAGCTGATTTGCACAAGTTGTTCTCTGGCTACCATGCATGTGTGCATATGCATTTTCATGTGCACACACGCATGCACAAGACAGACAGACAGATAGACAGACAGATGTTATCATGCCACCCGACCTGGTTTAATGTTCACCACGGTAAGCCAAGGATGGACAGGAAGTTGAATGAAGTGCTGCAGGTACTGGAAGCCAGGTGCCACTCTCTTGACACTTGACATGCCTTTGTGACCCTAACCAGGCCCTATAATGAAGTAGACGTATCACCTCTCATATGCCATCCCTTCAAGGGAGCTGAGAAAGCCTCCACTCTGTTCTAAAGCCCTGTGAGACTGACAGTGGGCAGGAAGAAGAGCCAGCTCTGGCCAGCCAAGCACCCAAACTCAGGTCTCCCTTCTGGTCAATCAGAGCGACACTTATTCTCACAGAGAAACTCAGCTCCTTCACCTCCTAGGGCCTAAGCAAAACGCAAGGAAAAATTGCGATGAGCCCCCAGCCCCTGGCTTGGCTGTGTGGCACCCCTCTAGCATGCTGCCTCCTGCAGGCTACCACACACAGGGGTTCCAATTATGTACCACACAAAGTGCCGTGTTTATGTCCGCTGTTACCTGGTGAACAGGTGCCAGGTGGACTTTTCAACTAAGGACCCAAACTGGACCACACGGACCCACCAGGCCAGGCACACTCAAGAAATCTGGCATCAGTCACAAGCGCCCAGCACAGCTGTCCTTTGGCCTAGGGGTGCTATGAGCATCTTTGAGGTCTTGTGGTTTTACCCAGCCACAGCTCTTAGAATCACAACTCCCCTCAACAGTACTCAGCTCTGTTCCTCGGCCCTCGTTGGGGCTGGAGAGGGCGAGGAGTGTGCAAGGATGTGTTTTCATTAGGGATGCCCCATATAATGCGTGCATGTGCACCTCTGAAATCTGAGCAGCGTCCTTGGGTCTTCTTGGAGTCAAGAGGAACTATCAGTGAGAACAAAGGCCTTCTTTCTGACTGACAGCCCTCTGAATTCTGTTAACCCTGCCGTTTCTACTCCGTTAGCTTCTACCCAGGCTCTGCTTCCTACCAGCCTGGAGCACAGCCTTCACTCAGAAATTCTCTCTAATGTTTTCCCCATAGGAAGACTGCCCATGCTGTGCCATGGCTGTGCCATGGCTGGCTGGTTTAAGTGTTCTCTCTCTCTCTCCCTTCCTCCCCCGCTCTCTGTCTCTGTCTCTCTCTCTCTTTCTGCTTTAAAAGCTAGTCCTGGGCCCATGACTCAGGAAGTAAATCATTTGCCCTGCAAGAATGAGGACCTGAGGTTCTTACTGCTTGGTATGATGGTCCATGCTTATAATCCCAGCACCAGGGAGCCACACGGAAATGGGAAACTTGCTGGCCAGACAACCTAGCCTAATTGGTGACCTTTAGACCAGTGGGAGACCCTCCCTCGAAGGAGATGGACAGTGTTCCTGAGGATGACAGCCAACATTGTCCTCCTCTGGCTTCCACATACATACATGCATGTACTGAAAAGAAAAGAAAGCTGGCCTCTCCCCCACCCCATTCCAGCCTTTGTGTGCCCTGTTTTTGTCTTCTGTCCTTTTAAACCAAGAGACGGTACAAAGTATGAGCTGATAACTAGGAGACAGAGGTGTCCCAATTCATAGAGCGTGATAAGCTCATGCTTTTGGCTCTGTGGCCAGGCCCCTCCAGTTCATGGCAGAGCTCATTCCACCTCCCAGCAGTCTCCCTTGAAAGGTGGTTGCCACTGTCATACAGCCAACCAGCCCCCAAGCCTGTGCTAAATGTCTACCAACTCCTCCCACATTGGAGCGCTATGCCAAAACAAGCAGAAAAAGAAACAAAAAGAGAGTGCTGACTGCCAACCAAAACACCACCACCTTCCTAATAACCCGCTAGTTCAGCAGTGAGGTCGAAAGTGGGCACAAATCCTGCATGCCTTTGCCAGGGCTGTGAGAGACATCTGGTCAAAGAGGCTGTCCTGTTTCCCCACAAGGAAGGGTATTGTCTCCCGGTGACCACATCCACTTGCGGGGACTTCTTCTCTAGCCTGGAGGTTTGATCTGTGACTCCCACTGGGTTCTCCCTGACTTGAGACCACGTCATATCCCTGCTAACTTTAGGGAGTCCATAATCCTATAAAATCCAGCACACCTTTCAACTAAGCCACAGAAAAACTGCAATAGCAGTTATGGAAACCAGAGCCTGACGCCAGAGATGACAGGCAGCCTTCTTCACCTTTAGGCTCACCAAGCGGAGTTACAGAGAGCATGAGCCATCCCATGGTCTCTGGGCATTTTATCCTCTGGGACACAGGGTCTGTCACCAAATGATATATATACCTGGCACTTGCTCCCCTTTTGAATCTGAGGCCCAGATCACAGCTGGATTCAAGGGCCCTTGTTTCTGACCCATGTGTCTGAAGGTGTAGTCTTCCCACAGACGGGAGATGGTGCAATGGGACCAGTTGGCAGTGACAAGGCTGAAGAGGAGTGGGAGTCTGCACCCATCCCCCATGGCCTGCAGACTGAGGTCGGCAGACTGAGAGGCACAGAGGTAGATGGGTAGATGGGAACTTACATGGCTCCTCTTGCCTTCTTCATCCCCTACAGATGTAATGACTGTCTCAGAAAAGACCATCTGTCCTGTCTGGTTGTTGGTTACCTAGAGATAAACACAGGGGTAGTAAAAATGAAACAAGGAATTCTGGGGAAAAAATCTCAAGACTTTGTTTTTCACTTTCTGAAGTGGAAGTCCCTTTCTGAAGGGGAATGCCCACTCCCCCTGATGAGTTATAATCATGGTGCTGCCAGAGAACAGAATCCACATCATCAGGCAACCATGCAGAAGGCACAAGGTGTCAGGGGGACAGCACAAGAGTGGCGCCTGTGAGCAACTCCAAGCTACTCAACACCAGCTATTTTTACCACCCTTGGGGCTCATCACTTGATACTGAGTGTCAAGATTCTTCTTGACAAAATTCCAGTCTGACCAGCCTGAGAGCGGAGGCCTGTAATCACAGCACTTGGGCTGCGGATGCAGAAGGATAAGAGTTCAAAGCCATCCTTAGCTATATACTAAACGGGGGCCACACTAGGCTACATGAGATTCTGTCTCAATAAATAGATAAATAAATAGATATCCACTCTGTGTATCTAGCCAAACAAATGCCTTCATGAGAGGCAAGAAGGTGAAGGTTCCGGCCACTCCGCCAGCTCCTGATTCTATAGAGCTATTCATCTCACCGAGATAGCCCTGAAGCACACAGGAAACCTGCCCCCTGTGCCTGCTTGTGGGCTGCCCTGAGCCTGTCCTGCACCCAGTGAAGAATCAGGGCCACTCCCGCCTCCTCCAAGGCCAGGAGTAAAGATGGGTCTGGCCTAGGACCAGGAGAAATGTTCTCTGAGCCCTGGGTCAGTAGCCGGCAGCTATCTAGTCATTTCCCTTCCTGGTTCAGTTTTCTCACTTTGGCATCTTTAAAGTCAGTGCCGGCTTTAAAGGGTAAAACCAAGGCAGAACCATGCGGACAGGTCCAGTGTGCAGAAAGGGACCAGCTTCCCGGGCAGCAAGAGATGGTCTCTACAATTGGGCTCTCCTTTGCTCTTTCTCTCTTTCCTCCTCCAAGGTCTCAAGTCATCTAGACTGGCCTCAAAGTCACTAGACAGCCAAGGCTAGCCTTAAACTCCTGATCTTTCACTTTCACTGCTTTCACTTCCCAAGTACTGAGATTACAGATGTGAGTTACTACACCTGGTTCATTTTCACCTAAGTATTTCTTCCCTGTGAAAAGGAATGATGCCTTCCTTTCTTCTTCTTCTTCTTCTTCTTCTTCTTCTTCTCCTTCTTCCTCCTCCTCCTCCTCCTCCTCCTCCTCCTCTTCTGCACTCCTTACAGCAGCATCCTGTAATTTAGTTCTTCACGCCCCTTCTAGTTCTTCTCCTTCTTTTTCTTCCCCTTCTTCCTCCTCCTCTTCATGGTAGTTTTATGTAGCAGTGTCTTTTTTTTTTTTTTTTTTTTAATTCTAAAGGCCCTTTTGGTGTTTTTATTATCCCAACATGCACTTCCTAATCTCTAGAAAAAAGAATGCATGCTGTTTCTCTGGATATATTTCATTGCTACTGTGCACCTCCCTCCTGAAGCACTGTACAGGCTAGTGCTCCATGGAGCCCCTTGAGAGCCTGTGCTGGTAGCAGCTTTCTCCTCCGAATTACTCATGGGTCAGGCTGGCATACACCTTAGAAAGAGTGAGGGAGATGGATCCCTGTGAGTTCAAGGCCAGCCCAGGCTACACTGTAAGAACCTATCTTAAAAATCGACTCTCTGCTTTGTTTTTGTTTTTGTTTTTGTTTTTCCTGAGAGGGAGGCTCTGTGTTGTACTGGCTGTCCTGTAACTGCCTCCACCTCCAGAGTGCTGGGATTAAAGGTGTACTCCACCACACCAGCTGATGATTTCCCTCCTTGAAGGGGGATGTGTCACCAATGAGTTGCTCCTAAGGGAATGGTGAAGACCCGTCTACCATAAGGTCTCTTCAGACCGGACAGAGGCTCACACCCATGAGCACCTTCTTCCCACCTGTGACAAAGATGCAGTTGCAATACATTGTGTAATGAGTGCAGGTGCCGCTTCGTCCAAGGCCTTGGGCAGTACCCTCTCTTCTTTGGTTTTTAATCTGCTTTCTATAGCTCTCACATAAACACTTGTGGCATTGAACGACATGTGTCCACAAGCCCCCCCCCCCTTTCCCAATGGGACTGCCTGCAGGAACAAGACATGGCTGCGCCACCACCCTTACCTTGTGAATTTCTTGATGCACATGGACTGTGTCATTCCCAACCCTGGTATCTGTGTTTGTCTCGTTGTGATAGTTGGCAGGTAAACTTGACAGGTTCACCTCTGAGGATGTTCTAGCAGCCGCTTCTTCTGCCTCCATCTACCAAATTGAATAAGCAAAATTGTTTCTTTTAGTTTAACGGAGGTGGAGAAAAGGGGCCACCGTCTTTTCTCCTCTTCTGTAGGTGCAAAGATTGGTGACAGTGGCAGGCCACCGAGGAGCCATTAGACTGGAGCTCCAAGTGTTTTACAGTGGCCTCTGACAACCTCAGAAGGTGAAAGTGCTTATGCGGCAAGCCTGAAGAGTTTTATCCCTGGAACCCACATAAAAGAGTTAGAATGTGTTGACTCTAAACTGTAATCCCAGCATGGTTACAAGAGTATCAGGGGAGGAAAGGGGAGAATCAGCAGGGAGCCCTCAGAGCCGCAGAGAGACCCTGCCTCAGCAACGCGAAGGAGAGAACTGACGCCTGTAAATCTGTTCTCTGATCTGCTGCACACTCACGTGGCACACACATGCATACACACACGCCTCTCCCCTTAAACACTACCCTCGACTCTTCTGCTTTTCAATCTGCATTCTGTTGATCTCATTTACATCTGTGGCTTGGCGTTAGCCACGCCAATCTTTTTTTCCCCTTTTATTATCACAACCTCCCAGGACATGAATGTTAATATCCACATTTTGCAAGTAGGAAAACTCAGGCTCACAGAGTCTAGAGACACTCCCAAGATGCCCATTGTAGGCTGGAGTTGAAATCTGAGCATTGGTACCTTGCCCAGGCCCTGGCGGCCTAACCCAGAGCTCACCTGCATTAAATTCCCAGTCAGCCAGCACCTAGGGCTCTCTTTGGCCACAGAAATGTGCTCAGTCTCTGGAAGGCTCACGTGCTAGTATCTCCAATGAGGAACAGGCTGAGGGGATGTACCCCAACTTTCCCACTTGCAAGACAAGTCTCTGTGTGGGCCCTAGTGGGATTAAACCCCAAGGGCCAAGGCAGGATCCTTCTCAGGGCCAACCTTTGCTGTTTTTCTCCTTTCCACCTCTTTTTTAATCCCTGCAAGAATTTTCTGGGGTTTGTTCCCCAACTAAACAATTTTCTGCCCAATTCTTGTTGCAGGGTCTGGTGTATAGAGAGTGAAACTCGGATAGAAAGAATATCCTTGCCATATGGTTCCCTTCCCCACCCCATCTCCTGGTGGCCCTGGGAGGATCTTCTATGGAATCAATAGATGGGTTCCTGGGCCCACGCCCCTTCTAGTTCTTGGGAAACATTTACCAGCTCTTCTTTGGTGTCAGGCTTCTGAGGTCATGCCCTCAAATCCTCTGACACCTGAGTCACAAACAGCAGTCACACGTGATTACGTCCACTTTCTCCTTCCAGACTGTCACATCTCCAGTCTGGCGAGTGGGCAGGTGGTAGAACGGCCATTCACAGCTCCACAGACACAAAGGCAGCCCAGGTCATCGACTCCAGAGCCACCAGATGCTGTGTCTAGGAATCTCAAATGCAAGACCCCGTAGAGAACCCTGATTAAGGGCTGGGGGCTTTCTAATATGCTATCTGACCTATTTTGATTCTCGAAAATAAATCCTCAAAAAACATTTTCCTACTGAAAACAATCACTTTATCCCCCTCCTTCCCTTCCTCCCTTTTCTTTTAATTTATTCCTTCCTTCCTTCCTTCCTTCCTTCCTTCCTTCCTTCCTTCCTTCCTTCCTTCCTCTCCCCTCTTCTTGTCAAGGTCTCATGTAGACTAGCCCTAGCATACTCACAATGTGCCAGAGACCTGCTTTTAACTTCCTGCTTCCACCTCCCGAGTGTTTTCACGAGCCACAACATCCTACCTACTCTCATTTCCTAAAATACTATAACACCGATTTCCCACCTCCCCCGCCCAGAAGGCCAAGCCAATGAAAACAGAGACAACACACACACACACACACACACACACACACACACACACAGCTTGAAGAGGAGAAACCTGTTGAGCATACACAGTTCATCCAACAGTCTCAGGTGCCCGCCTTGGACATACTGTGCTGACACGCTAAAGGTGAACCAGTGCCACAGCACGGGACCACCACTGCATGCTAGTAAAACTCTAGCCTTAGTCTTGGGTGTGGCCTCTACACCTGGCTCTGTGCATATTCACAGCACCGCCTGCGGGGGAGGTGTTGTTCACTCTCCTGTTAGTGGCAGAGAAAAAACGAGCCTAACAGAGGTCATCACAGCAATTGGCAAATGACAAAGCTTGGATTAAGATTTAGGTCTTTCTGACTTCAAATAGCATTCCTTTCCTAAACAGTCCAAGATGGCCTCTGACCCGGAGACTTACACACTTATGGGAAAAGTCCCACACAAACCAGTTTAAGGATGACTGTGGCCCCTCTCACACAGTGGTGTCTACCAGCAAAAGAAGTAAGGCTTCAGGAGGAGGAGGAGGAGGTCGCAGGATTGGGTTGGTCCCCGTGGGTGACAGAGGGGTTGAGAATGCTACAGAGTTCAGAGGCAAAGTTGTAGCATCCTGAACAAGCAAGCATGGTGCATGCTGGGAGCTGGAGCAGAGGGACCCTGCTGGGCACCGGAGAAAATTGAGTAAGAGGTCAACAGACATATCTAAAGAGCTTCTCTAACACAGATGCTGGCCTGGTTTTCAACCAGAGGCATCAAGGTCATTTGAAAATCTTAAATAAATAAATACCTGGTACCTCCCTAAATGTACTGAATTGTCATTTCTAGAGGCAGGGCTCCACACATCAGTGAGGTTTTTTGGATAACTGGGAAGATTTTCTTCTCCCTGCTCCTGGCAACTGAGGGCTACAGCAGGTTCTGTACTATCTGTGAAATAATTTGGAGACCAGGTTAGGAAGAGACTGGAGTCGGGGGATTGGCCAGAATCCAGTCTGGAAGGAGGAGCCTTCTGGTAGCAAAGGCTTCCTGCAAAGTATAGAAGGTCCAAGATGAGCACCGAATTAGACAACCAACTGCCACAGCATCACCAAAGGGCAGCCTGGGAGGCCGGGCCAGGGTTCTGGAGCGAGACAGGGTGAGCTTAAGCCCTAGCTTTACCCCAGATAACCACAGAACACTACGCCTGGCCCCTCTAAACCACAGCTTGTGCAGTGAGGAGGCCCCCCGCTTTGGTCAGCGGTCCCCATCCGAGCACTGACACGGCACCTGTTGCAGGGCTAACAAGCGATGAGTTGCTCTGCACTTCTTACAGCAGCATCCTGTAAGAAAGAGACGGTGAAGCCGCCAGCTTGGCAGAAGTGGGAGGGGCAGGCAGCCAACACGGAGCTTCTGAAAAGCTCCCATTATAACAACATAGAGAAGAAAGAGAAGGAACCGACCCATCCTGGATGGGCAGGAAATGGCAATATTTTTAAGATAAGGACCTGGCATGTTTAGCGAGGACAAAGGTTTAGCTGGGAACAAGGAAAACAAGATACCGGAGAGGGGGTATCTAAAAAAAAAAAGACTATCTTAATCTGTTCTAAATTCCATTAGAATTGGAATTATACAGTTTGGCTTTCAGAGCACTGGCAAGTCCCCAAATCTCCAGGCTACTGTTGGCTGAGCAGTCCCCCCAACCCCCAAACCCTATCCCCTCTCTGCCAGTGTCTATTTCAACACAATGAGCTAAGGACTATTTAATGAAACCATAAACTAAAAGTACAGTTTACCATGGAATCTTCAACCACAGTGATTACTGCCACCAGCAAGAGAAACTGAAGCCTGGAGCAAACGTTGCTCCACAGCAGAAGAACGTGAATGCTGTAAAAACGGCCCTCACAGCCCATCAATCTGTGTGTATTAAAGAAGCACAGGAGGAAAACTGAACAGATAAACCCAGGCCTGGTATTGGGGCCCTTCCTAGGACTCAGTCAGGCCGTAAAGGCCCGCTACAATATGACACTTACAGGCTGGGAGGTGGCCCTTAGGGAAAGGTATACCACCAAACCTGAAAATCAGAGTTCAATCCCTAGGGCCCACACGGTGGAAAGAGAAAGTCTATTCCCTAAATTGTTCTCTGACCTCCACAGAGAATGTATGCAGTGGCACACACACACACACACACATATACCACACCACACCACACCAAGTTATTACATATACAAAAGCATTTCAAATATACCAATACCGGATGTGGCAATGAGGGCAGAAGGGATGAAGTGCCTGTATCCTTAACATGCACTTCTTAATGACACAAGATAATAAAACAAGAATAACAGGAACTTCTAAGCTCAAAGGGGTTGTTAGGACTTGCTTTCTCTAAAGATAATCCTAGAAAATCTGCTACTTTGTGCCTTAAGACACATCAACAGCCTGAGACAGCTGGAAAAAATAAAATGCCAGGAAGTTACTTGAAAGCAGATTCATGATGCAACTATGTAAACATCAGCTGGCCCCGGTCCTTTCTCATTCTCTTGGACAGCAGCTAAACAGCACGGTCCTGTGTTTATGACATTTAAGGGCTTTTGTTTTGTTTTGTTTTTGTTTTTTTGAGACAGGTTTTCTCTGTGTAGCCTTGGCTGTCCTGGACTCACTTTGTAGAACAGACTGAGACTGGCTTTGAACAGAGATCTGCCTGCCTCTGCCTCCTCGAATGCTGGAATTAAAGGCACAAGAGTCACTATGCCCAGCTTTAATGGGCTTTATTAAATAAATTTAAATAAATAAACAAACAAACAAACAAACTGTGTTGGTAGATGTTCCAGAGAGTAACAGTGCTTCCTATGGAAGCCTGACAGCCTAAATTCAATCCCTGAAACCCACACAAAGGTAAAAGGAAAGAACCGACTTCGCAAAAGTTGTCCTCTGCCCTTCCTACGCTCACTGTGGCACACAGGTATGCATACATGCACACACAGAGACACACATGTCATGCAATATACAATAATAATAGATAAAAATAAGTTATTTATTTAAAGGCCCACAGCCACCATCTATTGAAATCATACACTGCTTTAAGACTGACTCTTAATACCTCACATTTTTCTTTTCTCTTTCTTCCCATCCCCCTCCTGTCTGGGGATCCAAATCAAATTCAGAGCCGCAAGCATGGTGCTGCTGAGCTATACTCAGAGCCCAAGACATTTCCAAGATGGACTCCACCGAGAATCTATCAAATGCTGGTAAGTAGCATGTTATTCATGCTACTACTGGTTTTTTCCTTTTTTTTTTTCCGTGTGTGTGTGTGTGTGTGTGTGTGTGTGTGTGTGTGTGTGTGTTGTAATATAAGGTCTCACTATGTAGCCTGGGCAGGGACTACAGGTGTTTACCACTAAGTCTGGCCAGTATTACCATGACAATAAAGATAGCCACTATTTCCTGAGACACAACAATTCCCCATGATCCTTACAATGACCTATGAGGAAAACACCTGGTTTATATCTACCTGCTTTTCTTAGACCAGTCTTTCTTTGTCCAGGTAATTTGCATTCTAGAATCTTCTCTTTGACCTACCTAGAGACTGGCATTTTTTCACTTCGGACCCTGAATCCCACCTCTAAGAGATGGCAGTGCTGGAACTGAATGAGAGAAAGCTGGTCCCTACTGTCTAGAATTTTGTCAGGAGAGTGCTCAACCCATTTTATCCCACCTCCACAGGCTATGAGGACAATCTAGGAAAAAGACCACTGACTTCGGTTGACTGCTGTCTTTGGTTTTTCAGCCAGTCTGCACAACTCAGAGATCTGTCCAGATGGGCAAGAGTGGAGCCATGACATTTCCACGGGAAAAGCACAGCACTAAGGGCTAATAGGGTCCCAGATTGCACTGCGATGCAGGGACTAAGCAGAACTCATCGGAAGCTGATGAGCCCTGCTGCAAACCTTCTGAACTGTGGCAGGCACTTTTCAGTGAGCTAAAACATGAAAGCAATGTGGTCAACATTCCTGGGAATCCATGTGCATGGGGGAAAGTCCTAAAACCCAGAAAAGGACAGCAGTAGCCGTGCTTTGAGCCAGAATGGTCAGGAGCTCCTTGCAATCTTTAGCTACAGAGTTAGGGGCTGCTGGGATCAGGCTGCCCCCACCCCCAATCACTTTACACACTTTCATAAGCTCAGAACACCCACAGGACTTGGGACCCAGGTCTGTCTGGTAGATATTCATAGTCGCTACCTCTCAATGCAGTGTTCCCATCGGGACAAAATATACTCAAACCACAGAAGGCCGAAGCAAAGCAACCTATCCCAGAGGACAATGGCCAACATTTAAAACTGCCCCAGGGGGTTACCACAATAGAGCCGGTAAAGAGCCCAACCCAGGTTTCCGGCTCACTGCAGTGCAAATGCCCATCTCACTAAGTGCCAAGGACAGCTAGCTGCACAGTGATCAACAAGGCCCAGGCAGCTTTCAAGACCGTTGGAGCCTATCTTAGAAAACAGAGCGGGGCACCATCCAAAGTGTGGGCACCTGGAGGATGAGCCAGGTGCCCACATTTTTTGGCATTGCATCTAATTCTCACAGAAAACTGAGGGCCGGGCTGCTAAATGACTGACCACTGCCCACCTGCTGTTGAGTGGCAGAGACTCCGAACCTTGAGCTCCAGAACACACTGGGCGTTGGTGAAGTCGGGTCGCTGCTCACGTTCTCATCCCTATCTTCTGGCCAATCCCTACGGCAAGGATTTAGGACTTCCTTCGGCCTTCCTTTTCTGCCCCACAACACGTTTAAGGGAGTTAGACACACTGCCAGCAGAGCCCAAGACTCTTTATCTTTCCTCCACCACCCCCACCCCCAACTCCGATTGGCATCCTAAGTGTATATTGGGGGAAATGGTACAGGCTCAATGCCCAAGGGACACGTTAGAACTTGAAGCCGCCTGCAGCTCCCCCAGCCTCTGAAAACCCACTGTGTTTGGGACACCAGAGTGGCCCCAATCTCAGCTCAGCTCCGACAGAGGAAGAAAGCCAGCTGCAGACCCAAAGACATCTGCGACACAGTGGCCCAGGCTTCCCAGGAAGGATTCAGCCAAGAGCCCCGGGGTGGACAAGGATGCATCCAGACCTTTTGGCAGGCGGCAGGCAGAACCAGCTGAGAGCAAGGATCGCCCAGCGCTGCGCTCAGGGCACTCCACTCTGTCAGGCCCTTCCCAGCTCTGCACAAAGCCAGGTCTTTGGCCGAGCTGCGACCATCGCTGGGCACGCTACTTCCCCAGGCCCACTCCCTTACTCATTCTAGCCCTTTCCGAGTCGGGGCGCACCCACCTCCTCCACCGCGCTGCGCAGTTTGTGCTGCGTGTCTTCCATCAGCTCCTCCACCTCTCGGAACATCTCATTGAGCGTAGCTTCCTCCTGCGGGTAGCTGAGAGCCGGGCCCGGCTCCCCCGGAGTCCAAGTCGCCGTTGGGGCAGGAGCGGGGGCGCTGGGGACAGCCACCGCCAGCAGCAGACACAACAAAATGCCCCCGAGCCGCTGCATGTTTGCTCCGCGCTGGCCGCCGCCTGTGTGTCCCGGAACGCTATCAGAGACTGCAGGACCACCCCTCTCGCCCGCCCCGCCCCGCTGCTCTGCCCGCCCCCAGATGGAGCGAGACCCAGCCCCCTCCCAGACTCAGCCCCTGCTGGGAACAGCGGAGACCGCAACCGGCTCCAGCCAGGATGCCCTCTGCATCCTCCAAGCCCCCCCACCCCCCACCCCGGGGAAGCTCTTCCTGACACGCTAATGGAAATCCAGCTCCCAACCAAGAAACCCAGGACACTACTCTAAAAGCAGCTCCCCTTCCACGGACCAGGATCACCCTGGTTGAACTACAAGTTCGAGTCCTGTCCCTTCCTCTACTAGTTCACAGAGCAACTCTACTGCTGAGGACCCGCTTGCCCCCCGACTCCGGCTCTAGCCTCTCCCAGGACCCAGCAGAGCTGGGCAGAGCCCAGATCATCCTCCTCCCATCGCGATCCAACTGCTTGACGCCTCCCGTTCTACCTAGGGGAGACCTAGCTGCGCTGTTCCCACGAGGATGACCACTGCGCACCCACCTCAAAGAGACAGAGCTGAGCTGGGAGCAGGATCCGGCCACGACGGGTCACAGGGCTGCCACTGAGCAGCCGGAGCAGAATCAGCACTGCGCGGCACGGGTGCAGAAGCTCCGGTACCCAGTGATCCTGCAGCCCGCGCCCCAAGTCCACCACGCCTCCGCCCCGCGGGAGGGGCGCTCGCGCAGCCAATAGCTCTCTCGGCCGCGCGCGACTCCACTCAAACCTGCCTCTAAATCCTGGGCGACCCCCTCTGCAGAGACCCACCCTCTTCCTGACAGGCCCCTGCCTCTGCAGCCCGGGTTTCTGCTTTCGGCTTATCTGTTACAGCTTTCTTCATTCGCACTTGCTGGCCCTAAGCCCGCCTCCGCCTCAGAAGCTGGCCCAAGGGATGGAATCCCAGACCCTCGGCCGTCACTGGCGGGTCTAGCCGGTATCCTGCCAGGAAAATCCACTTAGGGCCCTTAGAATGGGTCAACAGAACGCCAGCAAACCCCTAGACATAGCAGAGTGGCTAGAACCGACACCAACAGCCCAAGTCCTGCCAGACTAGACTGGTCTGTGCCATAGCGTGACGTACGCTGCAGGCTATTGCCGAACGTGTACTTCCTACTTGATATGCAGGCATGAAGAGAGGTCGGGATGCAGGAATGGGCTGTGTGACAGCCTTGTCTGTTGGCAGGTATCTCCTCAGTGCCTAGAAAAGGGGGTACTTTTTTCTCCCACTTCTTTGATTATCTAGTCCTGATTCTTGCCCCTTGGCTTGCCCCCACCCCGTCCCCCAGCCTAGCCCCTCAACCTTTCCCATTTCCTCCCTGTGGGGGCTAATTTTTTGTCAACTTGGCACAAAGTAGAGTCACCTGGGAAAAGGGAACCTCAACTGAAAAAAATTGCCTTTATTGGATTGGCCTGTGGGTATATGTTGGGGCATTTTCTTTTACTTTGTTATTAAATTATTTTTATTTCATGTGCATTGGCCTTTTGCCTGAGTCTATGCTCGTCTGAGGGATTCCCTGGAGAACCGACAGTTTAGAGTTATCATGCGGGTGCTGGGAACTGAACCTGGTCCTTTGGAAGTGCAGCCAGTGCTCTTAACCTCTGAGCCATCTTTCCAGCCGTGGGGCATTTTCTCAATCGCTAATTGATGGAGAAGGGCCCAGACACTGTGGGTGATGATCACAGGCAGTTGGGCCTGGGCTATATAAGAAAAGTAGCTGATGAAGCCAGAGGAGAAAAAGGCCGTAAACTGCCTTCCTCCATCATCTCTTCTTCAGTTCCTGACTCCAGAACCAGGGCCTTGAGCCCCTGATTTGGCTTGCTTTGGTGGGTAGGTTGTAGCCTGTAAGATGTAATTAACCCTTTCCTCCCCAAGCTGCTTTTAGTCACCATCTTTATCCCAGCAATAGAAAGTCAAACTAGAACACACCCCCTCTCTCCTCTGGTGTAGCTGCCACCCCCCCCCCCCAATGCTCCCAGGTCACTGACTTGCAGGGGTCTGTTCTCCGGTCACCCTACCCCCACCAATCAGGAGCCAGGAGCTCCTCTGCATCTGCGGGGCCTCAGGCCTACACATACCTGGTCCCTGAGCAATGATGGGGTAGTGGTTAAATCAATGGCTCCTGGTATACCAGTACAGTGGTGTGGTTAGTTACTGGTATACCAGTACAGTGGCAAGCATTATCTACTCTATCTATCTATCTGTCTATCTATCATCTATCTATCCTTTATTCAGTTTACTCATTGGATTCTCAGCAGCCTTTTGAGGTTGGTGCTGCTACTTTTTGGTCTCAAACAAGGACTCTTTCATAAGGTCCCAAAGTAGTAAGGACTTAATGAGGATTTGAACCCTGGAAGCTGCCTCCAGAGCGTCCACCTTCAACTGTCACCCTCCTCCACTGCACTCCAGCAGGGAAGTGTCTGAGGTGGCTCAGAAGCAGGAGATGAGCAATTTCCTGGGAAAACACAGAAAGTAAGTGTTAGAGATGGTGGCCACTGCGGCGTGTGCCTACACCTGAGTCCACAGCAGTGGCGGCTGCGAGGAGGCGTCCTCGCACTGGGCGCGGCTCGCTGCTGATCCAGGGGGAGAGGTCTGCCATTGCTACACAGGCAGAGAATGGGAACAGCCTCAGAGAAGGTAGGTAACAGTCAATGACCACACACCTGCCTCTGGCAGAACTAGAACCTCTAGCCCCTCTCCAGCTTCCAGACCAAAGAAAGGCCTCATCCCCAATGATGGGAGTCCCAGGAAAGCCCCAACCCCAGCATGTCCTGCTCTATGCCCCTGGGTGTCTGGCAGGCCCTGCTCAGCTACTTGTTAGCTTTCTGAAGATGGCTGAACCCATGCAAGGAGCCTCCTGCTGAGCTTCTAGATGCCCCGCCTGTCGCTGTAGCTCAGTGTTCACTCACCAGCAGAGAGGAAAGCTGATCTGGAGGGTGTGTGTGTGTCTGTGTGTCTGTGTGTGTGTGTGTGTAGTATATCGTATCCACAGATGGATGAGGAACTGCAAGAGGCCAGATTCGCTCTCCAGGCCTCTGTGTGGCTGTAAAATTCTGAGAATCTCCCCAGATAAGCCCTGTCTTCCACCTTAAGGTCTACTACTAACCAAATTACAAAGTCTCTTTTGAGCTGTTTCCAGTGGCAGCCAAAGGGCTGTGCTTTCTCAAAAGGGGAAAAATCTCTATTTTCTGACCATCATTCTTTGCAGAAAAATCATTGTTATTAAGCAAAATCATCACGAAAGAAAAGAATCTAGACATGACTCAATTATAAGTTCTCTACCTGCCTAGCCTTGAGCCAATCTAGCAAATAGCCCCCAGGCTGGCAGCAGAGGCACTGAACAAGCTGGAGCGATGGACACCACCTCAGTCCAGGCATGGAGCCCAGCGACTCCGGAGACTAGTAGGAGAGTCCCGATCTAGGTGGCTTTTGTGAAATGGGGCAGGGGCTGGGACTGTCGTGGAGAGGAGACAGATTTGCACAGATTTGATGGAACGAGCCTTCTAAAAGTCCACGATTGCAATTATGTCGTTGTCCAAGATCTAGGGACATCAGGAGCGATAGCAGAGGTTTCGTTACCACCTTGTTGCTGTGATGAAACACCACGGCCAAAGGTAGCTTAAGGAAGAGAGGATTTATTTCTGGCTTACAGTTGCAGGGGGATAAGAGTCCATGATGGCAGAGTGAAGGCATGACAACTGGGAGACCAAAACGGAACAAGAACAAAACACATTGCAAGTTAATAGGAGAACAACACAGGAAATACATGGCTTGCAGGCTAAGGGTTCTGTATGCAATTAAAACAGTTAGGATTAAGTTCCTGTTTGTCCTGTGTTTGCTTGCCCCATCCACAATGGATGTCCTTGATCGCATGAGGGCAGGAGGTATGTCAGGATGGATGCTTGCCCCTGATTGGACCTGATGGGAAATGTGGTGAATGGTAGGTTTTTTCTTTTAAGCCCCTGTAAAATGTGACTTGGGACCGTATCCTGGGAACCCAGAGATGGACCTAGCCAGAGTCCATCCTCCTGGCCAGTATTTAAAGCTTCCTTCAAGTTTGGCTCAAAACTGTAGTGGTGGTCTTATTCTTGACTCAAGGGCTTAACAGAGCAAGCAGCAGGAAACCAGAAGCAGAGCACTCATGCTTTTAATTACATACATGAAGCAGAGAGAGCAAACTGCAAGTAGGTGAGTGTTTGTAATCTCAAGCCCAAGCCCACCTGGGAACCAAGTGTTCAAATACTCAAGCCTGTAGGAGACATCTCTGATTCAAACTACCACAGGGGTGTTGTTCCATTTATTTGTCTGTCTTCCCTCAGGGTATTGAGAGCACTTTCTGAAGTAATTATGCAACATTGTAAATTCTCACATGTTCTCTCTGAGAACTAACCGTGACAAAAACATCTCACTTCACGGATGAAGAAGTGGTCCCAGCATGCTCGTCACTCATTTCCTAGAGAGTTAGATGCTGCTCAGCAGCTCTGCATCTCACTCTCCACCCACTGGAAACCTGGACCAAGGAAGCCTGCACGGTGCTGCTCATCAAAGCTCTCTGTGTGCTGGTGAGCTTCCAAAGGCCACTTACTGGCAAGTTTCAGGAGGAGAGAGGATAAACTGTGGCTCTTACACACAGCCCAATGCTGTGTGCCAATAAAAATGAGTGACACTTAGAGGCAACAATGTCACTAAGTCTCAAAAACACTATGAAGAGTGAAAGAAACAGTTTGCAAAATGAAATTCACAGACTACTGTATGTGGGTATTTTAAAAACACAAAATAATAGCAGATATTATGAAGAATCTTTGCTTATAGTAACAAATGCAGATATAACACAGGCTTGCACAGCCTGCTTTTATGTGGGAGGCAGTGGAAAACACACAGAGGCTTTCTCACTGTGTAGCTGAGGTGTTTACTAATTCCTAATTCTCCCGTGTCTACCTTCCAAGTAAAAGGATTGTGGGCATGCGCCACCGCACTTGGCTCTCTCCTCCTGAAACAGATTATGGCATGTGGAAGCTGGAATAATTCATAAGGTTAACAGGCTTTGCTGAAATTGTCTCATTCTGTAAAGTTATTCAAAGTGTGTAACAGACAGTGCACTTGTACAGAGCTAAGTATATTCACTCCATAGTTTCTGAATCTTCAGATAGCTCCAGCGACGGTGTCTGGTGTGTCTGTGATGCTTAGTTTTGTCAACTTGATAGTAACTAGAGTCATCTGGGAAGAGGGAACATCAACTGAGGAGGAATTGACCCCTAGGCAAATTTGTAGGGTTATTTTCTTTATTTATTTATTTTTGGACTGACAGTTGATGTGGGAGGACCCGCCCTGCTGTGGGCGGTGCTAGTCCTGGGTTTGGGCCTGACTTCTTTGAGTGATCCACTGTGATTTGGACATGTGACCCAATAAATTCTTCCTCCCCTCATACCAACCCCCAAATAAGTTGGAATAAAATGGGTAGAGTTGTAGGTAGAGAGAGTATCTCTGGCACCTGTTTTCATGGCTCCAAAGAAAGCCAAGTGAGATTACACATGACACCTGTCTCTGCAGCCACCTTCAGTGAATCCCAGAGGGGCCACACAGACATGCCAGATAAACATAAGCCTGTGGAGCCACAGTGTAATGAAGAACAGGTAAATAGACAAGGCAGGGCAGGGGGGTTAGGCAGTGAAATAAAGGCCAAAGCTGACTTTTCTTAAGGAACTTGAAGGACCACCATACCTGCTCCACCGCAAAGCGATGGAGGTGGGGATCAGGCTGAACTGTCACAGGTGACCACCTCATTCAAGGGAACCAAGGATGGGCAGCTCAGCGAAACTGGACCCATCTCCTTCTCTCTTGGATTTGAAGCTGAAGAAATCATCCAAATGAGGAAAGGAGAAACTCAAGTGAAGTTCATGAGCCTGATGGGAAAGAGGGAGGAGAGAGAAGACGAGACACCACCCTGACCTTTGGCTCTGGTTTCTTATGAATCTTTCTGAGATTTAGCTGAGACATCTGCCCTTGGATTCTTCAAGTCCTTGGGGGATTGTTCTAGGAGCCCTACAAATACTCAACCCATAAAAGAATTGTGTTTGCATATAGTCTGCTCAGTTTGGTGTAGTCTTTATTCGCCTCCCTCCTTCCCCTGTCATTTGTTCACTTATTTGAGACTTGATGGCATGTACCCGACGCTAAGCTTCCAGCTCACTAAGTGGCAAGGTGACCTGACTCTTTCATCTTTCCTATTCTACCTCCCAAGTGCCTGATGACAAGTGTGAACCGCTGGACCTGGCTTTCTCCCTTTCATGTTAAGGAGACAGTTCTCTTCAAGGTGCTCTGCTTACTCACAGGAGTACTGTCCTCCCTTGAACTTCCTAAGAAGCAGAGGCAGGTCACCAGGAGCGCCTCCCCTTCACTAGCCAGCCTCCGCTTGGCAATGCCAGCCACACGGTTTCCCAGAGCCTTTCCAGATCCTGCCTGTAATGTACAATTGTTCAGAAGAAACGGATGCCAAGATTTTTCTGAATGGAAACTCCAACTGCCCTTGGAAAGAGTGTCTGTGTGGATTCAGGGTTTCCATGAGTAACAGCCACTGAATATCCAAAATACATGTTTCTTTTGCCAAGTTTCCATGGACGGGTGCAAAAGAGACCCAGAGGACCTTATTCCTGGCCGTCATCCTTGTAGCACAGCACAGGACGGGAAGAACCTTGAGGCTGGTTGCCGTCTTTCTTTGGCTAGCAGGTGGATCAGTGGGCTCTCTGTGTTCCCGCCTGTGTCTGAAATACAGGATGACTAACAAACACAAGGAGGGTTTTGGTGGAACTAGTTCACACACAAAAACATGTGGTAGAGTCTGACAGCTTACAATTATTGAGGTCCTCCAAGCAAAGCTTTACAAAGACCACAGGGAGCAGGCTTGTTGCGTCCCCTTAGAGAAGCAGGAGGTGTAGGAGATCCAGGATGCTCCTTTGTGATTCCAGCCATTCCCCACCCCACCCCACCCCCACCCTTCCCAGCCAGTTGTGTGCAGTTCTACCCTCAGGGCTCAGGGTCTTGGAGGTGCTCTGTTCTGGGGAAGCATCATCCACACTGGGTGGAGACTTCCCAGTGTGGCTACTTGGAGACCCCACACTGCCGCAGGCAGCCTCTTCCCTGCTCTGTAAAGAAGCCCAGTGACGTCACTGGTTCCCCTAGGGTGAACTTGGTAAAACCCCACTTTAGTTGGTCACCAGGGCCTTATAGGGAGGGTAGGTGTTGCTCATATCTCCCTGGGGAAGGAATATCTGAAAACACCTATTTTCCCTTTGCTTAGCAGATGGAGGCAAGAGAATGGGAAATTCAAGATTATCCCCAAGCTATTAGGTAACTGTCTAGGAAGAAAACCTAAAAATGTGTTTACCCAGTTCCCTCCACTCTACTGCTTTGGGGTCTGAATGACATCTTTATTTGTTCTCTAGAATAGTTTATCTGTTTGGTTGTTTTATTTCATTTTATACTTTTTTTTAATTTTTTTTTTTTTTTAATTTTTTGAGACAGGGTTCTCTGTGTAACAGAGCCCTGGTTCTCCTGGACTCGCTTATGTAAGGCTGGCCACGATTTCACAGAGATCCTTCTGCCTCTGCCTCCCAAGTGCTGGGATTAAAGGTGTGTGCCACCATGCCTGGCTTGTTTGATTTTTAAATGTTGGTTGAATAGGAGCCATATCACTTATATAGCTTTTGCTGAAAAACCAGGTGCCTGGTTGCCATGTTTAGAGGTGCTGGGTGAGTTGGTGTGGCAGGCGGTTCCTTTTATGTTGTGGTTAGGCCTTGACACAGCCTTCTGCTGTCTTCCCATCAGCTTCTCAACTAGCTGGTCCACCACAGCAATGCCACAGTTCCCCATGATGTACTTGGAGACTGCTGGAGAAGCAGGAAGAGGGGTGGGCTTAGAGCTGGACAGTACCGATAGGCAGATTAGTCCCCAACATCTGGGCTCCTAACCCTACCAGCTAGCAGTCACCTCACTACGGAGGCCTCTAGGAAATGCTTGTGCAGCTAAGAATCAGTCTTGTCTTTTAGTCATATCACTAGCACCACCACCAGGACGACAGAGCCTTTCTGAAGATACTGAGGCAGGACCCACCAGCCACCGCTCACCTGGTAAATGGTTTCAGAAGAGCAAGGGGGCGAAGGACTCCTGTGGGTTTTGTGACCTTAAGATCCTTGCCAGTCAGCAGCTGAAAAGAATAAACTCTTATAACTTATACACAGAATATGAACACACCTCACATACATTACACTAAGAGAAAGAAGCTAGGTTTAAAGCAGCAAGTTCTGCTAGAATGTTCTAGAAAAGTCAAACTATTGGGCCTATGAACAGATGCCCTGTTGTCAGAGGCTGGTGTGAGGAGGGTTTGAAGAGGAAGCTGGAGCACCCTGGAAGATTCTGTTCCTTCATCTTGATGGCAGGCATGTGACTTCAAAGCCTATACACTGAAAGGCACAGACAGCACTGGCCACCAAAGAGAGGAATTTTTTGAATGTGAATCTGTGATAGTTAGCTTTAGTTGTCAATTTGACCTAACCTTGAGTCACGTAGGAGGCAGGTCTCTGGCTATGTATAGAGCAGGGTGTCCTTGAGTCCATTAATCAAGTGTGGAAGGCCTGTTCTCCATGAGTAGCGCCTTTCCATAAGCCAGGGTCCTGGACTGAATGAAGCAGAGAGAGGGAGCTGAATGCTAACACGCACACATGGCCCATAACCTGGAACTGTGAGCCAAATAAACCCCTTCTCCGGAAATTTTATTTTGTCTGGGTATTTTGTCACCAATGGGAAACAAATCGAAGACAAAGTATATGTGAGTGCGTGTGTGTGTGTGTGTGTGTGTGTGTGTGTGTGTGTGTGTGTGTGTAGAGACAGAGACAAAGACAGAGCACACCAGATACAACAGGGTGATGCTTATTCAGCAGGCCTTCTCACAGAAGGGCTCAGCAGCTAGGCCCCAGGTGCTATTCTACAAACCCTTCTAGACTCATAATCTTGGATAAGGCACTGTTTATAACCCTTTTTTTTTTTTTTTTTTTTTACTTAAAAAACAATACTGTTTCTTTCTTATTACAAAAGAACAGCAAAACCTACCTTAAAAAGAAGACGCTCACCAGGAGGTGCTGCGTTTGAGGGTAGGGTGAACATAGTTATGCGATGCATTTGGGCATGTGGATTTTGAGGTTAAAGGGCCACCTCAGGTTCATTCCCCTAGTGGAGCAATCTAACTGTGCACTACCATGCTTGGCTTTTTTTTTTTTCTCTCTCTTTTTTAACATGGGTGCCAGGGATCAAGCAGTTCGCTCACAGAGCCATTTCCCCAGTCCCTAACCCTGCAAGTCAAGTCTAAAAGCATGGCCCAAGGCAATACTACTCCCTAGTCTCCCTGGTGACTGGACAGTTTTCTCCACTTGTCTGAGCTAGGTTGGTCTCCTCTATAAAAGGAAGGCAGGAACTCAATCTCCCTCCTGGGTCTGTTGTGAGAAATAGCTCCTCAAAGCACACAGCAAAATGCCTGGCTCCTAGGGAGCCCTGGGGAGCCCTGGGGAGCCCTGGGGAGCCCTGGCCAGGATTATACAGCCATCAGCAACATCATTACCAGGCCTGGCTGGCAGAGCTTTAAGCCTTTTATCACAAATGGACGTGGGCAGGAACAGAGCCCCTTTGTGTGGGTCCAGCCAAGCTCTAGGGAAGGCCGGCAAGGGAGTGTCCTCGTTTGCTAGGACTACAAAGGGTTATGGAGGGTCCAGCGGACAGCCCTTTTTGTTTACGCAGGCAAACCTTTTATCTGCCTCCCAGTCCAGAGCTGCCAGGATAGCCGGGTCAGAAGTTCATGTAATAAACAACTTTGGCATCCAGAACACGCTCCCACCCAGTCCTGGGTGCTGCTGCTGGGGGGCTCACAGTGTGAGGCTGCTACACTTGAACCAGGCATGGTGATGCTCGCCTGAAACTCCAGCACTTAGGAGGTGGAGACAGGATCAAGAGCTCAAGGTCATCCTCCATTACACAGTGAGTCCAAGGCCGGTTTGAGCTATGTGAGCTTCTGTCTCCAAACCCCCCCACCCCCCCCAAAAAAAAAAACATCCAGGGACATAGCTTCATTAGTAGTGTGCTTGCCTAACATCCTTGAAGCCCTGGGTCTAAACTTCAACATAAAATCTGACCAGGGGATTCTAGCCTGTAACGTTAGCACTCAGCAAGGTGAAGGCAAGAGGATATGGAGTTCAAAGTCATCCTTTACTCCATAGTGAGTTCAAGGACAGCCTGGGCTACTTGAGACCATGTCTCAAATTTAAAAAAATAAAATAAAATAAAAAACTTCTATTTTTGAAAGTATCTTGAGACCTCAGCATCCTTTCCTGCAGGAGGACACCCATCCAACTGTCTGATGAAAAATGAGCAGGATTCAAATGAAAAGTTTTGTCCAAAGTCCCACTGTGAATGAGGAAGAGACTTCCTACCATTATAATGATTTGGCTAGACACAGCTCAGCTCCTGCCTTCTCGTTTTGAGTCCTCTGTCATGGTCTTGCTCTGATGACTGTAGTGGCTCTATGTGCTTCCCATCTCTGAAACACCCAGCCGCTTGCCTGTTTGGTGGGGCAGCTTCAGAGAGTTGCCACTGGCCTTGAGCTGGCCAGGGTTGCCAGGAAAATATGCCAGCATCGGGCATCCTCCAGGCTGATGGTTCCCAGACCTCAGCAGGCATCAGGAGTGCCTGGAGAGGCCGCATTGGTATTCAACACAGGCTTTGAATACAGTCCTGACTCCTGGACCAGACAGTGCCAACCTCCCAACTGATCAGATATGAACCTTTGTTCTTAACTCCTGGGGCCATTGCTAGCTTTACTGGGTACAAAAGAGGGAAGGGGTTGACAGGACCAAGAGAGGAAGTGGTATAGAATGCACCAGTGTAGAAAAACCCTGAAAACTGGTGGACCAAGTCAGTTGCAGAGCACAACTGACACAGAAAACAGAGCTGGGCAAACATGAGTGCCACATCCGGGGTTGGGGGGGGGGGAAGCAGCAGGGCGCAGATTTGATTCAGCCTGGAAGGTGGCTTCTAGGCAGGTTGGAATGAGCAGTTGAGGCCCAGTTATGCAAAAGGCCTATAAGGTGGAGGAGAGCAGGCTGCCCTGACGAGCTGCTGGCGTGGTGAACCCTAAAGTAGGTGACCAACGGTGAATGGGATCCTGTAGGCCTCAGTAGGTCTTGAACCTTCCCAGTTGAGCTGGGCAGGCTGGCACAAGAATGTGATCTCAACACTTGGGAGGAGGGGGCAGAAAAAGATGGAGGCACAAGAAGCAGAGTTCCATTCCCAGAACTAGTGTAAAAGTGCTGAGCATAGTGGCATGTGTTTTGATTTCATCCTTGGGGGAGACACAGATGCAAGAATTCTTAGGGCTCACTGGCCAGCCAGTCTAGCCTAATGGGTAAGCTTCAGGTCAAAAATAAGAGCCTGTGTCAAAAATAAGGTTTATAAGGCTGGGGATGGTGGTCCATGCCTTTAGTCCCAGCACCCAAGAGCCAGAGGCAGGTGGATCTCTGTGAGTCTGAGGCGAGCCTGGTCTACATAGTAAGTTCCAGGACAACAGGGCTACACAGTGAGACCCCATCTCAAAATGATGATGATGTTCATGAAGAAAGATACCTAGGGTTGCTCTCCCTACCCCCCACCTCTAAATAATAATAAAAATCAATGCAGAATATAGAGGCAAACTTGGGCTAAAACCCCAGCTCTGCCCTCAGCACCCTGCCAAGCTAGTGACATTGTGTTTCTTCATTTCTCTTGATGTCAGGTAGCATGTATGTGATTTGCGGTTAATACCTGGGCCTGTTCTCCAGGCTTCTAAGACAACTTATATGATGATGTGGGTGAGGGACCTGAGACTCGCAGAAAGGCGAGCGACCTATGTGAGGTTTCCATGACAACACCACCTTCTCCAGCTCTTCAGATCTGGGTGGTCTACAGTGCAGTCTAGCTCTAATTGGAGTTACATGGGTTGGTGCAGCCCCCCATCTCCCCACCCCCCACCCCCCAGGTCAGTCCTGTAAGAACAGCTCTACTAAGGGTGACAGATGAAAGTCTCCAGTTGTCATCTGGACTTCTTGTAATTAGAGGTTCTGGCGACTCATTCTCAGAATTTGCCAGAACGTTTCACAGAAAGACACTTTCCCTATTACCTTTTGTTGTATTTCACTCAGTACCAGAAGAATGGCTTACTTCCTGTTATCAGTTCATTGTAAAGGATAAAATTTAGAACCAAAAGCAATGCAGAGGTCAAGGAATGGAGAGGGCGTTGTCGCTGTCACAAAATACCTGACACATGCAACTTAAAGGGGAAAGGGGCTTATTTTAGCCCACGGTTTCAGAGGTTTGGGTTCATAGACATTGACTCTCTTGACCCTCTGGGTGGTGGGAGCGTGGGGCAGAGGCTGCTCATGTCACAGTGAATAGGGGGCAGAGAGGCCGGGTGTGACCCAAGCCCTCATCACTGGTTTCTTCCATCTAGTCCTTCTACCCAAAGTTTCTAGTACCTTCCAAAATAGTGCCAGCCACTGGAGACCAGTTGTTCAAAACCATAATGAATACGTGGAGCTTCTACGTTCTTTCTGGGTATGCCACCGTCTCAGAACCTCAGAGGGTCTAGGGACTGCCATGGTTTGGACCTTAAATGTTCCTTTAAAATGCATGTGCTGCTCTGGGGTGGTGGACGGTGGCTAAGACTGCTGGCTGCACGGACCTAGGACCTGAGTCTGAGTCCGTAACACCCACCTGAAAGAGTTGATGTGGCTGGACAGATGGCAGGCACAGCGGCCGAGAGAACATGGTTACTGGGCTGTGGGTGTCTGGCTTATCTCACGTAATGAAAGGAACTCTAGCACCGTGCATTTTCCTGAAAATAGATGACTTGTTTGTTTCTTATGCTTGACTGGCTCCCTGTACATTTATATATCGCATTCTCTTTGCTTCTAAATCACCCGATGGGCGCTAGGCTGGCCCTCGTGAGTGCTGCAGTGGTAAGCTTGGTATGTGGCTATTCCGTAGCAAACAACCCTGTGATCGGATACTCAGGAGTGGCGTAGATGAACCATACAAAATTCCACTGTTGCTTTTTCTTTTCTTCAAGACGTGGTCTCACGTAGCTCTCTCTCACAGGTGGGGTGCAGATTAGACACGGGTCCCTGGAGGAACAAAAGCAATAGAAGGAAGACATGTTCTGAAAAGCCGTTCACAGGACTGGCTTTCGAAGGCTGGGTCCTCTGACAACGGCCACCTGCACGTTGGAGATGCTGAGAGTCCAACCAGGTTGCTCGGTGCGAGCGCCGTGTGCCCCAGCAGTCCCAGTCTGGTGCTGAAGGATTTGTCAGGAGTTCTTGGTCTTCAGCTCATGTTTGAGGGCAGAGAAACTGGAGTGTGACGGCCTCGAAGGAGGCCGTAGCAGCAATCAAAACAGGACAGACACTCTTGCCAACAAGAAAACAGGCAGGCAAGCAGCGTGGTTTTTCCCTTAGGCCTCTTTTGCTATTATTTTTTGAGACAATGCCTCCCCATGTAGCCTGCCTGGAACTATCTCTGTTGACCAGTCTGAAGCTCATAGAGACCACCTGCCTCTGTTTTCCAAGTGCTGGGATCAGGAGCGTGCTCCCCCACACCCAGCCTCCCAGCAGATTCTTTTTTTTTTTATCATTTATTACAATTTATTCATTGTGTATCTCTGCTGCAGCTCCCTCCCTCATCTCCTCCCAATCCCACCCTCCCTCCCTCTTCTCCCCCTGTGGCCCTCCCCTAGTCCACTGATAGAGGAGGACTCCCTCCCCTTCAATCTGACCCTAGCCTATCAGGTCTCATTAGGACTGGCTGCAGTGTCTTCCTCTGTGGCCTGGGAAGGCTGCTCCCCCCTCAGGGGGAGGTCATCAAAGAGCAGGCCACTGAGTTCATGTCAGAGACAGTCCCTGTTCCCCTTACTAGGGAACCCACTTAGAGACTGAGTCTATGGACTACATCTGAGCTGGGGTTTCCTCTCCATGAATTGTTGGGGTAACAGTCTCTGCAGGGCTCCCAGGGCTCAGCTTATTTTTTTGGCTCTGTTGCTCTCCTTTTGGAGTTCCTGTCCCCTCCAAGTCTTTTTATCTCCCCCTTCTTTTATAAAATTCTATGACCTCTACCCAAAGCTTGGCTATGAGTATCCGCCTTTGCTTTGATAACTACAGATAAACAAAGGCTCTGGGAGTCGGGATGGGCCAAGTGATGCCTCTGATTGGCGGAGGTAGGATTCTAATGCCTTCCAAATGGAGGGCAGCCTGGGCTAGCTACACCGAGAGACATTGTTCAAAACAAACAAAAATCAACCAAGCTGAAACTAAGTGAAAAAAGACACCATAAGCAAGCAATTTAACAATAATGAGCAAGGCAGTACACAGAGGCTTTCTTCTTTCTGTGACAGCATTCCAAAGCTCCCCCAAAGCTCCATTTATTTATTTATTTATTTATTTATTTATTTATTTATTTATTTATTTATTTATTTATTTATTTTTCTCTCTCTCCTTCCTTCCTTCCTTCCTTCTTCCTTCCCTCCCTCCCTTCCTTCCTTCTTTCTTTCTCTCTCTCTCTCTCTCTCTCTCTCTCTCTCTCTCTCTTTCTTTGCTTTGTTTTTGTCCTATTGTCTCCTTTCCTCTCCCTGGTGCCCTTCTCATTCTGGTTTGGGAGCCCCTGGGTGTGCTCACTCAGCACCTAGGCTGTGTCACCCTCTTCCAGTTGTCTCCCGCCTCCAGATCTCCGGAGCACCGTCTGGTTAGTCTCCTGGGCTCTGGCATTTAGCAGGAACTAGCACACAGCACTGCCTGGGAACCACGGAACAAATGAGTAAATTTGGTTCTGGGCTCCATCACTCCATGTGAGAGCTCAAGCAAAAACAACCCAGTCTGTGTCAGCCACGTGTCCTTCCTGCCCACGCTGTCCTCGCCTCTGCAGTCACACAGCAAGGGAGTCTTAGACCTAGCTCTGCCGAAGTGTGACTTGAGTGGAGGCTGTGAAAGTGAGCACGAAGGTCCAAGCTGAGCAACAAATGTGGTAGATGATGTCGTGAGCCAGACTCATTCCTCATCGCCGGATGTTGGTTTGTCTGGTTGGTTGGTTGGTTGGTTGGTTGGTTGGTTGGTTGGTTGGTTGGTTGGTTGGCTGGCTGAGTCAGGGGCTCACTGTGCCGTCCAGGTGGTTTGAATGTGAACCACCACCACCCGAGGACCCTTGCTTGGCTTGAGCCTGTTGCCCCCAGCTGGTGGTGCTGTTTTGAAAGGTTATGGACTATTTAGGAGGTGGCACCTTGTTGGAGGAAGTGGCTCACTGTAGGTCAATGTGTGTGTGTGTAAGACATGTCAATCTCAGATGTCTTTCTTGATAGCTCTCCACCTTACATGTTTTATTTGATTTGAGATAGCATCTCTTACTGAGATGAACCTGGAACTCACTGAATGATTAGACTGGTTGACCAGTGAATTCTGAGGACTGCCACCAACCCCTGCAGTCCCCAGACTGGATTGAAGACTTAACCCTTCCCTGCTTCACTTTTTTAAAAATTTACTTTTTATTTTATGTGTGTGAATGTTTTGCCTAGTTATACACACACACACACACACACACACACACACACACACACACACACACACATATATATATGTGCATGCATATCTATCACTTGTGTGCCTGGTTCCTGAGAAGGCCAGAGAGGGCAGTGGATCCTGTGGAACTGGAGTTACAGGTGGCTGTAAGCCATGTAGACATTGGTATGGAATCCAAGCCCTCTGCAAGAGCAGCTGTGCTCTTAGCCACTGAGTCACCTCTCTAGCCCTTCTTGCTCAGCTTTTTTTGTGGATGTTGACAAGGCCTTATGCTTTTGTCACACATGCTGGGTCACATGCCTGCATCATAAGTGCTTTACCCGCCGAGCCGTCGCCCCAGCTCCCCGCCGTCTCTTTGAGAGTGCTGAGATTCTGGGTCTCTCCTTATCTTCCTCTCTGGAAGTCTCGTTCTCAAAGACCACAGAACTGTTGGAAATCGTGTATAGCACAGTTCCATGCCAAGTGTGTGGCAGGAGTCTCCTTGCAGCCAATGCCTTGTCTGATGCCACAGAAGGTCGAGATACAGCCAAGCAGGGTGTAGCTCAGATGCACCCCAGAGTCCACAGGACTGGAATCACGATGCTGCAGTAGCTGATCAACAAACTGTCAGAAAAGTGACACCAGCACTGTCTCCATCAATAGAAAGAGTTCCAAAGGTACATAGAAGAGGAAAACAGCTTCCTATAGCGTACTTAGATGGAGCTACCTGAGAGCAGGGACCATGTTTTACCCCTCATTACAGGGCATTAGCCTTATATCTGGGACGGGGAACAGAGCCAGGGTGATTGACGTGAAGGGTCTTCAGAATGAAGGAAGCTGTTCGCACTGTTTTAACGAGGAAGGCCCTTTGGAAAGAGTGTATAGCACATGTCCATTTGTGTAGTGAGGATGTGCTACTCTTGCAGACAACGTGCTTGGTCATCCAGCGACAGTCAAAATGTGGGGAGCAACCACACTGCTAGTGGCTCTGGACGCTTCGCTTGCAGCATTTCACTGTCAGCTGCCTTCAGCTGTGGCTGTTTATGCACTAGTCTTGTCCATCTGTCAAGCTCTACTGTCTTGTCTTACCCCTGCTTCTCTTCTGGTCTGTGGTATTTCCTGTTGCTATCGCTGAAGCTGGACACTTCATAAACCAGAGGTTTTTTTGATGTTAGGAAGGTCCAAATATGTTACTGGTACATGGGCAGGGGTTCATTGACCTTGTGTCACACAATGAGGGAGAAATGGACACAGATCCAGCAAAAGAGATCAGCTACACTGGAAAACCCTCACTGTATATCGAACCAACCCCTCCCCCCGAGGCCTAAGTCACCCACAAAACTCAGATTAATCCCTTCAGAGGCACACCCCCAGGACCTGAGCCCCACCTCTTAAGAAGTCTACCACTCGATGCTGTCACACTGGGGCCCAGGCCTCAGGACACAAACGATTGAGGAAGCCACCCGAACTGTCCCCAAACCACAGCAGACATCTACCAGCTCTTGTTCTGGTATGTGATAGCATCTAATTTATATATTGTCACAATATTGAACTGTGAATCATTGCCCCCTTGACCCCATGCCCACTTAACTTGAACTAACATCTGTTTGGCCTCAAACTCACAGTTTTCCTGGCTAAGCCTTTAGAATACTGAGATTGCAGGCATATTCTGTCACCACACCGAGCTAACCCTTCTCTCACTGTTTTGAAGATTATTTTAATTAATTAAAATGTGTATGCGCGCACTCACGTGCATGCACGCACACGCACATGCATGCAGGTACCTGTGGATACCAGAAGAGGGCGTCAGGTCCCCTAGAACCTGAGCTACAAGTGGTTGTGAGCTATCACAGTGCTGGGAAATGAACGCACACACTCTCAACCTCTGAGTCGTCTCTCTATCTCCTAAATGTTTTCATTTTAGCCTTGTATTAGTCACTTTTCTGTTGCTGTGATGAAAACACCATGGCCAAGGCAACTTATGGGAGAGTTTAGTTTGGCTTACTGTTCCAGGGGGCTACAAGCCCATTGTCTTGGGGAGACATGGTAGCAAGTGGCAGTCATGAGGCAGGAATGGGAAACTGAGACATCACCAAAGGCCCCAGCAGAGAGAGGGAACTAGGTATGGGGACTACACACTCTCCAAGCCACCCTGAGGGACATATTTCCTCCAGCAAGGCCACACCCCTTAAGCCTCCCCAAACATCGTCACCAACCAGAGACCAAGGGTGCCAATGTTTGCGCCTGTGGGGCATAGTTCTCATTCGACCACCCCATAGTTTTGGTGTTGACCTATCACATGACTGTGCACCCTATCTGAGTCACCTGCTGTATGTTTTTTGGGACTCAGGCGTAGCCATCCCGAGTAAGTAGGAAGAAGACACTCTCTGAACGTAAGAGCTGAACGGCAGCCGTACTGCAGGGAGCAGCACCGTTGAAAGCCTGCCTCCGCCCTGGCTGGTGTCCTCAGGGACACAAGACAAAGAGCCACAGATCCTCAAGGCTCTCTCCTCAAGGCTTCCAGGGAAAGCATCTGTCTGTGTGGGCGATAGAAATGGCAGTGACTTGGGCAGAATTTTAATTACATGTCTTAAGGACAGACTGCGTTTATTTATGGGTCTGTGTCATATTCTTTAGTCACTGGGTGGCTGTGTGGAACACAGAGGAGGCGCCATTATGCTTGGCCCTGGAGACGTAAAATACAAGAGGGCGGAGAGCCTGGTCTCAGCAAGGACAGACTCTGGTCCCACTTCTTTTTCATTACTTGCGTGCCAGCATCGTTAAATTTCTTTTATTTGTTTGTTTGTTTTTATTTTTACTGGTTCCATTTTAAATTCAATTTTAACGTTTTCTGGTGCATGCACACACAGGTATGTGCAGACTGTTAGCACACCCGTTGAGACGAGAGGACAGCTTTCAATAGTCAAGTCTCTCCTTCCACTATGTGGCTCCCAGGGTCTGGATTTGGGTCTTCAGCCATGGTGGCAAGTGCCCTTAATTTATTTTTTGTTCTTTGTTTCATATATTTTACAATTAACTTTATAGTTAATTATGATTTCTCCTCACTCCTGTTACCATGTCTAGCCCCCTCTCCTGCTGGAACCCTATTTACAAGTATTCTCCTTCTTACTGCGTGTGTTACCCACTGAGCGGAAGTAGTGCTACCTGTGTGAGCATGGGTGGGAGGTCATTCACTGGAGCAACGTATCAGTGGCTCCTCCACGGAATAACTGAATAAAAGGACTCCCCTCCCAAAGCCACCCTCAACTATCACTTTTTTTTTTTTTTTTTTTTTTTTAGACTGGATCCCACGTAGCCCAGACTGTCTTCAGACTCACTATGCAACTGTGGATGACCTTAAACTTCCACTGCTTTTGTCCCCAGGTCCTGAGGGCTGGGCTCACAGGCCTGTGCCACCACTGAGCCGTGTGCCCAGACCCTTTCTTAATGATTTCTAATGTTTTCCGTGAAGTCCATCTTAAATACAGCTCTAGATTACTGAATTATAGGATTGTAATTATTGAATTATAGAATTGCTACAGGAGTACCACATGCCAGTATTTAGTGTGTGTGTGTGTGTGTGTTGAATATGTGTGCAGTTGCCTGTGTGACTGTGTGCCGTGTGAGGGGGAGGCATGTGTGTGCAGAGGGAGGCCAGAGGCTGACGTTGTTGTGGTCTCATTCCGAGACAGGCTTTTGTGGTAAACCGGACCTCGCTGGATAGGCGAGACTGGCTGGTGAATACACTTTAGGGACCCACTTGTCTTTATTTCCTCTCCCCAGTGCTGGGGCGACAGGCCACAGGGCCCCACTTTTTATGTGGGTTCTGGGGATCCAAACTTATGTCCCCACACTCTCAGGGCAAGCACTTTGCCAACTGAGCCATCATCCAGCTCGGTGCATGTTGTTTTATCTTAGTTTTTGAAACAGCGTCATACTCTGCAGCCCAGGTCAGCCTCCCAAGTGCTGGGACTACAGGTGCTTAATATTTACCCTTTTTTTGTAGACATACTGTGTGCTCTAAAGTGAGTCTGTTTCTGTCTTTGTGCTTCGGCTCTCCCTTCCCTCCACACCTGCAGGGGTTCTGAGGGGCCTGGAGGATAAAGAGGCTGAAGGAGGTGAGATGGACAGAGCAGAGCAGGAACACCAGACGCCACTGCCACTCTGCTGTGCGCAGAATAATCCAAGGACACGCTGGATATAGGGAAAATTAGGGGGGGGGGAAAAGGACAAAACTTTAAGTTGAAATACCTACCTACTTTTGCAGACTTTGACTTAAAAACGAAGCCGCTGTAGAGAAGTATACAACTGTAACAGAGAGTCTTTGAGTCTGACCTTCCCCCCCCCCCCCCCCCCCCCCGTAAGGCCTGTGCCATGATTCTCAAGCCATGTTCCAGAAGAGGCCGCAGAGGCAGGAGAGCCTCTTAGCTCACGGCTGTAACCAAGAGCAGTGATCACCTCTTCAATCTCACCCTGTTTCTACACGTTTGATTTCTATGTAAGCTATAAATATTTTAAAATAAAAACCCCCTGGTTAGGTGCGGTGTGGGGTGCATGTCTACAATCTAGGCATTTGGGAGGCTGGGGTTGAAAGATTGTGAGTTCAAGGCCAGCCTGGACTGTGTGATAAAATCTTGTCTCAAGCCAACCAGCATCCTTCAGGAAGGAAAACTCCGCACTGAATCATCTGGGGGTCACCATCCATCCTTGCTCTGCCCTTCTTGTTTATACCCGTGACGGTGCGATGTGGGTGCTGATTGTGCGGTGTGGGTGCTCTTCTCCGGAGTATTAGGCATGGCTCTGGTTACAGAATTCATTTGCAGCAAGACTTGGTCCTGGGTCTAAAACCTGCTTAACCTGCACTCAGAGAGCATTTTTCAAAGCAGAATTCCGAAAATCTGAACAACCTTTGGGCAACTGAAGGCTGAGAGAAAAAAAGTCAGCAACCCATCTTAGAGCCTTCTCTCCAAGCTGAAATGTTCATGTTGGGTGAAAATCGAGGTTTCTGGAAGTGGGTGGGGGGACTTAGGGGTGGTGGGCCGTGGAAACAGCGCCACCTTGTGGTCATCTTTACTTTGGCGGGCAGATGTGGGTGCGGAGCGGAAATTCTGGAAGTGGGACTTTGATTCCGAGATTGGGTAGGGGTCTGGGACAGCGAGGCTAGAGCCTAGCTCCAGTAGGCCCAGCTGCCTGACTCGAAAGACTTCATAAAGAGTACTAGGGCACCGCTACGTGGCTGTTGTTGGGGGAGGGGAGAAGGGCTCGCGGCTGGCTCTGTTCGGATCTGGAAGGACCGGCAGAGCGTGGAGGAATACTAGATGGTTTCACCAGGGACGTGGCCACGCCCAGTCTGGGAAGCTGGGGAACCAGGCCGCCTGCAGTGGGAAGGCAGGTGGGTGACTCCTCCTTACCTTAGCCTTGACCTAGGCTGTCACGTGGCCTCTCCCATTGCAGCTGCCCCCGCCGCCAGCAGAGGGTACCAGGAAGCTAAGATGGCAGGTTCCTAGAACACTGGAAGTCCGCAGGGGCACCCGGATCTGTCCTCCTCAGTGGGAACTCACAAGGACAACACAGCTCGGTCTGATACAAAGATGACCACCCACCGCAGGCAGGGGACACTTAAGGACCTTTTGCTTCTAACAGCTACATCAAAATAAAATTAAATTAAAGAAGCGGGTAAAACTGATTTCATCCATCAGATCTGATGCCTGGTCGTTCTAGCATGCTATTAAAATAGAATCCACTGTGGTACACACCTGGAATTCCAGGGGCTTGAGAAACCGAGGCAACAGAACTGTGAGGGGGAGGGTGTCCCGGTATAGCACAGAAAGACCATCTAAAAACATAAGCAAAAGAGTAATGGCATATTTAAATCCAACCTCCCCACCTCTGTCCTAAGGCTTTGGAATTCTGTATGTATTCTACATGTACAGTACACTTCAGCTTGAATGAAGTGATCAGTAGAACACACACACAAACACGGGTTTGGAGGCCTGAGGACAACTTCAAATGTCCATCTTCAGGCATTGCTCACCTTATTTTTTCGACAGGATTTTTCGTTGACTCACCGAGTAGTCTAGGCTGGCCAGGGAGGCCGGAGATCCACCCCTCTCTGCTGCACTGCTGTGATTCCAAGCACACACCACCACACCTGCCTTTTTAGCAATTTAATGAGAATCACATCGCTAGTGACTCTCATTAAAAACAGGGGTTCTGGGGCTCCCGGTCAGGCCCTCATGCTGTTAAGCCAGTAGGTTCCTGGCTAAGCCACGCCCTGGATCTTTAAAGGGTTGACAAAAATCAACAGCGGAACTTCTGTGGGCACCTCCTCTGGATGCTGCCAAAAAGTATTTGAGGCTGACCCAGTGACCCCATCCCATAAGCCCCTGGGACCCTGTCCCCCAGTAAACCTTTCATTGCCAGCCTCACATTCTCCAAGCTGCAAGCGAGTGGTCACACTCTCTTCCAGTTCTTTTTACAATTGCATCTTATGAATTTGCTTTGAGTTGGGGGGGGGGCAGGCACAGCTTATATGTGGAGGTCAGAGGACAAATTGTGGGAACCAACTCTCACCTTATCACGTGGGTGCTGAGGTTTGAAGCGAGGTGTCAGGCTTGGAATAAGTGCCTCTCCTCATGAACCATCTCTCCAGCCAGCTTCAGTTCTCTAGGGCCCAGAATAATTAGGCCAGAGTTGGTAGAGACCACAGTTCTACACTGTTCTGGTGGGGAAGCTGAGGTCCACTGAGGGAAGGAACGCTGCTAGGTAATGAAACAAGATTCCCATCTGAGGCAAGTGAGACAGCTCAGCTCAGAGGGTAAAATAATACACACACGCACGGCATCCACAGCACTCACCGCCATCACTACTGTCATCATCATCATCACCATCATCATCAACATCATCTTCATCTCCTTGCTCCTCTTGTGTCTCCCCTTCCTGTATCCACTGTGGCCTATGGCACCTGCTGGATGCTCTCGATAAAAGCAGTCACACTCTTTTATTTTATTCATTAATACACAATAATTTCTTAATTATTAATAATAACCCCTGGGGAGTGGCAGGTGGGGGCTGACTGACACCTCTCTTCCTGGTCTCCTCTTTCTGGCCACCCCGAGTGCATCACTCCTCCCTGCTCACACTCAGGGTTTATTCTCAAGGAGGACACCTCCGCACCGGCCACAGTGGTCACACTGCTAACTCTCAGGAGCACAGGAGAAGCACGCCCTTCACCTGCTCCCACCAACCCCTGCAGGTTCAGACACATGTCTGGCTTCCCCATGTAATCATAGCCTGGATGTTTATGCAGCAGGAGTGATCAGGAGCTCAAAGGCTTGGGTTCTGGAATGTCCCCATTCTAGACTCGCACAGTGACAGAGCTTCCGTGCGTCCCCTTCCTCACTGCTAGCTGGAGAGATGCTGACCATTGACCCTGCGGAGGCACCTCCAGTTTGGGTTTGTAGCCACTTGCACTCTGCAAGATGCCCAGGAGGTGGCGCCAAACCGATGCCTACGACAATTGCCTGTGGGCGCTTGTTCTGAGGGTGGCTCCTGTGTCTGTGGAGGAGGGACTCTGAGATGGTGCTGATGCTGCCTTTCCAACAGATCTAGTTGGCCATGGCCATGGGTCGGTTCTCCTGCTATAACAGGGGTCCTGCTATCCGTGGTGAAGGCCAAGAGGCTCTGCTCATTACTGCTGTCCAGTGCTCAGTGGTCTGTGTGTGTGTGTGTGTGTGTGTGTGTGTGTGTGGTGTGTGTGTGTGTGTGGTGTGTGTGTGTGTGTGTGTGTGTGTGTGTGTGTGTGTGTGTATGTACGACCTTAAATGTCTCATCTCCTGCATCCACCTCCCAAGTGCTGGGGTTACAGGTTACTGCCTACACCAGTGCTGGGCAGAGAACCCAGGGACCTGCCAAGCAAGCTCTCTAGCTCTGCATCTCCAGCCCTAAGATGAAACAAAAGTTAAAATTCAGTTCCTGCCAGGTGTGTTGGCACATACCTGTAATCCCAGCCCTCAGGAGGCTGAGGCAGGAGGATTGCTGTGAGTTTGAGCCCAGCCTGGGATACATAGCAAAACTCTGCTCAACAACAATATCACTGAAGTGAAAAGGCCAGTTTCTTAGCTCCGTTTGCTGCATTTCAGTCACGTGGTTAGTGGCCGCCGCTGGGCCAGTATAGAAATGAGTCTGCGCAACCACTGAAGTTCTACTCGGCAACAGGAACCCAGAACCCAGTTAGTGCCCCACCCACAGGGTTGCATCTGCGTGCCGGAGTGTGCTTGACTCTGAACACTACCTTCCATGGAAGTGGTGCCTGCAAGGTTCTGAGAGGTGGGACCAGGCAGGCCCAGCCCAAATGCTTGAATCCAACGCTTCCTTTACTGGAGCATTGGGCAAGCCACTTAGCCTCACTCCAGCTGTTCTCGTCTATGCAATGGTGACAGGATCACCAGCCGTCACAGACATTATTAAGTAATCACAGGGGAGTCCCCAGCTCAGCTCTGCAGCCTACACGCCCTCAGGCTGGCTGGTCACCACGGAGACTTGCGTCTGGTTCTCAAGAAGTGCAAGGCTTCATTCTTGCCCAGATGGAGGTGGCCATCTAGGTGAAAGGTAAGATCCATGAACGACCAGCCCAAGACCATTCCCAGGTCCCACTTAGGGCTGGATATGGCCCTGTGGTCCAGGACCCACAGGAGAGGCACCCCGATTTGGAAGTTTATGTGTGAGGGCCTGTACAGGTTTGGAACCAACAGAGATGATGGGGGAGAGCAACATCATGGCATGGTATTTGGCCAGGGAACAGTGTAAGGATGGAAAGAGACTGGGAGGTTGGGAGAGGGCCCTAGCTCATGCAGTGCAGAGTGTATGTGTGTGTGGGGACTCCAGAGAGAGGAGCGAGGATCAGAAACTAGGCCATGTTGCTGCTCTTGGGTAAAGCAGATGGTTTTGAGGAGGTGGGGGTGGAGTGAGTGCCTGGTACCGGAAAAGGCAAAGCTTGGGGGCTGAGCGTGTTGGTTGCAGAAGGAGGAAGACTCTGGGAGATTGTGCAGCAAAGGTGACCTCTCCTCAGTGTGTCTTCCCTCTAGCCAGCACCTCCAAGGCTTGAGAGCTGGGGCTGACACCAGGCCGGCAGCAGTCAAGCCAGGAATTCCTGTTCATATCTAGGGGACACTTTGCCTCCAGACCTTGCCTGTAAACACTATTTATTTTGGAAAGCCACCGCTCTGTTTTCAAATAAAATGTTGGGACACTCGGTATTAGATTTCCCTGATCTGACACTGACCTAGAAAAATGTGCTGGCAGAAACAGAAAATGTGGTGATGCCCCACTGTGCTGGCAGGCACAAGTGTCTCTGCTGTTGGCTACGACTGCAAAGGTTAAGATGCAGGCGAGGGAGGGGGTGGGGCCTTCTGCGCGCTGGGGGCAGCTGAGGGCCGGGTGACAGTGTGTGCTTCTCCTGTCCTGTTTATGCATGGTCGTGAGGAGCAGTGAAGATGGGGGAGTGGGTGGATCCCAGAGAAGAAGCTGGTGAAGAGGGCTGGGGCCTGGGCCCGTATCAGACCAGGGACAGCCATAGGATGTGCTGAAGGCAGACAGGACCCAGGAAAACGGCTGTTATGACTTGAGCCGTAGGGGAGGTCTGCGGTTCATGCTTGTCTCTCAAGGGACAGCCTTTGAGAGACAGAGTGGTCAAACCCAGCTTCAGGAGGAGGCTGAGGCCTGTTACAGGCTGACAGGAGACTGAACAGTTATGTAAGTGGGGGGAGGGACACCAGGGAGCAAAGGTCACTGTAGGAGCCCCGTGCCATGATAGGAACATAGACATCTGGGGTCGTGTGAGACACAAGATGTTATGTTAGCGCCTTATCAGCAAAGGAGACGCAGAGAGCCACGGGAAACTACCACTGAGTCACTAGACTCCCAGAGTCCCCTAGCCCATCCAGGGACCTTACCCTGTGCATAGTTCACAGAGTAAATACTGCACCCCTTCATCATCCCCTCCAATGGGATGAACTGGGAGCTGTCCACAGCAGAGGCTCAATAAATGCGGGGTTGCACTCGGCTTCATCACTGTAGGCCTTGATTTCCTCATTTGTACACTGCAAATAATAGCCAGACGTGCCTCACAGAGCCATGAGAGGGCCAGAGATATGGCCCAGCTGGCAGAACACCTGAGCAACATGCAGGATACCGTGGACTTCAACCTTAGCACCATGGGTGTGGTGGCCCCTGCTTGTAAAACTAGCACTAGAGAGGTGGAGGTAGGTGTTCGAGGCTGTCCTCTGCCACATAGCCAGTTCAAGGCCAGTGTGGGCTACACAAGACCCTATCTCAAAGCAGAGCAAAACAACAGAAAACTGTAAGGGATTAGATGAGCTCACTACACACAAAGCATCCAAAGAGTTCCGGCACTGAATAACCACAGCCGTTTGCCATATTAGATAACATTACGCTCCTCTGTCTCACCATGTCATCCTTTCACTTCCTCATTTAGTGTGTCTCTATGGAGAGTTTGCAGTGTGCTAGTAACTAGGGATGCCCCAGGGAGCAAAAAGAGGCCAGGGGCAAGTAGCATGACAGCCCAACTGGACAATCGGTTGATGGAAGCAACCTCAGAAAGAAAGGCTCACAGTCTGAAGAGGGTACGGTCCATGGTGTCAGAGAAGGCAGGGAAACAGGAGTGGCTACCTTCCTATCTGTAGGGACACAGGGCAGCTGTTTCATGCATGGCGACTAGGCCAGGAAGCCACAAACAGATCTGAAACGGGGCCAGGCTGTAGCCCTCAAAGGCTGCCCCGACACCCCATGCCTTTCCTCTGTCAGCCATGCCTCTGGTCCCCCAAGTTCTACAACCCCCCAAAACAGTGCCAGCATCTAGGGAAAAGGTGTTCAAACACTTGAGCCTACTGGGGACATTTTGCACTTAAACCGTAATAGTCCTCAGACCATCCATGTTTGTGTTCTGATGTCTGGGTTTGGCAAGCGTGCTGAATCAGCTGGCTGAGGAACTCTGGTTACAGATGGAAGGGAAGTTAGCCTGGGATTGCTAGGCGTGTCCACCTCATCACAAAGGCTCTTATAAGGAGAACAGGAAGGAAGGAGAGCTAGAGGGCAAGCGGACGGACGACCTGCTGGCAGAGGGGCAGAGGTCTGAGTGAGGTGACTGTGGCTTTGGAGGTAAGTGCCTGAGCCTGGGCATTGTGGAAGCCACTGGACCAAGAAAGGGAAGGAGATGGAAAGGGGCAGGGCTGCCCTTCATGTTAGCTTGATGAGACTGGACCGTCCAGAATGATGTAATTTCACGTGGCTTTCAGCCACTAACCTTGGGGAGTTATAGCAACCCAAAGAAACTAACACAAACCCTTCAACACAGAGCCCCTCTCCTTTTAAGGAGAGACAATCATTAAGAAAGAGAAGGCGGGTATGCTGAACACAAGGGTTGCATGTGGGAGCAAGGGTCAGACTGTCTGACAGGCCTTCCCTTTGCCCCTCCCACTCAGCCACCCCCAGCCTCATCCCCCTGCTCTTGCTGCCTACAGTGCTCAGAGCTTCCCTGCTGGCCCTGTCTGAAAGCAGCAGCACAGAGAGAAGAAGGTTGTGGGGTTCTGGGGCTAGAGAGGGGCTGGTGTGCAGTTTCTGGACCAGGAGTGGGTGGGACCTGTGACCAAGGTCTAAAGTAATTAGCCTGTCCCCAGGTCCCTGGGTGGAAACTCTGAGCTCTGATTTGTCAAAGCCAGCAATTAGGGAAGGGCGATGCTGGCAGGCGACCCCAGTGGCTTCCCAGGTCTCTGTGATTACGAGCTCCCATTGCTATAATAAAAAGCACCTAGAACCCTCCGAGTCGGAGGCTGTGAAACACCGCCTGGGCTTGCCTTTCATCTTGCCAGGCAGCAGGGTTGCTTACCAAGTCTCTCTCTTTTATCTCCCTTGCCTTTAATTGACAGGTCTGAGCCCAGGGAGCCCGACTCCAGCCGACCATCCTGGCCTTTCCCTGCTCACGTCACCACACAGGCCTCTGCCCCACCCTGGAGCAGATGGCTGAGAGGCCTGTGCTGGGCAGAAAGGCACGGAGGAACTTAGCCCACCAGTGGGCCGAGGAGTAGGTAGGGCTTGTAGACATGGCTGGGGTAATTAGCTTGTTTCCTGGTCCCTCAGGTGTTACTGAACTCACGGGCCTTGAAAGGACGGTGCCTGTGGCCCACATTTAGGAACTCAGGTGGGGCACTGCTCAAGGACACTGCTTCTATCGAGAACTATTCACACGGTGGACATTTTCATGTGTAGGGACATGCTTGGCAGAATGCCCCTCGACCTACCTTCACCGTGATACTCAGGAATGTGTGCAAACTGATGCATCTGTGTGCCCCCTGTCTTAAGTGCATGAGAGGGGTCAGAGGTCAGGTGGAGCAAGGCCTTTGCTCTTGCAGAAGGGAGATTAGTCCCCATTTGGGACTAATGGGGCCAGATGCCATGGCCGGCTTGATCCTTGAATATCTGGACTGTGATTCTGTTTGTTTGCCTCACCCGGAGGACTAATGGGGTGGGGAGATGCAATTCACGTGCTGTTGGCAGCCCCATGATTCACAGTATGTGTGTGTGTGAGAGAGCCAGGCAGCCGCCATCTCTGTCCACCTTCTCCAGGAGTGACAGACAGTTTGCTTCTAGGGTCAGCCTGCGCCTGACCCCTCTTGTCTCATTCCCCCACCCCTGAAGCTGGCCCTAGCTCTGCTGGCTGCCTACTGTGGTTGCTTACTGTGAACAGCCTGCCTGCCTGCCCTCAGAGGACCCAATCAGGGAAGCAGGGTGTAGAGGAGGGAGGGAGGGAGCGAAGTTCTTCCTAAGAGCAGGCCTGGAATAGCCGGCCTTGCTCATCCCTTATCCTCTGTCTCCCACAGTTACTTCCCAGTCTGGGCTGCAAAGTGACTCCCAGGCCAGCCTGGGCTACAGAATGAGACCCTGTGTCAAAAGCCAAACACCCACCCATACTTTGATTTCTCAGGGGCGGGGTGCTTGCTGTGGGTTTGTGCTCCATGACAGCTGGAACTCACACAACGGCCCTTAGATGAAACTGGGCTGTCCTCTGCGCTCATGCACACGTTCCTAGAAACAGGTCTAAAACTTCATGTCTGAAAGTTAGGTGCAGTTTACTCTTAAAACTTGATAATAGCTCTTGTCATCACGGATGATGCTTGTATTTCAGACATAAAATACGCTCCATAAATAAAAACTCATAAATCAAAACACTGGTTGCGTTTTTCCAGCTCTATTGAGGTAAAATCAATGAATGAAAAGAATATATGTACACACACACACACACACACACACACACACACACACATTGGTGCATGCCTGTAATCCCAACATTCAGGAGGTAGAGGCAGGAGAAATGGAAAATTCAGAGCCAGCCTGGCTGTTGTGCGAATTCTTTTCCCAGGGAGACTTAGACTGAATTTTTCCCCTTTCTCTTAAGACTCCAACATCAAACTGAAGACCACACCATCGCTGCTCCTCCTGGAGAAGCAGGGAGTTCACTGGGCTTATTTACAAAGCATGGGTGAGGAGTTACTGTCAGGAGTGGGGGTGGCCGCAGGGCAGCCCCGCTGGAGACTCTTCACCTGCTCGGGAGCCCACAGCCACTGAGATGGACTGCCCCTCAGTTAAGCCTCCACAGCCTCCACACTGCAGCACTTCCCTAACTCCTAGGCCGCAGGCTGCCAGGGCGGAACTGCACATGAATGACTGAGGTGGGGCGCGCACAACAATTAAGATCTCAGGTGAGGGGCTATGGACCCTACCCCCCGCTTTCATAAGGGAAAGCTCACAGCAGGAGGATACTATTTAAAGATGCCCAGATGGAAAACAACCATACACATATACTCATCTGGTTATACTGTATATAGACTCTGCATTCACAGCACAGATTCAACTGTTTAAAGATGCAGGCTGCAGACATGGCTTAGTGGGAAAAGCGCTTGCCGAGGAAGCATGAGGACCTGAGTTGATTCCCAGCACCCTTGTAACAGCCAGATGTGGGGGTGAGTATCAGTAAACCCAGTGCTGGGGAGGCAGAGACAGGAAGAACCCCGAGGCTTTCTGGACAGACAGTCTGGCCAACTCTGTGAGCTCTAGGGTCCATGATAATCCCTGTCCCAAAAAAGTTTGCTTTTATATACATATAAGTGTTATCTATCTATCATTTAAGTATGTAGTATCTATCTATCTATCTATCTATCTATCTATCTATCTATCTATCTATCTTCTACCATCTATCATCAGGCTACAGGGTTTCACTGTATAACTCAGGCTGTCCTTGAACTTGTGATTGTCCCACCTTAGCCCCCTATGTGCTAGGATTATGGACATGAGTCACCACACCTGGCCTTGACTAACTGATTGTGGCATTGGGTGTGTGTGACCCTAGTGCCTCATGCATCTTAGAAAAGTGCTCTATGACTAATTTATAACCCCAGACTCTTATGTTTTGGACAGACTCTCCCTGAGCTGCCTAGGTTGCCCTTGAACTTACTCTGTCACCAGGGCAGGCCTTCAGTGTGCAATCCTCCTGCCACAGTGTCACAAGGAGCCGGTATACCAGAGCTGCAAAACCAAGCCCCGCTTTGACAGTAGACCTCCTACTAAAGTTGGCGTCAGCATCTCTTTGGGGTTCGAATTGACAGTTTTCCAGGGACTAGTAACATTGAGCATCTTTTGTCATCTGCGGTTCTTCTTTGGAGATGTATATGGTTAGATCTTTTACTTGTTTTTAAAAGCTGGGTGTTTGTTTCCCTGGTGCAAGAGTTCTTCCCTCTAGAAAGAGATCCCTCAGCAGTTATATGGTTTGCACGACCCTCCCACTCTGCAGCCTACCACCATCCCCGGCCTCTTCCTGTGAATGACTGTGCACTGGCGGTGACCTCAGCCTCTCTTCCTCTCTGTGTGAGTGTGTGTATGAGATGGGATCTTTCTGTGTTGCCTAAGCTGGACTTCAATCCTGGCTCAGGTAACCTTCCCTCTTAAGTCTCCAGAGTAGCTCTGTCCATACTTCTGCTCATGGGTGAAGTGGTAAGTCTGGAGAATCTCAGCCAGAGGCAGGCTTAGATTCCAGACTCTACTGTGTGGGGCCCTTTGTGGGCGAGAGCTGCAGGCCGTCTCTTCCATTGCCTAGACCTCTGGAGGCAGGTGAAGAGTAAGTGGAACTTTCCCCAAATGAATTAACCATTGTTTACAGCTATATCTTCTCCCCTGTAGTAATCTGAAAGAAAACATTCCCCATAGGCTCACAGGGAGTAGCACTATGAGGAGGTGAGGCCTTGCTGAAGGAAGTGTGGCCTTGTTGGAGGAGGTGCAGCATTAAGGGGTGGACTTTGAGGTCTCAGACAGATACTTGAGTCATGCCCAGTGTGGCACACACTTCCTGTTGCCTGATGATCCAGTTGTAGAATCTAAGTTCCCCCTCTGAGAACCATGTCTGCCTGTATGTTATCATGCTTCTCACCATGACTAAGCCTCTAACCTGTAAGCCAGCCTCATTTAAATGCTTTCCTTTATAAGAATTGCCATGGTCATGGTGTCTCCTCACAGCACTAAAACCCTAAGCCCTCCCCTAAACAGTGTTGAACACAAATGTGGTGAGGGGCAGAGGGGAAGGCTCAGTGGTTTAAGCACTTGTAAATGCAAGCTTGAGGACTGGGGTTCAAATCCCCAGAACTCACATAAATGCCAAGTGGCTGTGGCAGCCTGCCCATAATCCCACCTTGGATGTAAGGACAGGGAAGCCCCAGGGCAAGCTGGCCAGCTGGAGCAGCCGGAATGGGCAGCCAGGGTTGACTGAAGACTCATTGAATATGGTTGTTGAGTGATCAAGGTTGATTCCTAAAATCAGCCTCGGGTTTTCACATGCATGAACACACATATGCACACTTACCCCACACACGTCTGCCCAAATATATGCAAACATGTATGCTCAATACATAAGCATACACCAGACCAAATATTAAAATGGAAAAAGAGGAAAAAACTAATGTAGTCCATTTCCTTGACTCCTTCCCTGCTCAGACAGTTCGGATGGGTGAGGACGGTACCTGTGCTAACAGAGCCCGGGGAGTAGACCAGCCCTTCCCTCCTGAGAGGCTGATCCTGCGTGCAAACCTGGCTGCCTTTTGCTTCTTGGCTCCAGAGCCGCTCTGACATCAGTCTCTCGATCTCCGGGCCACTTTTAGATGCAAGCCTGCTGGTGTGGGGACTTTATGAGAACAGGACTCCCTGGCTGTGAAATCACTGGCATTTTATGGAGCAAGGGAAGGTTTTACAAGCCCTGTGCTGAGCTGGGCTCTGTGCACAGGCCAGGCAGTTATGCAACCAGCCTGGGAGTTTCAACACGTGTGGGTTGGGGGGGGCAGGTGGGAAGAAGGGGGCTCCTAGGTCACCGACTGAGGAGCCCTGGCCCCATCCAGACACAAGGGTGAGCCCCGTGTACTCTACAGGTCTCCCGAAAGTTGTTGATGGCTTGGTCATTTTTAATTTAATGTCATTTGTGTGTGTGTGTCCGTGTGTGTGCCCGAGTGCCTATGTCTCTTTGCGTGTTCACATGTGTGCCATGCACGTCTCCGTCCGTCTGTCCCCCTCTCCCCATCATCTCCACCAGCATGCAAACTTCCTGAGCTTGGAAGCTGTGCCTGCATGCTGCCTTGCATCCAGACATGGCAGAGGATCAGCAGTGAGGTCCTGAGCTCCCTGCTTCTGGAAATATCCAAACACCCATTCATGCAGCATGTTGACGGTTTGACCTGTGTACCTACTCGGGTCTCCTAAGTTCACTGGCAGCCTCAGGGTTCTGATGTTCCGCTTTTATACATTGACTCAGTGAGTGAGCATGTTTGCACACATCTGGGCCGGGGCAAGGAGCCATCTGGGTCAGCCCACACTAGGTCCAGGTGGCCTGGCTCTTGGCTCTGCCTTGGGGTCAGCTGCTATGACCTCCAGGTGGCCATCCTATATTGTTCCCACAATAGAGGAGGTCTTTCTGTGTACAAGCTTGCCCCTCTTGTCACCAGGATCCGCCAAGAATTTAAAAGCAGCACCATGTGCTGTTGAAGACAAGTGTCCCATGTCCTTGAGCTGTCTCCCATGTGTCATTGCTAGTCTAGTCACTGGCCTTAGAAAGGTGCTGGTGAGTCACTGTCCCCTACTAAATGAGTGACGTCTTAGAGACCTTAATGAGTCTTGGCAGTTTATGGATTTTTGACATACTGTCCTTCCCCGACTGTAGCAAATGTTTAGGTCACTCTTCACATTCAGACTCTCTGGCTAGAAAAAGAGTTAATTATCTGAGGCGCTATATTAAACATTTGCACCAAGTGTGGAGCAGGACCCCCTCATCCAAGATGTCACCCCCATTTACTCTCTTATTTATTATAGAACAATAAACACCTTCATTACATGAGCTATGGACAATGGTTTATTCGCTTTCATCTTCCTCAGACAGAGCTCCAGTTCCTCTGCTCGGCCACACTAGCCCGGTCTTGAGGCAATACAGGTGGGAAGCTTTCCCTGCTGGAGCTGTTCCTCCAGGAGACTGCTGATTTGGGCATTCTTTTTTTTTTTTTTTTTTCTTTCATGGTATTTCTTCTGGATTTTCTTTGATCACGGTTTGTTTAGAAGCTCTTCCTCCTCAGGCGTCAGCTGGGCCCCCTTCTTTCGGCCTGGGGCAGTGGGTAGCGGGACTCATACCGTAGTCGTTATGGTGTGCTGTCGATAGGCACAATGCGGTTCTTTGCCAGCATCTTTTGTGGGCAAGGTCGTTATTGGATGCCCTGCAGACAACATCAATGATGCTTGTTTTGCGAGTTCAACTCTCAGAGCCCCAGGAAAAGTTCCCCACCTTCAATCTCAGGGCGCGGTGCTTCTTATTGCCTCCCGGAACTCAGACTGTGTGTATGCGGCAAGGGTCAATCCTCCTGTTGGCAGCAGGCCATCCCAGCTGCTCTTCTGCTTCATGTGGAAGGGCTCTCCCTTACCCCCGGTCTTGCGGCACTTGTGCCAGTTGCCCCAAGAGATGCCCATCGCTCAGCTCTGGCTGGAAAGCTACTTATTTATTTTCAGACAGGCCTTCCTTTTGCATACCACTTTGGTTGGAGACTTACTTATTTAGCCCAGGCTGGCCTAAGACTTAGCAATCAATCCTCTTAAAAATAATCATGGCTTGGTGATGGAGAGCCCAGGGACAAGAAGGATTTGGGGCACTGCTGTAGCAAACAAACAAACAAATAAACAAATAAATAAATAAAATCAGAGCTGTGCCTGCTGGCCCAACACTTAGGAGGTAGAGGAAGGAGGAGCAGGAGTTTAAGTTTGTTGTTGGCCGCATAGCAAGTTCAAGGCTAGTGTGAACTTCCTGAGAGCCTGTCTCAAGAAAACAAATTTTTAGTAAAAAGAGGCAGCCACCCAGCTCAGCAGGCCATATTTTTTGCCATACCTGCAGCGCAAGCCTGGGGTGGGGGCACTGAATTCAGTGCCCGGAACCCACATAAAGGTGGATGGAGGAAACTGACTCTACAAGCTGTCTTCTGACCGTCACAGCACACATGTACATGGCGTGCTTGTCCGCACACATAGATAAGGTCATAACCACAGTAACAATAACAGCCTTCGACATTCCTAGATGGGTGGTTGGGTGACTTCCAACCACAGACTGTCACAAAGCTAAAACAATGACGGTGATGAAGATGATGATGACGATGACGACGACGACGACGATACACATCTCAGCTTGCACCTGTCGTCTTGAGGGTGAGAGAAGGCCACATGGTGGGTGTGCCGAGCAGTTTCCTGCAGACACATTCTGGTACTTTCCAGGGCTGTCCACCAGCAGGGTCCAGGAGTCTGGCCATGGCCGTCCGCTCTGCTCACGTGATCCACACTAAGGCCAGGGGCCTCACATTTGAGGACAGCTTGAGGAACACGTATCCTACATGTCAGCATCAGACACTTCATGGGCACACTTGGGGACCCCAAGGTACAAGTTTCTCAATCCTCCCCAAGTTGTGAGTCCCAGTTTGAGTGCCAACTTCTCAGAGCCTTGTTTTTTCCACTTTTCCCAGGTTGGTCGCACAAGGACTGACCGGAGAGGCTCACAGCAGCCACTGATGTGTAAACAATGAGAGGTTCAGGGTGTCCCATGGGCCCTGGTGTTATTCCAGAAGGTATGTGTCAAGGAGCCTGTGAAATCTAAGGACCAAAGTTCCCAGTGAACACAGAGCACCTTGTCCCCTGCCATCCTGGTGCGGACTCCCTGTACCTTGGCTTCCCAGCTCCTGGAGATGTCGCACTTCCTCCCAGCCAACGTCAGTGGTTTCACTCTGTAACATTTATAGCTGCAACTGTGGCAGTGAGGACCATAGCACCTCTGCAATCTGGTCTATTTCAGTCAGGGCCGAGTAAGGAGGGGCAGCTGACTGTTGCGGCTCATGCAGCCCAAAGGTTGTCTGGGTGCATGGCAGCTGGGGATCTTACCCCAGCTCTGCTGCAAATGGCCAATGGCCGTGTGCTCTTTAGACCGACTTCCTTACCACCACGAAAACTCAACTCCTCGTTTATAAGTTGGGGGCTAAGATCCACCGCTACGTGGGGCTATTGTTTTAGGTGAACTATATCTAAAGGGTCCTGCTCCATACTTAGTGCAAAACAAGGTTGTTGCAAATGAGAGTGTCTTGCCTCCCCTAGGGCTTCCTTACTGGCATGGCAGAGGTGTGAGCTGCTCTGGGCAGGAGTCCCCTTTCACCCAGTCCTTGTATACATCCTCATCTATGCCTGGAGCATCAGATTTAACCCAGTATCCCCTTCAGTGCTCTATCTACTCGTACCAGGGACCGGGCTCTGTTGCTCTCTGATGACAGTCACAGAAAGCCCCACTGTTGTTCTAACCAGTCATCTGCACAGGTCTTCTGAAAATTTCTCAGCTCCTTACACCTAAGAAAATTTTACGTGACCCCAGGTACATAGTGTTATAAAATAGAAGTGCAAATCAGACATTTTACTGATAACAAGTCATGATGAAATTTATTTGAAAGCAACCCTCTGCGGGCTAGGTTGGTGGAATGCTTTGCCAGCATGCACGAAGCTCTGGGGTTGAACCCAGAAGCACATAAACCATGCAGACTGGCACACACCACCACAATCTAGCACTTGGGGGGTAGATGCCTATTCTACCATCAAGTTCATTCTTGGCTGCATGGCAAGTTGATGGCCAGCCTGGGCTACATAGGCAACTCTGTCTCGAAATCTAGAACCAAACCAAACCAAGCCCAATCATATGATTTTAGCTATAAAAAGAAGAAAGAAAATTTGCATACTGGTGAGGTGGGTGAACTTGTTTGTTTTTTCAGAAGGATGTCAAGACTGACTATTGGATGCTGTGGGCACAAAGCACCTTCAACATTTTTCAGAGTCAGTCAACATTTTGATTTGATTTTTATAATCAATGCTGAGACTACTACTTTTGAATGTTAGGGATTTCTTGTTATTATTTTAAATTATATGTTTTGTGTGTACACACATGTGGGTAGGGCCCTAGTGCCCGCAAAGACTAACGTCATCGGATCCCATAGAGCAGGAGTTATAGATGGTTGTGAGTTGCCACGTGCGTGCTGGGAATGGAACTCGGATCCCCTGGAAAAACAACAAGTTCAAGATGCAACTTTTAAAATCAAATATTCTAATATAACATGAGTACTAAAGATATACCAATTTGACACTTATGTGCTGAGGTGCTGAGGCATGATGGTAGGAAAATATCAAAAGTCTTTGCTTTCCATAATTAAACCAATGTTTCTAAAAGAGTGGAAAACTATACAATAAAAACACTGCAGTCCATAACAAACAGTAGTCTCAGACATGAGCCAAAGTCTATCGCATAGTATTTGTTGACACAGTCTGGCAACAGCATTCAACACTGAAAAGTGTGAGTGTTTGCATGTCCAGAACCAAGACTGTGGTGAAATCTGCCAGAAACACATGGAGGTTGTTAGGTATATGATTTTGAATCAACTTGTCCGGTCATAATGCATACAGAAACCTTAGACTACTGTCAATTTTTTTCGGCCCAGACATGTTGCAATTCACAATTTAAGAAGCTGGGCTCTGGATAAATGATGTTCAGTCATCATTGTAGGGACTGGTTTGAAAAACATGACTTCATGTTTCTAAGACCACAGGATCTGCCTAAACTGGGTCCACTTTGCTGTCCCTTGGTCTCTCTCCCCCTATCCTTTTTTTTTTTAATTTTTTTTTCAGTAATGAGGTCAAACCCAGGGCCTCACACCATACCCCTGAGTCACACACCTGCAGTCCCAGCCATCACTTGGGAGATGGAGGGACTGGATCCCTTGATTGGATCTAGAATCACCTAGGAGACATGTCTCTTGGTGTGTCCTTGAGGAAGTTCCCAGAATCCTTTAACTAAAGAAGGCAGATCCATCCTGAATGTGGGTGCACCACCCATGGGCTGGGCTTCCAGGCAGAATAAAAAGAGGGAAAGGAGAAAGAGAACTGAGCACAAGCATTCACGTCTCTCTGCCATCTGGCTACAGACGTGTGACCAGCTGCCCCACATGCTTGCCCCCATGCCTTTCCCTCCATGATGGACTGCGTCGCTTTCAACCAAGAGCCACAGTAACTCTTCCTTAAGTTGCGTTTGTCGCTCTGCTGTCACAGCAATGGGATTTATTTGGTGAGCAAGAGGCTAAGAAGTTCAACACCCAAGGAGGGCTTTTTGGTGCATTGTAACGTGGCAGAAGGCACTGGGTAGGCCTTGACTGGGTAGGCCTCTGACTGGGTAGGCCTCTGACTGGGTAGGCCTCTGGTATGGGCTTTGGCTGCACTTGGCCTATCTTGGCTGTCACTCCAATCCTTGGTGCTATCCTGTGTTAACCCAGTCCTCTGTCCTCAAGTGGTGTCTTGTGGAGTCACATTCACATCTCCCGAGTGTGCTATCTGTCTACCTCCCAGTGTTCCCTTTTCATAACAACAGCAGACTTACTCGGCTAAGCCTCTCCTTAATGGCCTCATTTCAAGTGGATGCCTTTTGTAAACTCCTTACTTAGGAAAACAGTTGGCTTCTGTGCCGGCTACCTTTATTGTTCTGACCAAATACCTGGCGAGAAGCAACTTATGAACGAGAGGGTTTATTTTAGCTTATAGCTCAATGGGACATAGTTCAGAACGTGAGGCAAGGGGTCCTTTGGGCTAGGAAGCAGAGAATTGTTAGTGTACAGGCGATTCAGCTGGCCTAGGGCGATTCAGGGGCCTAGCAATTGTTTACGTCATCACTTGCCAGTGCTGCCAGGTACACCAGGTGTGTGTAGGATATAAAGATCCCTGCTGCCCAGCCCTCTCTCTCCCTCTCTCTGTATTCCAGCTCCCCTCTCTCCCCATGTTCTCTTTCTCTCTCTCTCTCTGTCTGTCCTGGGGGCCCTCTTTTTCTCTGCCCTCATGGCTCACTCACTGTATCTATTCCTTCTCCAGCCCTGCCAGCCCCCCATGCTCTTTCCACAGTGAACTTCCTTATAGCATCTGTTGTGTGACACATAATTGCTCAAGGAGGTACACCTTGGCAAGGGCATGCATGTTGCCGTCCTGCTGGTGCCAGTGCACGCCATAAAAGAGATAATGCATATAGCAAGTGCTCCCCAAAACTGTCACAACTTTCCAAAACAGCAGCACCTGCTGGGGACTGAGTATCTAGACACATGCGCCTTAGGGCGATATTTCACATTCAAATCACAACACATTCCAAAGTATAATGTTGATATACCATTATGGGAGAAGACAATTCAGCCATAACCATAGCTTAGAATACTGATCTTTTGAGATGAGCTAGATGTTAGAGGAAGCCACAATGGCCCCTACAACACTCAAATGGATGGATAGATAAGTGGAGAGATAGATGAGTAAGTGAGGGTATGGATAGGTGAGCGAATGAATATGTGGATGGATAGATAGATGAATGAATGGACATTTGAACAGACGAATGGATATGTGGAGGCATGGATGAAAGGGTGGTTAGATGGATGGATGGATGAATGGATGGATGGATGAATGGATGGATGGATGGAGGAATGAATGGACTGGTAGATGGATGGATGTGTGGATAAATGGATGAGTGAGTGAACATAGTAGGTCCAGTGTTAGCTTTGTGGTAAGACTGAAGTGCAGTGTCAGCTACGGAACTCACAAAGGGCACCAGGCATGTATGCATTCAGCTCACAGCAGCTGCTCAAGGAGACAAATGCTGTTCCTCTGGGAACTTTTGCCTGCCCATGACATGGTGTCAGAGAATGCAGCATACAGAAGCTTAGCAAGGAACCAACCAGTACCACTCCTTGCACACACAAACCATCATCGCTGGGGCAACCCAGGACAGCAGCATGCTACCTAGAAACAATGTCTCCTTTCTCCCACATCCCTTTTCCTTCTCCTGCCAGGTACCCTGGGGACATCAATGCTTTTATGGTAGCTGTGGATGGGATGATGGTTGTTCCTGGGATGGGGACAGTCCTACTCTTAGAACTTAATGGTATTGCCAGTTTCTAATGTCATTTTGTTTGTCTGTTTTCAAGACAGGTTTCTGTGTGTAGCCTTGGCTGTCCTGGACTCTTCTTTGTAGACCAGGTGAGCCTTGAACTCACAGCCTGTCTCTGCCTCCCTCTGCTGGGATTACTCATTCTGTTTTCTTTTGATGCTAATGAGGAGTGGCCACAGTTTAGACCAGGCACTGAGTCCCTTGCCTGAGTTCTTTTGAGGAGATGGGGGACAGGATGAAGCGGAAGTTCAGAGAGCTTCTGAAAGGTTCAGAGTTTAAAATCTAATCAGAGATTCATGTCTGTATATCTTTTGAAGACTGGCAGTTAACTGCACAGAAAGCTAATGGTCGCTTTTAATTATGATTTTTAAGGATTACTGATGATGTGACTGAGTTGGTAAAACATTTGCCTAGCATGCAGGGGGACCTTGGGTTCAATCCCCCGCACTGCATAAAATGGACATGGTGGTGTATACCTATAATCCAAGCACCTAGGAGGTGGAGACAGGGGCATCAGAAGTTCTAGGTCATCCTTAGCCACATGATAAATTGGAGCCCAGCTTGGGCCACATGAGACTTTGTCTCAAAAATCCAAAAACTATAAAGATGGTCTTTTTAGCCTTGGACTGGGCATGAAAGTGGCAACTCTGACAGTCTGAGGAAGCCTGCTCCCAGTGAAGTGTGTTTGGGGTCATTAAACGGAACAGAACGGAGATGGGAGGAGGAAACCCAGATGTGTGGCATTTCTGCCCAGAGCAGAGACATAGAGAAACTGCCTTCCCTCCTGTGGGAGCTTTGCTGCCTGGGAAGAGTCATGTTTGTCCAATGGCAGCCCCTTCTCTTAGACTAACTGCTTGATGGGTCACTGTCCACCATCCCCTTTCATCCCTGTTGTAGGTAGTGACCTCTTATTTCTGAGTGTTTCTCTTCCTCCTCACCTCCCTGGAGGGTCTTGCTGAACCATCCACCTGATGACAGCGCTGTTGTTTAGGGCACCATTCTGTCCTGTCTCCAATATGTCACTGGTTGCTACAGACCATGGCAAGCCTCTAAGCCTCCCCCACTGAAGGTCCCAGGTGGGGGTACAAGAGGTATACTGAGGCAGATGGCTGGTGAGGAAGTCTGAATTTTATTAAAAGAGTTACTAGTGTCACAGACAGACAGACAGACAGCAGACAGACAGGCAACAGCACTCAGGAGACAGAGGCTGGAGGATTGCTGCAAGTTCAAGGCCATTCTGTTGGTTCCAAGTCAGCCAGGGCCACACAAAAGTTCTAGTATTGTCTGCATAAAGATGGTGCAACAAGACGGGCTGAGGAAAGAAACAGCTGCTGGGAGTTAGGGGAAGGTAACCTTGAGAGGAGCTGTGACCTGGATTATTGTACCCAGAGGAAGCCAATTTTTGGCTCTCCTCTCCCTGAACTCACTGGCCAGACCCACCCTAAGTCAGACATAAGAATATGAAGCTAGGATCAAGATGCGGCTCAGGCCACAGCCTTCATTTTCTCCCTCTCAGACACAAACAGTCCTGCTCCTGAGACTTGTCTGGCCCTTCTAGGGCCAGGACCTCTCACCTGGGACATTAGTTTCCAGCAAAGCAGGTATTAGTGGCCACACAGCCTACTCCCTGTCCCCTTCCTTGACTCCTGCCTGGAAATCAGAGGGCCTGGCTGCAGGCTAACATTGTGAACTCTTCCCAGGCTCAGGGCTGAGGAAAGACTCCCACTTCTGCTGTGTAGACTCTGGCCCCCTCTTTAGAGACCCCATTGCGCTTTCCGTTTCTGGTACTAGGTCCTGAACTCTCCTTGGAGCCCGTATCATGCTGAAGTGGTATTGCGAGCTTTTGCTGCCACCATCGTGCCTATTCAGATGTAATGACACCCTCAGGCCTGTAGTTTTTTGCCTTTGGTTTTCAGGATGAGCAGCAGTGAGAGCCAGTTTCTGAGCCCAGATCAGCATGAGGAAGTTATGTAACTCCGATCAAAGCCTGGGCAGGGACACAGGCATGGTCCCCATCAGCTGCTCTGATGACTCCCGAGTGAATCACTGTTGGAAAAACAGAATGGGAGATAGTCTATGTAATCAAGAGGAGATCCTTCCTGTGGGGCATTCTCCCTGAGGCTGTGTGTGAGCCTTTGCTACTGCAGAGGTGATGGGGGCCGGGAGCTGCCTGTAGCTTCACCTGAGGGGATGGACTAGCAGGCCTCAGGATACTTCACAGGGTCCTCCTCATTCAGGAGGGGACATCCAGCCAAGCAATCTCTCCCATCCTCCTTTGCTCTTATGATGGGCAGCTAAAAACAAATTTCTAGAAGAAACTCTTGTCAGCCCTGCTGCCTGGTAAGTCCTTGTGGGAGAGGGATTAGGGAGCTGATTTGTTGTTGTTGTTGTTGTTGTTTTTTAAGAGGAGCAGGAGGGGAAAGGGGAGGGGAGATGAGAAGGGGAAGGAGGGAGGAAGAAGGAGCTTGGCTAAAGGTGTCCTTTTCAGATGTGTTTTGCTTCCAAAATCCATCATCATAGCCCTAAGGAAAGAGAGTTTGTGCTAGGCCCTCACACCCCTTCTCCTGCTATCTCCGATCTTACTCCCCAAATATCGCTCTCTCCTGGGACTCAGTCCTGGCTGAAGCAAGCTTGTCCTTGACTAAGCCTGACTCAGCCACCCCTGATGGCGTCTTCTGAGCTCTTGTCCTTCCCACGATGTAATCCTGTGTGTTCTGTGGGCAGACAGCCTGTAATAAATTTTCTAGGATGGAAACCAAATGAATATAAAAATAGTTGGGCCAGATTGCTGGCATGCGCCACAGCTCAGGAGTAGCCCTGGGACTTCTGGGTCCAAGCTAGTGCTTGGCAAATGAGATTCATACCCACTTTCTTCCACCTCTTCCACTCAGGGTACCCATTTGCATGCCAGCTCCAAATGGGAGCCAAGGGTGATGTGAGCACAGGCACCTTCTTAAAGGCTCTTTCTGAGTATCTATTTCCACAGCAGCCAGAAAGCTGCCTGATACAGAATAGGTACTTCCTGGCTACCTGGCCCACCTGAGGTTGGCTTGGTAAGTTCCCAAGTTCCCAAGGAGATAGCTTGAAATGAGTCATTTCCCAGAAGCTTTTTCCAGGGACCAGTCCCTTTTTGGTGGTAAAGCCAATTTAGAATGACTTTTGTCTCTGAAATGCTGGCCACCTGAAGATAAGCTTTTCAAAGAGACGTTACCACTTCTTTTCCCTCCTTGGAGAGCTCAGGGTTGGAAGCCCTGCTCTGTGCTCCTTCACCAGGGATTGAGGGTGGATTTAACACTCAAGGCGGCCAGGAAAGGTTGGCAGCTGTGATGGGTAATACTGATTGTCAGCTTTCCAGGATATAGAGTAATCGAAGAGACAAGCCCCTGCCTGTGTCTGTAATGGATTTTTCTAAATTAAGTTAATTGAGGCGAGAAGACCCATCCTGACTGAGGATGCCACTATTCCTCCTGCAGAGAAAAGGAGAAAGCCAGCTCCACACTAGCATCGCTCTCTCTGACGCTAACCGCAGATGCAGTGTGCTGGACCTATCATGATGAAGCGAGCCAAAAGAAAAACAAATAAACCCTTCTTTCAAGTTGTTTTTACCAGACCTTTTGTCACAGCAAGAAAAGTACCCAACGCATGGCTTTGTGGAGAGTTCTGGCAATGGATACCTTGACACATAGTCAGGATATTCATCCAAGGCCAGAGACAGCAGGGGCAAAGACAGAAGAAAGCAAAAAGGGTTTTGGGTGGAGCTTTGCTAATCCCTGGCTAGAGTCCCCTCCTCCTCCCTGGGTGCAGGAGCTGCTCAAGCACCTGTGGGCACAAGAAGTCAGCTTGTTAGGGAGTTCCCATCAGAAGCAACCGGTTAGTTCCTGGCACCAGTCATGCATGGGAAGCACTGGGTATAAAGGTTTGTTTGTTTGTTTGCTTGCTTGCTTGCTTGCTTGCTTTTTCACAAACCTAAGGCAAGGGAAGGATAGAGCCAAGCTGGCAGCATCCTTTAGCACTGCTGCAGCATAAAGCCTCAGTTTGTGGGGCAGTGAAATCACCATATATGGCTAGAGAGGAAATCCTCAGCAAAAATGCAAATAGGTCATCAAGTAATGGCAAAACTATGCAGTTGAATGGAGGTGCTCAGCAGCTTCTGCTGCTCCAAAGGCTGAGCAAACCCCAGGACCAAGAGCCATGGTTCACAGAGAATGGGGAACAGGAGACACTCCCTTGTGCCCTCCAGCCAAGCCTCTACCCTCCTCCTCCTATCTCCCCACTGCCCTAGTCTGTCCAGCATCCCTATGTTCCCAGTGGCTGAGATCAGGCAGGGACAGGAGATCGCTGGAGACTCTTTCTGGTGACTAATTCAGTACTTGAACAGGAAACAGACTGCAAAAGACTTAGGAGAAGCTATAATTAGCTCATGTCCTAAAAACACTCACTTGGGAAGAAATGGAATTAACACACTGGCAAGCCCAGGCATCATCCCGGAAGTGAGCTCTCCTCCCAGGCAACAACTCCAGCAGCCCTCAGAGGCTCAGCCGCACTGAGTGTGCCCAGCTCTGCTCCTTGAGTCAACCACCAAACCCCTGCTTGTTGTCAGCAAGATGTCCTGGTTCTGGGTAATCCAGCTTTAGAGGGACCATGATATAATATGATACGCTTGGGACGTTATGGATTGTATGTGAAGTGTTCCTCAGAGGCTCAGCTGCTTGAGCGCCTGGCCCCCAGCTGGTGGTACGGTTTTGGGGAGACTTTGGAACCTGTAGGGGCTGTAGAAGCCTAGAAGGAGGAAGCGGATCTCTATAGGTTTCCCATACCCTTTTCAACAGGTTCCCCTCTCAACTTCCTGTTTTTGCCGTAATCCACTAAGTATAGTTAAATGTATGCAGGTGTGGGAGCACCCCCCAGTGCCTGGGAAACCTACCCGTGGCCACATCCTTAAAGAAGATTGATTCACACTGCTGTGAGCAAACATCTGACAAAAAACACCTGGTGGAGGGAGAGGGTTATCTTGGCTCACAGTTTGAGGGTGCACAGTCCGTTATCATGGGAAAACCCGCAGACAGGTTGGCCGTGTCAATGGGAGCATGTGGCAGCCGCTCTGTACATAGTGCTAACTACTGAGCACATGCAAAAGCCTTCCTTCAAGCCTCAAGGCTCTCTGCCCAGAGGCCTACCGACTTCAGCTGGATAGTTTCTGGATTCCCCCAGCAACGATCAACTGCTAATAACTCTTCAGCCAGTCCTGGCACCTGGGAAATTCTGGTTGGTTTGATCCTCTGCAGGTAACCACAGCTGCTTCGAGTTCACGAGTGCAACAGCCATGTCATGCCCAGATGGCAGCATGCCACAACACTCCTCCTCATCCTCCAGCCCCCTCTTCTGGGATGTTTCCCTGAGCCTTGGGCCACGGGTGAGGGGGTGGGCGTGGGTTGATATAACTGTCCCATTTGGCATTTGGTCACGGTAACATGAAAAAAAAAATAACTAATATCCTCAAGACATGGGAAGTTTCCCCTTTCTGCCAGGCTTTGTGGATCTAACCAGCTTGAATCGGTGGTGGAGGAGGGAGTTAGGTCAGGAGAGTTGGTCTTGGAGGAAGTGCAGTTTAGGATTATAACAGTTGCTCGGACACTCGGTGACCAGGTCCCTTATAGTGGACATTTGTAAGACATTCGTTTCTTTTGTTTGAGATGTTGGTCTAAATTGCCGGATTTCAAATCTTAGAAAGGGAGAGAAAATAGATCTACCCTGGACAGGGCGGGGACCCACATTTCCTGGCACTTACACAATGCACCCCTTCCCCCCTGTGCCCCGGGGCTCCACAGAGCACTGTTTGAAGACCACAGATCTCAAGTCCTGACCCTCAGGGCTGACCAACCAAAACTCTTTCTCAGGGTCCTTTTACTTCCTCCGCACAAAAATTGTTGCCAAAATAGTGAAAGGCCGTGACTATTCCTGTAATGGCATTGTGTAGGGATGTCAGTCACACAGAAGGACGATTCATGTCTCTCCAGCCCCTGCCAGTCTCCTAACAGCCTCAGGGTCTACGGGATGAACAACATGCAGGCTCCACCCACTTTCCCTCTCCCCCGCTCAGCAGCCATGTCAGGTGTTTGCTCACAATAACAAGGAAAAAAAAAACAAAAACAAAAACAAAAAAACCTAACATCCTGGAGAAGCGGAAAATGGAAGCGATGATGTTTTAAGAAAACCCCTTATGATCGCCTCAGTTTCCCCTCTATGACAGGCTGGCACGGAGGCCACCCTGGACCAGCCACCTCCAGCTCACCTGCCAGCTGCCTGCAGAAGCATGAGACACTAGAGTCATGAACGGTCATAAGTGGTGGCTGCTCCGAGGAGGCCTGTGTTTTGAGTAGTCTATTCCTGTTTCAGCTATCTATTGCTGAGTTACAAACTACCCGCTGCTGAGCATATTATACTAATTGCAGTCTGAATGTGAAATGTTCCTTACAGACTCATGTGTTCAGAAGGCTGGGCCCTCCTCCAGGTAGTGTTGATTTGGGAGGTGGGATCCAGCGGTAGACCTCTGGGCCGACAGCCTTGAGGGTTATAGTTCAGCCTCTGTTCTGGCCTGTACTCTGATCCCTGTCCCAAGCAGCAGCTCCTGTTACCATGGGCCACCTGCCACACTTTTCCTATCACAATGGACTATGTAGCCTAAAACTGTGAGCCAAATAAAGCCTCTCCTTCCTGAAGTTGCTTCCGTCAGATACTTTGTCAGCGATGAGATAAGTGGCTAATACAATACTTAAATACAATCGGGGCTGTGGCTCAGTTGGTGGGGTGCTTGCCTAAGGTGGTAGTGTTAGGTGTCAACTTGACAGAATCTAGGATAATCACCTTGGGTTAGCCTCTGGTTAGGCTTATGGGAGATTGCATTGATGGCATTAATTGAGGTATGAAGTTCTGCAAGGGTCATGAAGAGTGTTGCCTACCAAGAGCAGAGTTCAGGAGGCGGCCACCTGGTATGGGTGAACTTCTCTTTGCCTGGATCGCTCCTACCTGCTCACTCCCTAACTTTTAAGGTCTTTTTGATTGTGGGTGGGAGGAAATTCAGTTCTCTGGCTTCAGAAGTGAATGGATACAATCCTGTCAGCCAAGCCCTCTGCTAAATAGTGGGAGAAATCAGGCCATCAACAGGTTCAGTTAAGATTCACTCTTGATCCTTGTCTAGTGAGAAGGACAAAGGTTGTCAGTCTTTTAGCTCCAGCCATCCCATGTACAAGGCTGGAAGGTTTTCAACTCTCCTGTTTAGCTTCTCCCAGCCTCATGTACCGGTGACAGCAGGCTGGCCCCAGCAGGACAGTAGAAAGAAGATCAGTGCTTGTTCCCCAATTCTAGACAAAGCTCCCCTCTGGGTCTGCCCCTGTATTCTCCTCACCAGTCTTCCCATAGCCCAGTCTAGCAATCAGAATTCTGCCTGAGTTCTCATGGTGTCTTAGTCACTGTTCTATTGCTGTGAGGAGACACCATGACCAAGACAATGCTTATAAGAAAGCATTTAATTGGGGGTTTGCTCATTGTTTCATAGGGTTAGTTCAGAATCCCACGGCAGGGAGCATGGTGCTGGGACAGCTGGTGAGAGCTGCATCCTGATCTGTAGGCCAAGAAGTAGAGATAGAGGAAGGGGGTGGGAGAGAAAGAAAGAGAGAGGGTGTGGCCTTTTGAAACCCCAAAGCTCACCCCCAGTGGCACAGTTGCTCCAACAAGGCCACATCTCCTAATCTTTCTAATCCTTTTAAACAGTGTCATTCCCTGGTGACTAAGCATTCATATATGTGAGCCTCCGGGGGCCATTCTTACTTAAACCACCACACATGGTTTTCTCTGCAAGGACGGAGTCTCTTGGCTCCCATTTGTCTGGGACTCTAAGGTCTTGTCATCTTCCTTTATCTTCTGCCCTTATTCATCCCAGATCTGGTTCTAAATCCAAAAACACTTCCTGTTTCAAACAGGAAGTCCTCTCAGAAGTGAGATGCTCCTGCCCACCTCTGGCCAAGTATGCTTGGCAAATGTCAGAGCCTCTTCCTGTCAGAGATCCTGCCAAGAGACCTGCCAGGTCCTCAAAGCAGGGGGCTAACTCTCTTGAAAACCTGAGGCCTGACACTCATGTCCTGGCTGGCCTTCATCTGGGCAGTTTTGACAGGAAACTGTCAGATACCACTCATAGTGACTTGGTTTTTGGCTTGCTTTGGCACCAACATCCTGTCTGCCCTGTTTCCTATGGAGGGGCATGTGAGTGAATTTTAATTAAGCTGGTATATCGCAGAGCTTCGGGGAGAGCTGGCTTCCTACAACCCCTCCGGCAGCTCTCAGAAGAGGAAGGCATCTGGTCGCTGAGGTGGGAGAGAGGGAAGCAAAGTCACAGGGCCAAAGCAAAGTCACAGAGGCTTCCTTTCAGGCTGAAGACACCCCCCCTCCCCGTAGTGTAAGTTCTGTAGCAAGCCACTCACCTGAACCTTCAAGCTCAGGAATGACGCCCCTCCCTGAAGGGGCCTCCCCACACCCAGCTTTACCCTGGGCACAGACTCTCCTTCCTGTCTCATCCATCTACTGAGCAAACAGGACCTTTGAACAACCCTGCAAATTCATCAAGGTGAAGGGTATTGTGTCTACCCTGGCACAGGCATGCAAGAGAGCACTTACGCGGAGTAAATCACCCCCAGTGCCGCCTGCAGGGATCCTGGGAAAGCGTGCATATTTATTTATGCTTACCAAGCCCTGCTCTTTAACTCGGGCATTTCCTTTGGTCTTGAAACAAGTCCCTCTGCCAGGCTGACAGGGAGATCACAAGGAACTGTGTCTTTTCTGTTCCCATAATAAAGCTTGGCGATCCCCAAGGTCATTCACTGGACTCAGGATTCTCTTCTGTACCCACCAGGCTTCAAAGATCCCTGTCTGCCTTTAGGGAGGATCCTTAGCTGACAGTGGCTGTGGTTGTCTCCTCTTCCTCCTCCTCTTCTCTTTTTCTTCCTTTTAGTTTCCTTCCTCTTCCTTCCTCCCTCCTCCCCCAGACACATAAGATTACCCTGGACAGACAAGAATACTCTGGAATCTACGGCCAGGCTGTAGACCCTGGGAAAGAGAGGGACTCTCTTTTTCTGACAAGCCTGGGGCTTCCAATTCCCACAGCTCCCCCTCTCCCTTCCTCCCATCTCATTCTCCAAGTCTGTCATGTCCTCTGTTCCCCTCCTTGCACTGTCTTTCTTGCCCCCCTTTCTCCTCCTTCACCCTCCCTCCCTCCTTTCCTTTCTTTAATAATGAGCAGCAACCAGCTAGCTCCCATAGTCACAGGTCTGTCGATCCTGGGTCACAATCCTATCAGAGACAAGCTTCGAGGCTGGTGGGATGAGCGGCTTCAGCGCCCTGAGCCTGTGTTCTCATGGGCAAGGTGCGGACCCGCTCCCCTGCTTCTGTGCTGAGGCCCAGACCAGGGCTGGGCAGGACAGATGCTCTGCAGTGTTCATGCGCTCTGTGGGATACCGCAGGTGTGCTCTGTGTGCTGGGGAAGAGCGCTGAGCCCCGCAGAGGACGCTAAACAAACCCCAGGTGGCATCTCTGTCATAATATATGATAATTATCTTTTCATAAGCATACGAGGAGACACAAATAGTTCTCATGCAAAGCTCTCGAGGGCAGATTTTTAAGGGCTGCATATTTGAATCAAAGCCACACAGTGGCTTTGAGAAATCAACTCTACATCCTGTGTGAAGACTTCTTTATAAGGTTTGTATGGGTTGTGAGATTGCCAAGAGACTTCTGTTTCTTCCTAGGAAGCAACCTTTAAAGTGTGTGTGTGTCGGGGGTGGGGGGTGGGGGGGTGGACTTCAAGTCAGATGTGACTACTCTCTGCCTGTAGGGCCAAGCAGGCTTGGAAGTACTCAGGCCTGGGAAGCCCCTGAAAGCCACACACATGGGGTTACCACAGTGTTCCAGCAAGCATGTATCTGCTTAGAGATGCTGTGGCTGCCTGGTCTCCCATGGCAACGCCTGGATGGGAAGGAAACTGAGAGGCACAGGGCAGGAAGAAGACACTGGTGATCAGCAGAATCTGCCATAGGAGGCATTAGGACCTGGAGCAGGGGCCATTCCAGGTCTGTGCCATCTCTGAGTTAGCTGACTTTGGCCTGCCTCCCTTCCTGCAGAAAACTCTCAGACTCTCCATGCTTTGCCACTGGGATTCCTGCGGGAGGATGGAATATGGTTCATTACCATATCCTATACAGCTGGGGAGCTGGCTCAGGTTCACAGGTGAGAGAGACTGTCTCTCAGGCATGTGAACTTTAGTAGGGGGTTCCCTAAGCCTCTACAAGATTCATAATGGGAGGAAAGAAGGGTGAAGGGAGAGCTTACGTGATTTTGAATGACCAGGAATGACTTGGTGACATTGGCAGCCACCAAGACCTGTCACCAAGGCTCCGGTGTTAAAGGTTTAGTGCAGGCATAGAGGGCAGACAATGGGATAGAGCGTACGAGCTTTAGCAGTCTGGATGATAACACCTAGTTGGAAGGAAAGACATGGATGCCGATGGGGCTCAGATTATGCACTGACCGCCATGTTGCGCCTATTGATTTGATTTGGTTTTGGGTTCTTGAGACAGTGTCTCATGTGGCCCAGGTTGACCTTGAACTCCTGATCCTCTTGCCTCAACCTCCAGAATGCTGGGATAACAGACACATGTCACCATGTCAGGCATGCTCTGTCTTCAGAAAGGACGAAGAGAAGTACGTGACATGAATGTCAAAAACGGTCAGAGCTGTGAAGCTGTATGGCAGCGTAGGAGTTGTGGCTGCCTCATTGCCTTCTGTTAGGAATATTAGAAAAACTAGCCTCATTTCCTCGGTTTCTGGTGTTCCCTGAAAAGCTGGTTAAGGGCTAAAGGGCAGACATGTTTTACACATGCCTTGTGTATGACATTCACCCACTTCATAATCCTTTGTTTGTTTGTCATCATCTAAAAGTGGTGCACTGAGAAAACAAAAGTAATTAAAGTCTGTTCTTCCCCAGACGCATAAAATACAAGAAAATAGCCACACTGTGATACATGCTAAAATGAAACTGAAGTATATTTGAGAGCCTTCAGGACAGCACAGTGGAAGGAAGCTTCCTTCTGTCCAGTGTGTGGGAACTGGGCAAGCATGGAGTGGGGCCTTGAAGGGTGAATAGGAGTTTGCAATAGACTAAGAGAGTGGTGTGAGGAAAGGTCTAGAACGTGGGAAGGTCTGGTACGCCGTGGGGCTGGCGGGCAGCGTGCGGCTTGACGTGTGCTTCAGAGGGAACGTCTGGCAATAGAAAATGCTGGGAGGCAGGGAGATTGGTGATTCAAGTGAGAGGCAATTTCAGCACAGCCTGCAGCTGAGGGAGCAGTTCGGGGTACACAGTCAGGCCCTGCATCTGTGGCTTCCACATCGTAGAGTCAGCCAGTTTAGGGTAGAATATATATATATATATATATATATACACACACACACACACACTTTATACAGAATATTTATGTTCTGGCTGGCTATTACCCGAGGGAGCTGAAGTGATGGCTTGGCAGTTAAGAGTACTCGCCAGAGTTCTGTTCCCAGAACCCACCTCAGGGGCACTTGTGCATATACACATACACTTAGTTAACAATAAAATAAATGTTTAAATTTTTTCTTTGTTCTGAATAAAATAGTCACCTTCCCCCATCATTGTTTCCAGAATAATACAGTAGGCCAGTGATCACAGGCTTTTTGCCTTGCGGTGTTTTAGTTAACCTAGCAATGCTTTAAAGTACACTGGAGAGCCAGGCACATGGTGTAATCGAGCACCCAGGAAGATGAGGCAGGAGGACTGCCATGAGTTTTGGGCTAGCTTAGACTATAGAGGAAGATCTTGTTTCAAACTATCTCAAAACAACAGCGATGGAAACAGACCGAGAGCTTGGGAGACACAGTGAGTGCTGTACAGGCATGAGGGCCTCAGTGAGGCTCATGAGAGCCTCATAATGCAGTGGTCCCTTGCACCTGCCATCCCAGAACTGAAGGGTATGAAGATAGGAGGATCCTTGGGTCTTTCCAGTCAGCCACTCTGGCTGAGAATCAGTGAGGACCAGGTACAGCAAGTGTCCCTCTTTCAAAAAGTGATGTGGAGTGTCACGAGGAAGACACCATTAATGACATACACACACACACATATGCACACACACACACACACACACACACACACACACACACACACACACACACCAGACATCACAACTGGGCTCAGACATTAGAGGAAAAAGAATCAGGAGTTCGAGGTCATGTTCAGCTACATAGTTTGAGACCAGCCTGTGTTACGTGAGCCACTGTCTCAAAAAGCCACAATAAATAGAATAAATATGGCAAGAGGATTTGCGTAGGCTATGGGCAAACACATCCCACCATTTTACATAAGACACTTGAGCATCTGTAGATTTGGGGACCCGAGGGGCTCCTGGCTGTGGAATTGAGGGATGTTTGTGTTTTTCTGCAAAGCTGCACATTCACACACAGAGGACAAGGGCTTGGTTCAGCTTGGTTCATCTCTGTTGGGTTTGCTTTAATCAAGCTGTGTTTATCTCCTCGCTGCACCCACAGGCCTCCCTGTCTGCTGGAGGAGCTCAGTAAATACATGTTGGTGGCCGTGCAGGAGGGAGGGAGGAAAGAGGAAGGCAGAGAACAGAGCTGGAGAGAGGAGGGATTTCTCAAGAGCAGCCTGAGCACTGGTTCCTAGCTTCCTCAGTGCCTCCATCTACCCAGCCTGCGGAGTGTGTGTGCACGCGTGTTTTTAAGGAAAGGCCTGCACAGGTGTGGGCCTGTTGCAGTGAGTGAGTCCTATCATAAGGTGGTGGTGTTGTATGGTGGCACGTGCCTGTCAACCCAGCATGCAGAAGGATTGTTTTGTATTCCAGGTTTGCCTGGGCTACATAGCAAAATCCTGTCTTAAAAAAAAAAAAAAAAAAATGGTGTTATTTCTAAAGAAGTGCCTACTTTCCTCCCAGGGCAAAAAGACCTCACATAAAACAAAAACAAGTTCTCTCTGATGAATAATACAAAACAATAAGCCCGCAGCTGGCTGTGTTCCAGCTGACTGGCTCTGTTCAGGTGGTTGAAAGCACCTGCCCTGTTGGTATTATGGGAGGGGCAAGGCAGGCAGAAGCTCAGGGCTTTACAAGTCTTTGCTCTGCTCTCCTGAGTCAACTCCAGTTGCCAACCACAATTCGCTTCAGTTAATAAACTGGGCCCAAAGCAAACAGGCCCCCAGGGGCGCATGGAGGTGACCATATGGCCACCCATTCCTCACTGCCTGTCCGTCCATCGTCCATCACCCAGGGAGATCCAGGCTCTGTGCTCCGAGGCTCCTCCCACTTTTTCTTTTTCTGTCCCCTCTGTGGGCCATCTCTGTCAACTCTCCTGTTCTTCTCCATTCAGCCTCTTTCTGGGACAGCTCCTTTTTTCCTCCATCTGGCCACACTTGAAGGAGGTGGCCAAAACCCCAAGACACCCAAACCCTTCCTTGTTCTGTTTCCTTCCTTCTGTGTTCCCTTCTATCAAGGGAGAATCAGTAAAGCATCACCCCCATATTGGTTCACTTCCTGGTCACCTCTCAGCCAACTCAGGGAGCCCCAAGGTGCCACCTCATCTCTAGGGATTTATGAACAGAGACGTTGGCATCACTGCGAGTTCGGTGAATTTGACACAGACTGATTTATGAGATCCCACTAACCTCTCTGCCATTTCTATTTCACAGAAGAGGGAAGAGAGGCACTGGGCAATTGAGTACTTGCCCTGCATATGGAGTCTGGCTTCAGGGGCTGCCTCTGTCTTGTTCCTTGAGGGTTTTGCTTGTTTGTTTTTGTGTTTTATTGTTGTTGTTTTTTTTTTTCCTTCTCTTATACCTAGCAATCAGGACAAAGTACCTTGAAAGAAACATTGCTCAAAGATATGATTTGGTCCCACCTCTTACCTGTTTGCTCATCAACTCACACTACTTCAGGTTCTAGCATGACCAAACAGAGAGGGTCATGTATCTGCCTTTACCATACTGACAGTGGAACCATAGTGGATGCTGAAAAGGGTGGGGTGGGATGGGGTGGAGGAGCCCAGAGGAATCAGCTCGACTGGCTTGTAGCAGGGGTTCCCTAACTGCTGGCACTACAGTATCCTGCAGTGGCCATTCCTATAATCCTAGGACTTGGGAGGGACAATCCAGAGTCCAAGGTCATCCTTGACTACAGAGTGAGTTCAAAACTAGCCTGAGTTACATGAGAATATGTCTCAAAACTTATTTTTTTTCTGATGTTTGGCCAACTCCTAGATCTTATGACCCAATTGACATTGAATGTTTTGATTTTGCAGGTGACTCTAATGCTTTAGTAAAACTGGAGAAACACCAGCTTCAATACTGATAAGAACTAGCAAGTTTGGATTACAAATGGCACAAAGCCAGTCAAGCCTGGTTGTACACACCTATAATCCTAGCAACTGGAAGTCTGAGGCAGGATTGCCTGAGCTACTTAGCTAGACATTGTCTTACCCTCTCAAAGAAATTATCCAATTTATATTATCTTAGGGATGAAAGAAATCAGGGAGAAGGTACTGTATATTGTATCACATTTAAACAGCAGAGGATGAGTTTATAGCTCTGAGTGGCAGGGTCTTGAGGGGCTCTAGAGAGATGCCTCAGTGTTTAACAGCACCTGCTGCTCTTCCAGAGGTCAATTCCTAGTGCCCACATGGCCGCTCACAACTGTTTGTAACTTCAGTTTTGGAGGCTCCAGAGTCCTCTTCTGTCTTCTGAAGGTACTCCACATATATGATACACATACATACATTAAGGCAAAATACCCATATACATTAAAAAACAATCTTTTTTGATATTTTTTAATGTTTTAAATTTATTACAATTTATTCACTTTGTATCCATCTATGGCCTCCTCTCTTGTCCCCTCCCAATCCTGCCTTCCCTCCCTGTTCTCTGCCCATGCCCCTACCTAATGCCGCTGATAGGGGAGGTCTTCCTCCCCTTCCATCTGACCCCTGCCTATCAGATCTCATCAGGACTGGCTGCACTGTCTTCCTCTGTGGCCTGATAAGGCTGCCCACCCCACTCAGGGAGAGGTGATCAAAGAGGCAGCCACTGAGTTCATGTCAGAGACAGTCCCTGTTCCCCTTACTAGGGAACCCACTTGGACACTGAGCTGCCATGTGCTACATCTGTGTAGGGGTTCTAGGTTATCTTCATGCATGGTCCTTGGTTGGAGTATCAGTCTCAGAAAAGACCCCTGGGCCCAGATATTTTGATTCTGTTGCTCTCCTTGTGGAACTCCTGTCCACTCCAGGTCTTTCTATATTCCCCTTTCTTTCATAAGATTCCCTGCACTCTGCTCAAAGTTTGGCTATGAGTCTCAGCATCTGCTTTGATACTCTGCTAGGTACAGTCTTTCAGAGGCCTTCTGAAGTACTGTCCTGTTCCCTGTTTTTTCCCTCTTCTGATGTCTATCCCAGTTGCCTTTCTAAACGACGATTGAGCATCTTACCCAGGGTCCTCCTTCTTGCTTATCTTCCTTAGGTGTACAGATTTTGATTTTAGTATGTTTATCCTATATTATATGTCTAATATCCACTTATGAGTGAGTATATACCATGTGTGTCTTTCTGCTTCTGTGATACCTCAGTCAGGATGATCTTTTCTAGTTTCCACCACTTGCCTGCAAAAACAATCTTTTAAAAAGACATCTGTGAGGGTAAAGGGTAACTTCCTCTTTCTCTAGGTGGCTGCAGTCCTGCTCACCATGCTTGCAAAAAGCCATAGTTTTGTCTCTGTGTCTTCCTTCTTTACAACCAATACAAAGAGTCTGGTTTCTGCAGACCTCACACCAAAGTCCAGAGCAACTTCATAGGCTCTGACTTGGTCAGAGCCAATTCCTGTGCTGAGTGAGTGGAAACAGCTGATTGGCTTGTCCCTGGGCCAAGACTGTTTTCCAGGAAGCATACACATTTAAATAGAATGACACCAGCAGCTTTGCTTTCACTTTTTAATTTTTATTTTACGTACACTGGTGTTGGTGTTAGGGTGACAGATCCCCTAAAACTGGAGTTACAGACGGTTGTAAACTGCCATGTGGGTGCAGGGAATTGAACCCGGGTCCTCTGGACGAACAGCTAGTGCTTTTAACTGCTGGGACATCTCTCCAGTCCCTACTTTTTTCTTTTTATAGACAGGGTCTCATGTAGGTCAGTCTGGCCTCCAATTTAGTATAGCACAGGCAAGTCCTGAACTCCTGATTATCTTGCCTCTTACTACTGTGATTAAAAGGGTGTGCCACCATATCCCATCACTTTTGCATTTTAATTTCTTAAAAATTAAAAATTACATTTATTTGTTTGTTTGTTTGTTTTTGTTTGTCTGTTTTGGTGATGGGGTGGAGTGTTTGCCTCAGCAGATGTGTGGAGGTCAGAGGACAACTTATAGAAGACGATTCTCTCCCTCTACCATGGGGGTCCTGAGGTTCTCACTCAGCTCATCAGGCCTCGAAGCAAGAACTAAGCCATCTCCCCCACCCTTAAGATGCAATTCTTGGGTCTGGAGAGATGGCACAGGAGGTAAGAGCACTGGCTGCTCCTGCAGAGAAGTCAAGTTCAATTTCCAGCACCCACAGTATGCTCACAGTTGTTTGTAACTCCAGTACTAGAGGACTCAACGCCCTCTTCTGGCCTCTTTAGGCACTGCATGGTGGCACACAGTCATTCACATAGGCAAAATACCCAGGCATAAAATTTTTTTTAAAAAAGATGTAAGTCTTGACGGTTATGGGAAGAACATTGTGACAGACAACTGAGCTCATTCAGGGAAGAGATTCTGGGGAACTGAGACCATAGAAACCCAGGTAGATAAGTGGGGAAGGGCGTTTTGAGGATTGCAGTTGATAGGGCTTGTTAATAGAAAGAAAAAGTTAGTCATCCACAGATGACTGAAAGCTCAAGTTCGTAATCAAGCAAGGACTGGCCAATCCAATTTGAATATGTCAACTTTGAAACCTTGTCTCCGTGTACCTCTATTGCTATAACAGGATACCACAAGCTGGGTACTTACTAGAGACAAGAAATTTATTCACAAATTTCAGGAGGCTGAGAACTCCAAGATCCCAGTGCCGGCGTCTGGTGAGGGTCCTCATGCCTTTATCCTGAGGCAGAAGGTGAGAGGGCAAGAGAGAGCAGAAGGGGCTGAACTTCCTGTGTGACACCCTGTCCAAACTCACTTCTGTGACAGGGACATCAGCCTATTCGTAATTCACTCACCTTCAACAGTCCTGCACAGGGCTTAGCCTCACCACACGCCAATTTGGGAAGACATTTAAAGCACCCAGAAGTCTTGAAGATGAGCAGGGGGAGTCACCGGCGTCCAGACAACTGAGGAAGCAGAGGCCATGGGTGTGGTCCCTAAGGGAGAGAATTAGGAAGTGGGATTCCTACAGCCAGGAGCCTGGGTGGACAAGGGAGAGGATGGAGGGTGGCAGCTACTGCCTTCCAGTGAAAAGAAATGAGGTGCAGGGGGAAGGGCGGGGGGTGGCAGTGGTGGTGGTGGCTGGGGTGCGTGGCAGGAACTGGAACTAGAAAATGGATTCAGCTACGAGGAGGTGGGTCTCACTCTAGCAAGAGCTAGGATATAGGATTTCCGTGAGTGAGATGGAGGATGCGGAGGAAAGAAGGAAGATGTTCGAGCCAGACGTGGTGATACACTCTTGCTATCTGAGTACTCGGGAGGTAGAGGCAGCAAGAGCAGGAGTTCAAGACCACCCATGGCTATGTAGCAAGTTCAAGGTCAACCTGGGCTCCATGAGAGACCTGTCAGAAAAAAAAAAATTGTTTGTTGGTGAGAGGCAGGGCAGTTTCAAAAGAGTGTGTAAAGTGACTTCTACATGTTTGGCTTTTAGTTTTGTTATTGTTTTCTTGTTTGTTTTCCTTCTAAAACTTGATTTTGTTTGCTTGATGAGAGAAATTTGTCTGTGGTTAAAGTTACCAGCAAAAACAAAGATGGAGAGAAAAGATGATGATTAGAGGCAGTTATTTTCCATAGACCAGGAAAGCAGATTGTCAGATGTTGGAGGCTGAGAGGAAGAGGGCAGGGGAGCGACTGCCCCACAGGGTGGAGTTTCCTCTTGGGGTGATAAAAATGTTCAGGAACTAAATGAAAGTTTTGAAGGCTGTGGATTTAGGACATGCTCCTGGGTTTTGTGTTTTGAAATGGGTGGATTATTTAAAAACGTATATTTTGTCATGCTCACAAAAATAGTGGTCTTACGTATGCCGTGCTTGGTAGATTTTACATGTTTTATCTAAGCGGATTCCCATTAGATAGGGAATCATTAGATAGGGAATCATACCCATTCTATGTGGCTAGATCACACAACTGGATTTAAGATTCTAACTCAAGCTGATTTAGCTGCAAACACCAAACTTTGAACCGCTTTCTCCCACTGTCTCCATAGCACATTTCACAGATACCTGTTATTGATAATGTGAATTGATTCATATCTACGGATGGCACTTTTTTTTTCAAGTTGGTTACCGTAACAAAATACCTGGTATTTACTTTGGTTTACAGTTTTGCGAGTTTTAATCTGTGGTTCGTCGGTCCTTTTGATTCTGGTCATGTGGTTGGGGTAGCATTCTGAGGCTGTCCTATGTGGTGGAAGAAGCTATTTACCTCATAGAAGTCAGGAAAGACAGAGACAGAGAGAGAGATGGAGGAGAGGCACCCCGACAGACGAGAGGCAAGAGAGCAAGGGAGGGGAGAGAGCACCGGCTTGCTTTTTAAGATAGGGCCTCACACCCATATGTGGCTTTAGGTGGCAAGAAGCCCACAACACAGACCAAGCTGACCTCAAAGCTTTCTGCCTGCCTCCACCGTCTGGTGCTGGGATTACAGACGTAGCACATACACACATGCGCACACACGCAGTTTCTACATGTTAAACAGTCTCCTTCTTCATTGCTGCCTTTTATTGGGGTCAGCTGTGATTTTAGCCGTTACTATCAAGTTTGCATTAAACACAGGGAGGAAAGGGAGAGGCCTGTGGAAGAGCACAAACCAGGTGAGAAGGGAGCTTCTCCAGGTGGAGAGACAGTGTCACTGGGTAGGGAGGAGGAGGGAGGGCTCTGTGTGTGTGTGTGTGTGTGTGTGTGTGTGTGTGTGGTGACACCAAGCAGTATTTTAGATCCGGCAAGGATGGGGAGCAGTGAGCACCAGCCTGGATCTTAGGGGTCTGCTTCAAGCCAACTACTCCCTGCTCTCCCCCACCGCCCCCAGCCCCCATTTGGCTACCATACCCTGTTCCTCTCTGTCAGACCAGTGAGAACCCCTGTGGCATGAACTTGGCTTTCCCTGAAGGACAAGCGACAGCCTTGTTCCAAGACAGGCCCCTGCCCCAAGTTCTTTTGCTTTGTTCTGGGATCCGGTGACAGCCGGGCACACACCCGGAGCAGCCCTTACTGGGCTGCTTCTTTGACTTCCTCCCAGCTGGACTGCCTGGAACGGTTGGCTGAGGAGGATGCTGAGCTACGGTCCTGCAGAGACTTTTAGCCTCGTTCTGCCCAAAGTCAGGAATGGCCTGTGCACCGAAGTCAGCCATTTGAGGCCTTATCCAGCCGGCTGACCCAATGCGTTCCTGTTTGAGGGCCAGCCAACCTGTCATTTCTCCTTCTCTAACAGGTTTGAAGGCATGTAGGGAAGTGGATTCCATTTGGGAGCCTAGTCTGTTATGCTTTGACTACGTCTCCCGTCTCCCATAGGCACATGTGCTTGTCACGTGAAAGGTTGTGGAACCTTTGCAAGTCTTGCTGGAGTCTTGCTGAGGTAGGGGGTCCCCGGGGGCCGTGCTTGCTGCTTACTCTCTGCCTCCTGCCTGTGGATGTAATGTGTGCCCACACTGCTGCCCAGCCTCCCGTGCCATGACCCAAAATAAAGCCTTCCCTCTTCCAGTTGCCTTTGCAGGGTTTTTGTGGGGTTTTTTGTTTGTTTGTTTGTTTGTTTGTTTGTCACAGCAACAAAAAAGCAACTGATGGTCCCTTACTCTGTATCTCTCTCTCCCTGGCCCTTGGTGCATAAATCTCGGGCCTCGGGTCTCGAGCATGCGCAGGAGCCGATGTTCTGCCCCCGAGCTAAGTCTCAGGTAGAGGCTTGTCTAACTGAAGACCCAGCTCTGTGAGGAAATGCCTGGACTGACACCTCCTGCAGGTCACATTGATCAGATACAAAGCGGACAGTCCCTCCTGAACCCCCAGGGTCTGGGCTGCCCTAGGGAGTCGGTTGCCGTGTGAGCTGCACTAGGAGAAGGATGAGGAGGAAAACAGACGGGCAGGAACTTAACTGCAGTTTAAAAATATTTACCCATTATAAAATGCACCGAAGGCTTATCTGGGGTGCTGGTGTGGGGGTGGAACAGGAATGCAGAATGGAACACAGAGGAGAGTGTCAGGGTGACATGACATTCTGAGATGTCAGAAGCATACATTTATTCCTGAGAGATCACACAGGCCAGAGCTGTGGGTAGAGTCCAGGCCGTTAGAGAATCCTTGTGTGGCCACTACAAACTCCTGACTCAGTGGTTTACTTCCGGTTCCGGGGATTGACCCAAGGGCTTTATGCATGCTAGACAAACGCTACCGTTGAGCTTTAGCCTTCTTTGTTTGTTTGTTTTTATGCTCGTTGCTTTCAGAAAACTGGTGTTTGAGGGCAGTGAGTGGGCCACACAACCGTGGAGGCCATGGTAAGAAGCGGTTTCCTCATTTAGTCCTCCACCAGACATACAGTCACAGGCTGGTTACTGTTCAGGTAATGCGCGCTTACTGTGGGTGACTGGGGTGCCCAGGGTGAATGCTCCACTGTGACTCCTCTCAGGAGGTTTGATTTTGGGAGCTCAGATGAGCTGTGTGACAGACAGCTTTCCGTGGCCGTGAGGAAACACCCGAGGCAATGTACTTGCGAGGGAGGAAGGTTTGTTTGGGCTCATGGTTCCAGCCCAGAGCTGCTTGCTTTGTTGCTCTGGGTCCCTAGCCACACACTACAGCATCATGGTGGGAGCACACCACACAAGGGCCTCTTCACTTCATGGCAGCTGGGAAGCAAAGAAAATCAGGAATGGTACGGGCCTGGTGACTCACGCCTGTAATCCCAGCTCTGGGAAGGAGGAGGCAGGAAGATTGCCACAAGTCTGGAGCCAATCTGGGAGACACAGTTCTAGCCAGTATAGAATGACACCCACTTCTCCCAGATGCCATTGTCTTACCTCCCGAATGTGGATGATAATGGTACTTACCTCAAAGTAAGCTGAGAACTATAACACACACCAGGTATGATGCTGGGAAAACGACCAGGTTGCTGACCTAGAATTGCTTACCAAATCTGTCCCTCTTAGAGACAATTGATTAACTCAAAGGAGCCGCATCCATCACTTACCTCTCTTCTATGCCTGGATCTCCCTGGCACTATTGCCCTTTTGTAGGGGAGGTATCTGTTACCCAGAGAAGCTACATTTCTTGTTTGGGGCACACTATTAGAATTGGGATTCATTCCAGGCACCTTGACTTGGAACCTGCTTGGCCATGGCTCAGAGAAGCATGCCATATATGCTGCAGGATGGATATGGGATGGGTAGACAGAGAGATGAAGGTAAATCTCCTTGGTGGACCAGAATGAAGAAGATAGTTCTTTTCCTTGGCCCATTTAAGCTGCCGTGTGGAGGGCCAGGGAGCATGGTCGAGAGCTGTCTGCAGGCTCCGTTCAGCTACAGCAGTGTATTCTGGAATGGGCATCAGGTGTGTTTTAGCAACCGCAGCCCTGAGCGTCCTCAGAGTTTAGAGAAATTGTTTCATTTCTCGTGTCTCTCAGAACCATAATGATGCCCTTGGAGTCTACACTTGGCTTTGATGATCGGTGTTGACGTCAGCCATGACAGTGCATGCCTGTACTCATGGCTCTTGAGAGGTGGAGGCAGGAGGATCCAGTCTTCCCTGGGTACATAGTCAGTTTGAGGCCAGCCTGGACTACAGGAGAGCCTGTCTCAATCAGCAAACAAATGGAAACAAACAAACAAGAAAAGAATTCACAAAAAGCCCAAGATAAACAAAGAAAGAAAGAACACGTTGCTATCTATCTTCATTCTATTTGGGGCGGAGGCTGGACTATGTGTGAGGCCCCATGTCCTTCAGGCTCCTCACACACCCATGCTGCATCTGTTTGCTGCAGTCGGCACCCCTACTCGGAGTGCCACTTTCTGCCTATAGCAGCACCCCTCGGCTACCCCGGCACTGGCTTTTTCACATTCCCAGCCATGTGCATACATTCCCCCAAAGTGCACCCCTATCCAGGTTCCATTTCTTCCCCACATTGTCCGAAAAATCTCCTTGAATCTGTGGTGGGCCTGATAGGTTCCTGGCGGCCTTGAATTCATGCACTTCTATCTAGGAACAATGGTGCCGCCTGCAGCCTGCAGGATGATAAGGGGCTAGAACAAGCTGCTGTGATCTTGTTTCTCACACACTGCGAGGTATGCCCAAGGGAGGCACCACGGCTTCCACTCCCTGGCTTAGAAAGTCCTCCGAAGATAGCTGGCTGTCAAAGCAGCCTGGGGCCCATCAGCCTCTTTTCATCACTTGACAAGGTCGTTGGGCTCTGTGGAGCCTGCCTCTTCCTCTGAACACCAAGGCGCTTTGATAGCAGCTCTAGAGAAAGCCTGGGAACCACACACTCGAGCACAGTGTCATCCCTGCTGGGAAAGCAAGGGGAAGGCCCCGGAGCAGCCTCCATGGAAAAGGCCCTGGGGAAAACCCTTCAGGCTCCACGGCAACCTTGTTTCTAGCACACTGGGAGGCTGGAAGTAGAAGAGGCACGCCTGGTATCTCGGCAGCTCCTTTGGAAGGTGTCAGGTGGATGCTGATCATGGCAGGACCACCAGCTGGGGCTGCTTTGGAGCTGTGGAGGCTACTGTTTCTGTTGGAGACGAGGATATTTTTAGGGCTGAATCTGGGTCTTCTTTCTCTCCCTCTCTCTGATGCTAAAGCCATCTGTATCTCCCGGGCAACCTCCCCAAGCTCCATCCTAGAAAAGCAAGGTGGGGAAGTGACTGCTGTTAAATACAGAGTGTGGGGCTGCTTCATTATTCACTCACTCATTCATTCACTCACTCATTCATTCATTCAGTTAAGACAGGAGCTAGATACCATTTCTCCCTAACACGGAATAACGCTTTCTTTGAAGCACAGTTATATATCGCTCCAATGCAGTAGGCCACCTTCTAGGGACTGTTCTGAGTTTTGAGTTTTGACACCTCCCAGTCTCTCACTCATCTCTCATCCCCAGGGAGCGGTTCAGCAATGGAAGTCTGAAAGATGATAAGTGTCTCTGGCTCCAAAAGCCACAAGACTTAGCTAACTCCTCTCCTCAGCCAGCCCCATCAATGCCCAGCTGATCCTATTTCCGAGTTAAAATTCAGTCCACCACACCTACCTAGCAAGACTCTTTCTCAACAAAGCTCCATGAGATAAAGGCTTGGGGTGCAGCAGAAGAGAGGCACAAGGGATGCCAGGAAGTACTCGTCAATTCTTATTTTTGTTTGGTCAGGGCTTCTGTGCTGGCCCAGCATATGATACCTGCATGTCATCCCACATTTGGGAGGCTGTGACAAGACAGCTGTGAGTTCAAGATCATCCCAGGATACACTGTGATCCAGACCAGCCTAGAATACACACTGGAATCTTGTCCCAAGAGCTTCTGTGCTAGGCACTGCTATTGCTGTTAGACTTAGTTGGCTCACAGTGTTCCTGAAAGTGTCAGGTTTGTTTTCATCTGAAGGCAGAATGTTGTGATAGTGTAAGACCATGAAGCTGAAAAAAGAATAATACAGAATATTCCTCCCATACCATCACCTATGTCTGATCAGTCACTCGCTATGGAGTGATGGGGACACAAGAACCACATCTACTTAGTTGGTTAGATGAATGACTGTCCTCTATCTTTCTCTCCACCTTGCCTGGCCTGGGCTCAGGCAAGTAGCTATGAGCCTTGTCCACTGAGGTCAAGCTGTGGATAGAGGTCATGCATTTTCCTCTATTACATTACATAAAAGGCGGAGCCAGGTCATTCAGGTCTCCTCTCTCTGACAGCAGCCAGACGGGAGTCTACAGAATGCTCCAATCAATTGGCAGTTCTTTTAGAGACAGATCTTTCCTGTCCAGGGTCACCAGAGGTCCAGGAATGGCTACGGAGGCCCCACATGGGGTTGTGTATGTTGATTCGGAGTCAGGTCTGGGTTCAGATCCAGACACATATTAATATGCACATGATCTTGGTAAATGACTTTTCATTACAGGTCTCAGTCTTGCCATCTGTGAAAGAGGATGATATTAAAAAGGTCTATATTTAGGTCTGCATTTAATTGAGATGATACATGGAAGGTGCCCATTGACTGATGGCATCATGGTTGGAGTCCCATCAGAGTAGAGTGCCATCCCTCTTAGAGTCAGAGACCAGTGAGTTGTGGGGTCGGGTGCTGTGGATAACTGAATTGGATTCTGAGGATGCTGAAAGAGAAACCCCAAGGGCTGGAAGGAGGAACACACATCAAAGATTATAGAAAAAAATGAGCCCCAGGTTTGGGGGTGGGGATATTGCTGCCTGCACTTGCCTGGCCAAGGAGCATGGCTCTCCAGAGGGTGGTACCCGGGGGATTCCAGCACCCTGGAGTCATGGCACTGTTTGCCTTCGCCGCCCAAGCCTGCCTGCTTTCCTCCCCCTGGATCAGCTCAGTTCCAAGAACATTTATGGACGCTGCATTGGGCCAAGCTGGGTGATGGACTCTGGGCCTCGGGGCTGAGTCAGCCCTAGCGCTTGCCCACTTGAATCCCACTTTCCTGGTCTCTGCCATCCCAGAGTCTGCACTAACTTCTCAGAACTCCCAGCCCCGACCCATTCATTCATAATTTTCTCTGTAATTGTTAGAGGCATGGCCACTCGGGGAAGCGCGCAGAACAGAGGTTAGCCACCCGACATCCAAGAGACAAAAGCGAGGAACCCAGATTAATGCGGTTGGTCTGGGTCACCACCCACTTTCCCACAGCTTTAGCTAGAGCAAGGCCAGTTCAACGGAGGGCCCAAGCAAGGAAGACTGCATGCCGCAAAGCAGGGCATGAGGGCCCAAGAGGGCCAGGCAGCCCTAGGAGTCATTCGCTGCTCCCTCCAAAAGCAGACAGCGAGGCTGGCTTTCCAGCTGCCTAGGCCCAGCACCGCGAGGCCCTGCCCTCCCCTTTCCCTTGACAGCAGAACACCAAGGTCGGGAGTTCACCTCGCAGAGCTGGGTCTTCGACCCGTGGCCAGGGTAGGGGCGGCAGCCTGCTCCCGCGACTGGGCAGGGCTTCAGCCCACGTGCGTCTTCAGACTGCAGTGGTGACAGCGGTCCCTAGCCCGGTACCGACTGGGAGGGCCCTAGGGTGGGTTCCGCGCCGCATGACCATTGGCCGTGCGTCTCAGGCTCGGGGCGGAGCCTCGCCCTCGGAGGCCTTGTTATTGGCGAGCCTCAGATGGGGCGTGCCCCAACCGGGTCCTCCGCAGCTCGCAGAAGCGCAGGCACTCGGCCCGCTCAGCCTGCGCGGGGCCGCCTCGCTCGCTTCGGGCTCGGCAGGCGGCCCGCGGAGCCCCGGATCTCCGCGCCCTCAGCCAGAGGCCAAGGCAGGCGCCGACCTGAGACCCGGAGGCCGACGAGACCTTCGGTAAGGCGGAGTGGGAGTGGGCTCCAGGGTGAGCGGGGGTGGGTGGGGACTATGCCAGTCCCGGCTGGACTCTGCGCCCAGCCGGATGCCCCGGAGGGTCAGGTGCCGCCGCTGCGGCCGCGGTCTCAGACCCACCTGCGGGGCGCGCCGTGGGCTCTCCACCAATCAAAACTGCCATTCTAGATCCAGAAAACCCAACACACCAGCGCAGAGTGGGCGCCCTTCGGCAGCAAGGTCGCCTGTCATCGCTCAGGGGAACGTTCCCAAACTTTGTTCCACGCGATCGGGGCTCCCGTACCTTTCCCATCCTCTCACTGAGCCTCTTGTTTATTTTTATTTTATCATTACCTTTTTCTGCCTCCCTTCTTCTCCTCCCTCCTGGATAACAGGAAGTTAAGTTGGGACAAATGTCAGTGGCCTGGCCGGCGGCGGCGGGCTGGGACCCGGGCTGGGACCCGGGCTGGCTGCTTGGCCCTTGGCGACGCTCCGAGGTGTCGCGCTCCTGTCCCCTTTGTATCCTGTGACCCCTGACCCCTGGCAGCCTGTCTTCGTCCCTGCCTAGGAACACCCCACCCTGGCGCCCTTGCCTGGCGCTGGCTGGCTGGCCCTGGGCTGGGGTCTCCCTTGCAGCCCCTGGCCTTGCAGCTGTCTGGAGAGGGCGGGGTTAACTTAATCCCAGGCCAGCCCCAGTCTCAGCCTCACCCTCACCGGCAGACCTGGGAAGGGCCTGTGCTGGACCGGGAAGAGGCGTGTTGAAACCAGAGTACTCTCGTGTCTCCTTCCACATTGTTTATTCTGGGCCTGGGTTTCTAAAGCGGAAAGAGCTCTCGTTTGCAAGGCCTCTTGCTGCCCACTATGCCTTAAGTGGGAGAATGAAGTCAGTAGACAGTACCCTCAATGACAGGTCCGGAGGGGAAAGAGCCAGAAACTAACTGGCCTTCCGCATTCGCCTCTCCGAGTTCTCTGGCACCTGTGTCTTCTGTGTGGCCGCCACCTCCGCGGGGGCAGTGGACCTAACAGTGGGCCCCCAGGACAGCTCCTGTTCATGTCCCAGGGATTTCAGAGGCAATCAGTGCTGCATTCTTCAGGTGCAGAGAAACGGCACAAGTCGGGCCCCACTGGTTACTCTCCAGAAAGCTTGAGTTGTGTCCTCTGTGTTTTAGGGACCGGGAAAGTGGTCCTGGCTCTGTGCCTGCTTCCTACCAGTTTGCCCAGTGGCTGTGGGAAGGAGCTCTGTGGGCATGTCTGGAGCCTCTGGCCTTTGAGAGATTCTGGGAGTCACAGGAGTTTGCAAAGCACAAAGCCCTTGAACCAACAGCGGGATGCACCTGTCTCTCTCTGTGTGGTCCCACGGAGGGGCTCGGGTGTTGTTCACTATGATAGCTGCTTCAGGGGAAAGCCTCCTGCATTTGGCCTTACCTCTGTCCCCTGGCTTTTCCAGTACTTTAGAACTGTATCCATTGAAATAACTTTGACCCTTAGGAACTCCAGGCTAGGTCTTTCTGCGGTGGGGGTGGGGCAGGCTTTGGTATATGCTTCTTTGTTTGCTGGGTGACTGAAACCCACAGCCCCATTCCTAGGAGCTGCAGAGAGCAGCACCAATCTTTTCCTCCTGTGATGCCAGGAAAGGGTGTGTGTGTGGGGAGGTGTGTCTCAGGTCTCTCCACTGGGTCCACATCTCTACTGGTTTGCCCTCCAGCTGGCGGCCTGACTGGGCTCACTCTCCACTGCCGAAAGGTCTCTGCCTTTCTTGGCTGGGCTGGAGGGGGCTGAACCCCGCTAAACTGAATCTGCGGAGTGCTGACAGTCCTTGTCCTCTAAGGATCCTGGAAGAGGATGCTGCATTCTGGGACTTCTTGTTCTTCACTCCATGAGCATCCCACGTCAGCCCTCTGTAGTAGTTGGGGCTATGCCCATTTTACAGATGAGAGAACTGAGATGCAAACTGCTGGAGTCTTGTGATGATTCCAGCTTCCAGCTATTGGGGAAAGGGGATTAAACTCTTGGGTGCCCTTGGTCTCCAGGGGCTCAGTACAGACAGCCCCTGTTCTGGACTGACCAGTTCCCTAATGATGGGAGAGTGAGTCTTCTTACCCCACTATGAAACAGCACCTGAACCCCACGTGAGGACATGTCTTTCACAATCCTCCTAGCTCTCTGCCTAAGCTCTGTCCCTTAGCCTTTTACAGCAGTCTCACTGGGCCTTCAACCACTGTACAAAGCAGTCGCCCATTAAAAACTACTACAAGGAAGGCAGAGAATCCAGGGTTCGAGGCCGGCATGGGGTATAGAGTGAATCTGAAGATAGCCTGAGCTACACAGCAAGACCTTGTGTCAACAATAACAACAAAGAGCACTGGGTACAAGGCAATCCCAGCCCTAGGGAGGCAGGAGCAGGGGGATTGCTCAAAAATTGAGGCCATTCTGGTCTATATAATGAGTTCTAGGTCAGCCATGACTGGCCCCAAAAGCAAAACTTAAAACCAGAACCAGCTGGCTGGTGGTGGCACACACTCCAGAACTTGAGAGGTTGACCAGCCTGGTCTACAGAGCAACTTCCAGGACAGCCAGTGCTGTAAGAGAGATCCTGCCTCGAACCCCACCCCCCAAAGCCAAAGCAACAAACAAGCAAACCAATCAAACAGCCAAGCATTTATGCTTTTATTTTTTTCAGAAGAAGAGGATAGTGTAATGAGCCCTGCTTGCACCTTCCTCGGCTTCCCCAGAGATTCAAGTGATGCCGCATTAGGCTAACTCTACGGCTTTCTCTTTTCCTTTCCTCTCAGTTCTTTTTTGTTTGAAGCTGCCATTTATTTGTTTCTGTGTGCGTGTCCACATGTGGGAGTATGTGCTGCAGTCCCTGTGCAGAGGTCAGAGGACAATTTGGGGCAAGTCGATTCTCTCCTTCCACCAGGATGTGGTCCTTGAGATTGAACTCAGGCCATCCGACTTGGCAGCAAGCACCTGTACCTGCTGAGCTGTCTTGCTGGCCCTTTGGGATTTTTCCTTCTAAAGTATTTTAAAGCTGATTTCTGATGCCATTGTTTATGTCATTTTCCCCTCTACACAGTCCAGCACATGTGACGTAAGAAGAGCATTTCCTTGTAAAACTAGGGACATTATCGCATAGGACAGAGACATCAGGAATCTTATGGTGTCACCTGTCCACATGGAGATAAGCACACAGGCCTGCTTGTCAGGAACCACATCTCCAGCAGTCTGTTGAAGGGAAAATCCATGCCCATGCTGTATTTGGTCACCAGTGTGACCTTGCAGCAATGTCTTGCTGCCTGCTGTGACCTGGAGAAGGTCTCTACCTTGAGACCTTCAAGGTATCAATCAACCTTTATTTCAAGAGTTTGTCTCTCACAGCAAGACCCTGGAGACTGGAGTCCACTGCGGTTCCTCTCTGGATCCTCAGGAACACAGCCTGCACACCAGGGACACACAGCAGAGGCTCAGTGAGCGTCTGCTCAGTGGCACAGCGGCCACTCGGGGGGAGCATTCTAAGTGAGGGGACTGTCATAGGCTCGTGCGACCTCAGTTCGTGATTGAAATGATGACTTCCTCACTCCCGCACGTGTGACTGTCAGCACCGAGAGCGTCAGCCCAGAGGCATCCTGAAATAATAGGAGAACTATTTACAACACTTACCCTCGCCACTTTGGTCTGTGCTGTGCAGCCCAGATGGCCACGCGTGTGCCGTCAGCAGCAGCTGGTCTTGCACGTAACACGTGGCTGACAGAGGCTGAGGTCATTCTCTTCAAACTTTGAGTTCAGCTTCGTCAAGACCAAGTTGTGACTCTGACACGGGGCTAGGTAGAGAACAGGCATATCTTCTCCCCTTCCCTTCTTTGAGCAAACTTCTCTTCCCAGTCCAGGCTCTCCTGCCACAGCTGTCTGAGTGAAGAAAGTTTTTCTTTCTTTCTTTCTTTCTTTCTTTCTTTCTTTCTTTCTTTCTTTCTTTCTTTCTTTCTTTCTTTCTTTTCTGAGAAAGGGTCTTATACATCTTAGGCTGGACTTGAACTCAGTATGTGGCTGACAATGTTCTCAAACTCCTGATCTCTCCTGCCTCCATTTCCCAAGTGCTGGGATGCCAAATGTGTACCTACATGCGGCTCATTTTTTATTTTTATTTTTCGGCAAAGATAACGTTTTAATGCTCCTGTTGTGTCAGCATTTCAGCTTATTTATATTTTGTTATATATTTGGTCGGTTGTTGTGCTGGAGACCAAAGCCTGAGCCTTCCCAGGGGTGCTAATCAAGCCTTCAAACACCGACGCTCACCCCCTGCCCTCTTTAATGTTTTTAATCTTGAACGAAGGTCTTTCTGAGTTGCCCAGGTGGACTTTGAAGCCTAGGAAGGCTTTGAACTTAAGTTCTTCCTGTCTCAGCCTCCTAGGTAGCTGGGATTGTAGGCGTGTATCACTAGGCATGGCATTCCTCTTCACTTTCTTTTCCTCCCCCAAATTTTTATGTAAACATGTTTTCATGGTAGGGAATCCATATTATAGTCTCTTTAGAAACTAGGCCCCCAACCACATGGGCGCCTGTCGACAAGCTTGAAAGTCTGTAGACAGGCTTGGACTTTATTGCGTGCATTGGTAGGGTATCCACACTACCTCAGAGTTGTTGGGATTTTGAGATTTGCTCAGATTCTATTATTGTTTGTATATTAGGTTCATTTTTTTTTTTTTTTTTTTCGGAAGGCTGAGCCACCAGAGATGACAAAAGAGCAGTCAGGCCAACCTCCAGGTTCTACAGTACTGGTCTGTGCTGCCTCTTGGGGAAACCTTGAAGGACAAACACCTATACACCTCAGTCTAGGGTATCCTGGCCTTCCCCACACTAGCTTCTCTTTTCTTCTGGGCACCTGCCCCTGCCCCAGATGTACAACACGCCCCTGATGATAAGGTACCCCTTCTATGACACTGACCCTCCATTTGCCGGTGGCCAACGTTAACGCTGGCTGAAGTGATGGCGATTGGGCCACTCTGATCATAAACTGGAGCTGCAGGATTGCATCTGCCGTGAGCCTGATTTGAGAATGCTCCCTTCTCTGTCAGATCCTGAAGAATCATCATGCCCCCAAGTACACAGCCCACAGCCTTTTGTGGTACCAGGTGTGGTCTGGTTTCTTTTTTGCTTTGTCCCTCTGTGCATATCTGAGCATTGCTGTAGTTGCCATGGGAAAGCTTCCATGAGAAAGCTTCCATGAGCATTCAGGCCATTGTGTCCACAGTTAATACTGTGTTATGTTGGAGACTTTTTTAGGGTTGTTGTTGTTATTGTTTTTACAGGGTTTCATTATGTAGCACTGTCTGACCTGGAACTGCATAGACCAGGATGGCCTCATCCACAGACATCTGCCTGCCTCTGCCTTCCAAGTGCTGAGATTAAAGGGCTTTCCTACCACTCCAGGCTGGTTTTCATTTTAAAGACAAGGTCTTATGTAGCCCTGGTTGACCTCAGACTTATTATGTGTGAGAGAATGAACTTGAGCTTGTGATTCCCCTGCCTCCACATAATCCCCTAGTGCTGGGATTAGAGGTTATGTACCGTGGCCATTCACACTGCTGGAATTCACACTCAGGGAATTTTCTGTGTAGGGGCAAGCAGATTGCCGAGTGAGCTGCAGCCCGAGCCTCTTAGTGCCCTCTCTCTGTAGATTAATGTTTCTACCCAGGGCTGTATTCCTTCCTCCCCCACATCTCCACCTCTCTATGGCTGCCTGGATGCCTTGAAGCTCTAGTTCTCCTCCTATAGCTTGACTGCATTTCTTTCAGGGCAGAGAAATGTTATAGCGGACCCTTTCCTGGGCAACAGGGTATACCTAAAGCTCATGTCCTCTGGCTGGCTACAGGAGCTGAACAGCCAGGAGCTAGACAGTTGTTGCTGGCCCCTGCATTGCTAGAGCCACAGGTTAGTGGAACACTCTCAGGTCCAAGTTTCGGACACACCCAGCACAGAAGGCCAACACGTGCCAGAAACAGGAGTGAGTGCCTAGAACACTCTATGCTGGCCTTGACACCGTCATATCAGTGTGCTGAGCTGCAGGGACTTCATCTTCGCTCACAGACTAAATGCTGGCCTTGGACACTCATTTGAGCACTGATTGGATCTAGGTCTCACGGTTGCTGGGAGCCAGGAGGGTGAGGAGTAGGGGAGGATGATGACGTGCACAGAGAGGAGTTCTTCAGATCTTAGTCACTGAAAAGAACTGCTTCGCCAAGTAGAGCAGACCTGGGTCCGTGAGGGATCTGGCGCTGACTCATGCTAAGGTGCCACATGCACCTTAGCTATCCTGGAGCTGATAGCTCCATGTGTGTGGACAGTTGGACCTTTCACACTTGGATGCAAAGATGGTAGATGGACAAGAGTTTCTCCCTGAAGGAAATGGGTGTCTGACAGCCACGTGAAAGGGCGAACATATGGAGGGGCATACACTCTTTACAGGTGCACACAGATGCACACAGATGCACGCTCGCCCATACACGCATGGATACACAGTACTCTCCCCAGACACACACAGAGACGGTACTGGCCCATGCACACATTCATGGTTCTCACCTCCACACACAAGGTTGTGTGGTATTCAGCATCACAAACATGTAGATGCATAGAACCGCATCACACGCACACACGGATGCTTGACAAGACACCCCATACAGAAGGACTACCGAAAACCCACAGGGCAGCTTTTCCCGTCAGCCTCCATCTTTATGCTCTCCTCTCACTTTGGTGGCTGCGGTTCCAAGCCTCCTGTGGACATGCCGTGGGCACAGTCTTCTGCCCAGTACATGCTCTGCTCTTCCTTTTTGTCTGCTAAGAAGTGACCTGGATGGGAAGAAACAGTGCCGACAGGACCTCAGAGAGTTAGCAGTGAGTTGGCTAGGACTCAAGTATTGCCACCTCAGTGTGTTTTGCCACGGCTTCCTGTCAGAATCCTCTTGTGTTAGAGCTGCGGAATTCGGGAAATCTAGGCACTGGGGAGAAGCATCTCCATGCAGGTGATAGAGGCAAAAACAAGCAAGCAGACAAAGCATGCTAGGACAGATATGGGTTCAAATCCTAACCATGCAGCCTTGGAACATTTACGAACCCTCCGATCTAGCCTATAAAGAAAAGGTAGTAGTTTTCTCTTGAGACTGATGTGGAGATGAAGTTAACCTGTTTACAGATTGCCCTGCATAGACACGTATTCCAACCCCTCTCTTTTTTCAATTTTAAGAGTGGCCAGTTTCCATAATGAATGTCATGTTTGGGCTCTTCCATGCTGGGCTCGCTCTGGCGCTCAAGCTTTGGTTCTTTGCAGAAGTCAGCCAGTTCTTCCTTCCCCCTACCCCCACGCCCACCCCCGACCAAGCTGAGCTCCTCCTGTCTTTTGACTACTCGCCCCTCAACCCCTGCTCTGTGGCGGCACACTCTCCATCCCACCCAGCCTCTCAGCACCCCATCCTTCTCTGCCCTTCACCCTCCTCACTTCCGTCTCTTCTTCCCTGGCAAGCAGTAGCATCCTGGAGAGGTCTCCCTGTTTATGATTGCTCCCTGGGGTGTTTATGCTGCCTCTCTTCAAGAGCTCCTAGCAGATGTCTGTTTATTGCTGAAACTTCATCTTCAGCCAGAAAGAAGCAGCTTTTTTTTTTGTTTTTTTGTTTCTAATTGTGGTGGCTGTACAATACGGCTTAGATTGCCTCCAAGTCTCATTCGTCATTGCTCTCCAGCGTTACCCATTATGAAACCCTTCAGATGCGGGTGAAGAGACCTTATATGTCCTGATTTCAGAGCGGCATTTAGATTTGGCATCCAGTTGTAATCCCCGAGAAAGGTAGGCCAGGGGAGTGGAGACAACCAACAGTTTGTCTTCTATCCTGGCTCAGACAGATGGTGTGAATGAGAGGAGCATTTTTTGTATCCATAGCAACGGCAGCCCTCCCTCCCCCCTCTCCCCCCAGCCACCTGCTGGACTGAGCAGGCACTCAGGCTGCTGTGACATTAGCTGGCAGCTCGGGATTTGTTCTTTTCCTTTGGACTCTGGGTGGGGCTTGAGGTGCTCAGAGGAAGGGAACTGGGGTGGCTTTGGATGATTCTGACCTCTCTGTTGGAGGAGGAAGAGAGAGCATGAGTCACGGAGCCCATGGAATGCCAAGTTGGAAGGGCCTTCTGATGACATGATCATGAAGTTCTCAGCGTGCCTGGAGTTTATGTTGTAAAATAAGAGGCTCAGACATTTTTTTTTTTTTTTTTTTTTTTTTTTTGAGGCAGGGCCTTATCATGTAGTATTGGTTGGCCTTAGTTTGCAACTCCCCTGTCTCAGCCTCCTGACTGCTGGGATTTCAGGCATTCACCAAGCTCTAGCCTTCCTTAAGGAAAGATAGTGTACTGTAGGGTGTGCTGGCCTTGGCCTCAGGATCTTTCCCTATCAGAACACATCTCCAGAGCCTTGGGGACAGAATTTCAACCGTTGTTTTCTTGGTCTCTGATACAAACCCAGATTTTACTTTGTGCTTGGTTGGTTGGTTGAGACAGGATCTTACTATGTAGCCCTGGCTGTCCTGTAACTCATTATATTGAACAGGATGGTCTCGAACTCACAAAGATCCACGCACCTCTTCCTTCCAAGTGCTGGGATTAAAGGTGTGTGCCACTACACCCAGCTCACAACCCCAGATTTTAAACTGGGAAGGGCAACTGTCCGTAAAGACTTCTCTCCAATTTGCTATTGGCTGCGTCTTGAGACAATGCGCCAGCACTGAGCCAGCCGGGATCATGGAGGAGGACTGCAGAGAGGGTTATAAATAGGTGCTGGCATAGCTACCAACAGCTGTAGGCTCAGGCTTGTTAGTGCCCCGCATAGTGTGCAGCTGTTGCGCTGCAGCCCAGATCCACGTGCTCTTCTACTGCCCAGAGTGAGGTAGGTAGGACCAGCTTCTTGCTGCTGTCTGCACACCAGGATTGGGTATGGAATGCACATAGTGGGGACCAAGCAGGGGACTTCTTGGAGGAGGAAGGGGTAGGGGCAGCTTGTTGGTCACAAAGCATCTTGGAGGATGAATAGGATAGTCTCAACAGAAATGAGCACGGGCAAGAGCATTCAAAGGTGTGGACAGATGGCCTGTGCAGGATGTGAGCAAACCCAACAGGCAGGAGGAAACCACCAGAGAAGACAGGGGCACCTAATCCTCAGGCCAAGTAAGTTTAGGAGGCCTGTGCCTCCCACCTGGACTAAATGCTAACCAGATGACTACCTTTTGTCTACACTAAAAGGTGGCTTAGAAAATGAAGTAGAGCAGTTAGGGCAAGGTCCCATGGCAGGCTTTCTCTGTGCCCTGGCTTTTGTCTTGTAGCATCCTTTGTGGTTACAGGATCTGTGTATGCAACCCCGTCTTTCCATTTCCAAGTACAGTGACCCATTATGAAACTCTTCAGTTAGGGGTTGTAGATTATGCTTGATGCATCCTTTCTTGCAGCTTGTATTCTATAGAAAAAAAAATAACTGCCCCCTTACATTCTTCCTTCCCTTCTTCCAGGTCATTTTTAGGCGAGGAAATGCAGACATAGAGGGTACTGACCCTGGAAACGGATCGGGAGGTTCCTGCTTGCCTGCGGTAAGTCAAAGCACCGAAGCTGGGGTGGGTCTGAGCCTGGGGGATACCTTCCTCCAAGGGAGCAGCCTGTGCCTCATACAGAATGATTCCTGTAGGGCTAAGAAGCTCCCAGAGCTCAGCATCCCATCTGAATGCTGCTGATTCTCTAGCTTTTGTGACTTCACAGCCAAGAGGCTCCCTTCCCATCCACTGCCCTGTGCTGGCCAGGAAAGGAGGTGAAGGCTGAGCTCAAGCTCCTCCTGCTGCTGGTGTTAACCTGGCGGGCTGGTAGCATGGCAACTTGCTGTGTTTACAGCTTTGACATTTGAGCAGGGGCTGCAGGCACCTCTCTCTCATGTAATGTCTTGGGGGACATCCTTGGTTTATGTCAATGGCTCCTGCAAGCTGCAAGTAGAAAGCGTTAAGTATTCATGGTAGCTTTTGAGGGGGCTGGGTCATGGTAGGAAATGCTCTCTTCCTCCTTTCTTACTTCCTCCGCCTCTGCCTCTCCATCTCTCCTCCCTCCTCCCTCTTTTTTCCTTCTCCCTCCCAATCCCATTTTCTTTCTTATCAGTTGTCCTGATGGGAGCTCAGATTGGCTCTTCCTTAACCAATTGATCACTCAGGACATTTGAAGTGGTATTTGAGACCGCTGATATATTGTCTATTGGAGGCAAGGTGTCACAAGCAGAATTGGATTTTCCGTCAGATTTAGTGGCACAACTTCCCTTACAGAATGCAATGAGATCAGCAGTACCCATTGCACAAATGGAGTCACTCTTCTGCCCACTCTGGAATTGGCCCAAGAAGTCTTGAAGCACAGATGGGGTCAGAGTTCCTCTTGCCCTCAATCCTTCCACTTGCATTGTTCCCCAAGTGACTTTTGCCCTCAAGCAGTGGCCTTTTAAGGAGTTTTAGTTGGGGCATCATCATAGGCAATGAAGAGATGTGGGAAGCTTGCCTTTTTGCTGAGACCAGCCACTCATGGAACTCAGAACTGTAGAGTGAGGAGAGTCCTGATTCCACTTGATACTTCATTTATTTCCATTTGCTGTCACTTAAATGTCTATTATTCTATTAGGCAGGATAGATGTCTCTATATTGTTCCAGAATTTTGCTTGTTTAGCTTTTGGAGAGTAAGAATGCCATCCTGTGGTCCAGGCTGGCCTGGAACTCAAACTCTGTGTAGTACAAACTCCTCAAACTCATTCACTATGCAGACCAGGCTGGCCCTGCTCCTCCCACTTCAGCCTCCTGACCGCTGAGGCATGTACCATCATACTTCCCTTATTTCAGATTCTGCTTGTGTGCATATAAAGAGAGAGCAAAAAGGGTTACAGCATTTCTGAACCTTTTCCACATTCAGGATCCAGGTCTCCAGCCTCTCATTTGGCCCTGCCTTAGTCAGCATTAACTGTCAATGTGACACAGCCTGGAGTCACCTGAAAAAGTTCTCAGTTGAGTATTTGCTTTTATCAGGTTGGTCTGTGGGCACATCAAAAAAGATTGCCTTGATTTCTAATTGAACGGTCATGTTGGCTAATTTTTTTAAATTATATTTTATTTACTTATTTGTGCATATGTATGGGACTGAAAGAGTCGACTGCAGGACACGTGTGTAGGTCAGAGGACAACCTGCAAGAGTTGGTCCTCTCTCCCTACCACGTGGGTCCCAGGGACTGAACTCAGGCTTGGTAGCAGGTGCCTTTACCTCATGAGCCATCTCATGCTGCAATGCAGGCATGCACCGGCCATCTTAAACGCTGACTTGTTAAACTCCAGGCAGCCTTGCTCTGTGGACCATTTCAGGTCTGCATGTCATGAGCACAGCGTCACCTGAGTCACCGCCACACAGGGTTCCCCGAGAGCCCTGCAATTTGTGCAGTGCTGAAGAGCGCCCTTTAGGGGCCTCACGCTTTGGCCAGCTTGCTTTGAGAACACAGAGTCCACATGCCCTGTTGGCTCCCCCATTTCCCTTCCCTGACCTAAGACAAGATCTGACCATTGCAACTCTCCACCTGCTTTGGCATCATATGTCCCGAGTTCCCACAGGGCTCCAGAACACCTTCAGCTCTGGGCTGCCTCTCAGATACAAAGGCCAGTAGGCCACCAGGCCCCTCCTCTGCAGATGTGTGCAGTGCTCTAGGGTAGAGCATTTTTGGCCCAGAGGGCTTGAACTCATTAAAAAGGGTTTAGACATCTGTTAAAAACACAACAGGGCTGGAGATAAAGATCGGTGGTAGTGTGTCCCTAGCACGCACAAGGCCCCAACAGTGAACAACTGAGAACAACAACCAACAATAGGAAAAACACAAAAAACTAAACCAACCCTCTGCCTCCTCTGAGTGTCACATGTCACCTCAGGGTAGGTTCATGTGTCTGCCTTCTCTGTCTCTCTCCCTCTTCGCAGTCTAGAGGCTGGAATCACATTTCTGAGACTCCTGAGTCGTTTCTTTCCTGAGCCCAGGTTCCAGAGCCTCTCTTCCCCAGCTGTTAGGAAGCTATGTTATCCTCAAATCTCATATACCAACTTCCCCTTCTCTGGCCCACAAATTTCACAGGAAATGGTTGTTTTTCCTCCACACTTCCTGTGTCCTGGTCACTAGCTGGCTCTGGCCATTGCTGTGGGAACTAGGGAATTAGGCTAGTCCTGTTACCATGGGAGCTGCCTCCTCTTCTGTAAGATGAAGATCTCAGGGAGACTTAGGTAGCCCTGGTCAATAGCCACTGGGGCCACCCACCCCTCAGGACTGCCAGCTTTCTCTGGCCAGCTGCACTCAGGCCAGCAGTTAGCTCGAGGTTTCTACCCTGAGGCAGCCTCTTGCCTCAGTCCTGTCATATGTGGGCTTTGTGTCTCACAGGCTTTCCACATGAAGAGAAGTTCTCCTCCTGCCCTAAGGCAAGTCTGTCTTCTACAAGGCTAAAGTGGCCACAGCAGTGTGGAGTCAGCTGTCAGTTACATGAGGGACTGGGGCTGAACTTCATCTTGCAAAGCATGAAGAGCATTGTTAAGAGGCAGCTCAAAACGGCTTCCTTGTTTGATTGGCACATGAGCCAGGGACCAAGAGAAGAGTAAATGTCTTTGTTGGACCAGGGTTTTGGATTTGAGAATTCTGTGAGTATTTCCTGTAAAAAAACAAAACAAAACAAAACAAAACAAAAAAACAACAAACAAACAAACAAACAAACAAAAAAAACAAGAAAAAAACCTCTCAGGTAATCTGGGAGTATGATTGGCCTATTAGAGTTGGTGAGGCCGTGTGGAAAGGTGTGGCTTACACGTCTGAGTCAGGCCTCTGTTGACTCCTGCTCACCTGGGCCTCAGCCGCTCAGGCAGACAGCGGTTGCTCCGGCCTTCTGACCTTGCAGAGGCAGACAGGAAGACCATTCTGTCCTTCAGTGTCCAGCCCAGGCCCCACATAGAGCACCTTTAAAACATGTCCTCCTCCACCCTACCTGACTCTCATCTCCCTGAAGAGCCAAAGTAACTTGAAAGCAGGTTTTTGGTGGCTCACACTTGTAATCCCAGCACTCAGGGTGGGGCTGGTGGTTACTGAGGTAGGGTGAGCCTGGGAGTTCAAGTCTAGCTTGTGAGCTTGTGCTACAGAGTGAGTTCCAGTCTAGCCTGGGCTACAGTGTAAGATCCTGTCTGGGAAAGAGAAAGAAAAGTCACCGGAGTCTCTGCCGGTCTCTGTAATGTGGCTTGGCTGGGAGCTGGTGCCCAGCAAGCTGAGCCCCAGCATTGGTTTCTGCTGTGCGTCACCTCCACCTCCGCCCTAGTGGTTCCTCTGTTAGTCTGAAGAAATCAGCACTCTGATCCCTGGTTTGCCACAAAAACAAGACGTTTAACTTTTCCAGACCTGTGGTGCTTTGTAAACCATCTAGAGAGCCCTGTCCAGTACCCTTTGAAGACATAGGTCTACAGCTGCCTGTGCAGATAAGCAAGCCACAGCCAGGCTGGGAGGAGAGATGCGGGGTGTGGGAGAGGCCAGGTCAGGGGGAGGCCAACGAGAAGGTGGCTTGTCTACATCCGGAAGTGAACTGAGAAACCGGCACCTACTGTGTGCCAGTTCCCTGGTTTATGGAGTACCAACTGTGTGCCAGTTCCCTGGTTTATGCTGGTTCCCTGTACTGTGAGGACATTGGAATTCATCGGGCTTGGCAGCTCTTCCCAGAAGAGTCTACAAGGCCAGGAAAACAAGACACACGTGTATGTAAACAAGTGTGGCAGCAGCAGGGCATTTGAGAAACCTCAGCTCAGTCACCAGGAAGTCCATGACTAGTCCAGATGACAGAGGGGAAGGCCGCCGTGTAAGGAATGTTTTCTATGGGCTGGGGAGACCTGGAAAGTTTCCTAGGAGAGGAGAAGGCGGTGGCGGTGTTTGATGCGGATCTTGAGGGGGAAGAGAAGTGCAGATGGCAAGTGGGAGGAAGTGGAGAGCGCCTCTCCCTTTGTGCATGCTGGAGGAATGGGAGAGAGCCTGGAGGAAGGTGGGCTAAGCAGAGACTGAGTGGGTGAGTGACGTTGGACATATGTGGAGGATCTTCTGTTTCAGATGGGGTACCCAGCGACCCCTAGGGCCTAGTAAGGCAAGCCAGACAAGGCTTAGTTTCCATCTATTCTAATTTAGGCAACAACCACAGTACTGGGGAGCTGGAGGGCAGGAGGCATGCTGGCCACATTTTCACCATCGCTCCCCCGGGGTGATTTCATTTTGTTTGGTTTTAGACAAGTTGCTCATGCTCAGCCTGGTGCTGAGCTTTGCTATGTAGCCAAGGATACCCTTGAGCTCTTGCTCTTCCTGTCCCTGCCTTCTGAGTGCTGGGACTACAGGTGCACACCACTGTACCTGACTTTATACAGGTGCCTGGAACGAACTCAGGGCTTCCTGCAAATGAGGCAGGCCAACTGAGCTATATCCCCAACCCTCCCTGGACAGCCCAAGGTCCACTCAGTTTTCCTATTTAAAAGATGGCTCTGTTCCTCTAGAACAAGCCAGCCTCCCTCTAAGCTCTGGATTTACAACAGGGGAAAAATAACAAGACAAACAGGACCCCCAGCTCCCACCTCCTGGAGCTCTTATCAAGGAAAGACAACAAAAGGTCAGTGCCTAAGGATGAGAGAGCATTGGAGGCAACTAAAGCAGGGAAGGAGAAGGGGATGCTGGGTGGGGTCTCCAACATCCGTTAACCCACCGGGGTCTTTGGCTCTAGGCAGTATGGAACCATGAGTGCTCATGGGCAGAGGAGTGCCACGAAGAAGCCAGGTGTGGTGTGCACACCTGTAATGCCAGCACCTGAGAGGCATGAGCTATATATGTAGGTCAGTCGGGTGTCAGACACTGTCTCAAAACAACAACAACAAAAATAACAACAACTGTTATTAAAGTACATGAGCCATGTATGGTGCACAACTCAGGAGGCCGAGGCAGGAGGATTACAGCAATTTAAAAGACCAGTCTGAAATAAATCTAGATTTAGGCTATATCTACATTTAATTTGCCCAAAGACTTAAGGTGAAGAGGATGAGTAGGGTATCCCTACTCATCCCAGGGGGCCTGGGGATGTCATCTCAGACTGGTCACATGCCCAGTGCATCATACCATAATCCTTTCCTAGAGAGGGTGAGGGGGACCACCTGCACACCTTAAAAAGTCTTGCCTCTACCTCTCTTCCCTTTGCCATCTGACGCTGTCACTCAAACCAACTGTACACTGGCAACTTGGCCTAAGCTGATTATTGGCCCCCTGACCTCCCGTTTCCCTTTTGTGGTCTGAGGCCAGGGCTGTAACCAGGCATTTGGGGCCCAGTGAGGAGTAGAGGGAGTGGGGCCTGGTAGCTTTGGGGAACCTTGCAGTTGGAGGGGGAGGGGTTGGAAGAGGCCCAGGCTTCACTGAGGAGGAGGGACAGTGTGAGTGTGAGGCCCAGAGTCTATCCAGGGCCTCACAGAGGATACTGGAGGCCAAAGCAGAGACAATGGAGATGCCTCCTCCTTGGGGAGAAACAGGGAATGATGCTGTTAGCTACAATGGGGCTAAACCAGCCCTTAATGTGGGTACCAAGGCCCAGAGACCCTCAGCAGGGAAGTTTGGCTCAATGAAAGTGTCCTGGAGAAGTACCTGCTGGGGGGACTCCATGCCTCCATCTTTGCCTGAACCAGAACCTCCTTTTCTCCCTGGCAACCTTGAATGCTAGGGCTTGGGGCTCCTTACATGTATGTAGCAACCTTTTAGGTTCTCAGCTTGGGCTAGAATCCATGCAGAGCAGAGCAGAGCAGACTGGGAGCTCAAACACGCCTTCTATGGAGCTGAGTTTTCATCCTGCTGTGGGAAGAGAAGCCACTGGGCTTTGACGTGCATGTGCCTCTGAAGGGCCCCCATAATACACTGAAGGAGCAGGTGCTAGAGGACTCCAGGCTTTAGGTGACAGAGGTCTCAGTAGAGACCCCAGAAAGGCTCCGACCCCTCCCACCCCCATCCCCAGTGGACATCCTATCCCTCGGCTTCCATGCTGGCCTGTCTTGCTAGCATTTACAGCCCTGCCACCTGCACTGCCCCTGTTTTAGCTTTTTGCTTTGGCTCTGCAACAACTTCCCTTCTCCACCCTCCTCCTCCCAGGCTTGGCTCCAGCACTGCCTACTTCAGAAAGGCTCTTTGCTCTCCCTTCCTCCCATTCGCCATCTGCCTCCACAGTGGGAGCCAGCAGTCCCCGGTTCAGAGTGGAGCATTTATTCCCGAGGATGTGTTTTGAACATCCACCATATCCCAGGCTCCTGAGCAAAGGCTGGGACTCTAGTGGAGTATGCCTGTCCAGGGCTCATGTGCTAGCTCTGCCTCTTTTAAGGTATGTGACTTTGTATAGATGCCTTAGTGTTCTCAGTCTCCATGTCCTCATGGGAAGGGAGTGTATGGTGCCTGCTCACACGTTGGAAGCATTGGATGGAATGATCTGCGAATAGTGCCCAGTTCTAGTCACTCTGGAAAGGGCTGACATATGGCACCTTTTATCCTAGCATCTTAGTTGTTATGGTTTGCATATGAGATGTCTCCCAAAGGGCTTGTGTATTTGAACACTTGGTACCCAGATGGTGGTGCTGTTCTGACAGGTTGGATAACCTTTTGGACAGGAGGTCTATTTGGCAGACCTCATAGGCAGTAGGGACTGGGACTGAGGGTTCTATGCCAAACTGGCTTCTGTTTCTTGATCTACCGTGATATAATAAGACATGTATCAACCTCCTGCCACCACAATGGAGTCCCAGCTATCATGCTTTTCCTGCCGTGATGGACTGTTTCCTTTAAACTGTGAGCCAAAATAAATCTTTCCCTCCTTCTGTTGCTTCTGACAGGAATCTGGTCACAGTCAGGAGAAGAGCAGCCAAGAGTTAGCTTTATGAGTAGACACCATTCCCCTGCACAGGGCAGGCTTGACTTAGCTGTCTCATGGCCTCACCGTGGGCACCTCATCTTTCTGTTCCCTCAGCTTCCTTAGACCCAGCCCCTATTTCCCTGCTTCTTCTTCCAATACCAGGCAGTGCTACGCCCCATCGTCATTTCTCACTAGCCAGCAGGAGTGAACCAAACTGGGCAGTGAGGAAAGGTAAGCCAGTTTCTTTGAACGACAGAGAGGAAAAGGAAAAGAACAGGGATACTTACCTGGGGATCCCTGTAATGGGGGAAGCTATGCCTGCCCCTTTCGGCTGTCAGGTAGGCTCTGGGCTGTGCACGTCCGCTGGGGGTTGGCCGTTGATGACACCCAAGCTTGGCTTTCCGTGTGGAGCCTTCCCAGTTTATCTTGCCTCTTCCCATTGCTGTGCTCAGGATTTTCACATCATTCCAGGCCGTGGCTTCCAATTTCATCCTTTAGCAAAAGTTGGAAGCTCCAACCTCTGGCTTTGGCTATGTCCCCTTCTGTGCCAGGTGATGTTTGTGTCTGGACAGGCCTTCCCCAACTAGTTGTCTGGGGTGTTACAGGCAAGTGGGTATACTGTACACTGGGGTACTGTAAACTGGGGTGCTACAGGCAAGTGGCTAGGCCTGCTTTCTCATGAGGCTAATGGTGCAGGAAAGGTCGGGACTAGTATGTTTTGGTTCTTTGTTTTTGCTGTCAGACCAGAGATATTATTTTTGGCAACTTTAAAAACTCACCTGAAGGTAGAATTTCCTTTCCTGGGGAGAGTTAAGAGACTCTACTAGAAGGCTTGGGTCAATGTATCTAAAAATAGAAAAGCAGTTTATCTTAGGGTGCTGCCCTAGAAGGTAATGAGACAGCAGAGATAACTTTGTTGAGCTCAGTACCATGAGCCAGGCACTGCAGTCTTTCTACCTGTTAAGTCAGATTCTCCTGGGACAGATAACAAAGAACAAAAACAAACTCCAGCTCCCCATGGGATTCTGGCAGGTGTGCCTGATCACGTGGTCTGAGACTCCCTTAGAGCTCTTGGAGATTACAAATCTGTGCGTGTGCCTGTGCTTGTGCCTCTGTGTGTGTGAGTGCTTGTGTATGTCTGTGTGTGGAGGCCAGAAGTCTTGGAGTCATTCCTCAAGGTGCCATCCATGCTGTCTTTTGAGACATGATCTCTCACTGGCTTGGAGCTTGCCAAGTAAGTGAGGCTGAATGAGCCCCAGGGATCTGCTTGTCTCTGCTCCCAGAATACTGGGATTATAAATTCATGTCACTGTGTCTGGTTTGGCATGTGAGTGACGGGGATCAAACTCAGGTCCTCATGCTTCGGTGGCAAACACTGAAGCCGCTGAACTATCTCACCAGCTCCCACGATTAAAAAGTCTTAGGCAGAGAGAAGGCATCTTGCCCTGAAACACACTTGGGGTAACTGAAGCTGCTTCTCCTGTCTGTCTTCAGGCAGCCCCTTCCTATGCAAGGGCGCCATTTCCTGTGACAGCTGGTCAGGGAAGAGAGAGGAGCAGGACAATGATGTCCTTTGGCCATTCTGAGCTCAGGGATCAGTGTCAGCAGAAATGAGCCATGACAGGAGACCCCAGGCCAGGGAATTAGAATGAAGACTAGACCTGGGGGAGGCAGAGGCATGAGCTATGTGATTGGTGAGTTGGGCTACAGGTCTCTGTGAGCTTCAGTGTCCTCGTCTGGAAAGGGGACCAAATGATCACCTGGCTCTCTGGATGATTGTGTAGGTTGGGTAAGGCCCTACAAATAGGGCAAGTACACTAACAAGGCAATTTCCCTTCCCTTCCTTCCCTCTTTTTCCCTTTTTCTCCTCCAAAGAGCTATATTAGCAATTTTAATTTTGAGGGGTGTGGTACCTCTTTGAATTCAATGAAAACCAACCCCAACCTTCCATCTTTTTCTCCTTCTACTTTTCAGAAACTTCTGACAAGGTCTGAGGCCAGGTTATTGCCAGGGACCACAGGACCAGGCTGCTCTCTCTTGGTTCTAGCAGCTTCTGTGTCCTCTGAGTACTAATCCAGGGGCTTGCAAGCAGCCACCCCTCCCCACTGTTTACAGACACTTTGCTGCCCTTTGCTTTGCCCTGGCTGCCTGGGTCTTGCCAAAGGTAGCTAGCTCTCCTTCCTGGGAAGACTCTGTGGTGATTAAGCAGCCATCTGTTCAGGGCTGTTGTTCATCAGGATTCTCCGTTTAAGGAACAGGAGCTTATGTAAAAGGGAAGTATGTCGAAGCTGCCAGGGAGGCTCTGAAGAATCGGGCCACAGGACAAAGAACAGCCGACTGGGCCGTGGTGGTCCGCTCTCTAGTGGTCCCCCGCTACAGGCAGCTCTCAGCTTGCCCCACCTGGCTTAAGGGGTGGCTTGACCTAGGGGGAGCAGACTGCATGCATACTGAGCCTACACCTTGGGCTGAGGGATGGGAGATGGGGTGGAGTCTGTTATGAGAAAATAAGGAAAGAATACTAAATCAGCCCTATCTCATACTTAGTGACAGTTACTATCCTAAGGCTCTTGCTTGGCTGGGTAACTCTCTTAGTCTACAAAGTTGACCCTGTTTTATGTGGCATGAAACTGAAGCATGAAGGTTAAACAGGTGTGCCCAAGGATGCTCTCTCCTTCTTCTGGGAGGATTATGTCAGGCAGAGGGCTCCAGATGTGTCTCTTGCCACTCACTCTAACAAGGCAGTGACAATTATGCCACTTCCAAGTGCATGCTGAGAACTAGTGCTGGGCTAAGTCCTTTACCATATTATCTCATTTAACCTTCAAACCCATCCTAAGGAAGTAGGTTCCAAAATTGGGTCAATTTTAAATTAAAAAAAAATTTTTGGGGGACATGGACTCATGGATCCTCAGTAGGCCTCAAATTACTATATAGCTGAAGATGACCTTGGTCTTTGGAGCCTCCTTCTTCTACCTCCCAAGTGCTGGAGTTCCAGGCGGACACCACAATATCTGGTTTTATGTGGTGCTGGGGTATGTCAGGGAAGCACGCTACCAACTAAGATACAGTCTTAGCCTCTAGCACCAGTCTTAGACCAGAAACTGAAGCTCAGAGACTGGTTTTTTTTTTCCAGTGTCATTAACTTTGTTAAAGTCAAGGAACCAGACTAAAAACCCTGAGGCGTTGACTGGGAAACCTTTAAGAGAAAACATTTCTGTTTCAATCGGAAGCTCCTGGCTGCCTGAGGTAAATCCCAGACTTGGCTCAAGATCGGAGCCTTTGTCCTCTGTCCAGCAGGCTGGCGTGTGGAGACTTTGCTCTTCAAATGCTGCTTTGAAGTTGGAACCTGCCTTGATGTTTCTAACTAAACTCCTGGCTCCTGGGCCATCCCATGTTATGGTAGATTCACTCAGGTTCTAGATTCACTCATTCCCCAACCACTTTGCTTAATGGTTCTGGGAACTAAACCCAGACCTTTCGCATGCCAAGCGAGCCACTCTCCCACAGAGACACGCCCCCAGCCTTTATTCAACAAGTGATTCCTGAGTGCCCGGAACATTCCAGGCCTAGTCCAAGTTCATAGCTCTTCAGGGAAGACCCTGAATCTGTGCAGCTAGACGTGGAAACATCTGAGAGGAAGACCCCTGAGCTGGTCTCCCTTGGGTTTGCCAAGCTCTTGGGATCCATGGTGGTACATGTACTACCACATCAGGTCCACGGGGACCAGAAGTCTCCTGCTTCTTAGATTTTTGCCTGGCTTGATGTCAAGTTCCTGGAAGATGTCATTTCTTCATTCTGACTGATCACAAAGGGAGGCTTTGTGTCAAGGAACAAGTATGGGCCTGGACTCAGGCTGCTCCACCATGGATCCTAGGATTGCTATAGTTAGTGCTAGGTGAGACTTTGGTTTAAGCACGTGACAAAGTTCTAGCTCTTCCCAGGGCAGGTGGGAGGGTTCACCAAGGCAGAACATAACTAGCCAGAGCAAAGCCTGTTCCACAGGTAATTCCATGTGCAGTCTATGAACCAACCATGTGTGTCTCTAAAGCCAGGGTCTGTGCACGGCTGGAAGGCATGCTGGTGAGGGAGTCACTGGTTACATTAAGCCCTTTATTGTGTAGATAGAGACACCAAGGTCCCTTGTGGCAGTGGATTCTGGAACTTTCTGGTCAGGTGTGATATGTAGAGCATATCTGGCTGTTGGTCAGAATATAGGCATTGGTTAGTCTTCTGAGTGGGCACAGTGTGCCCAGGCCTTTGGGAATCTGACTAATATTGCCCTGACACAGCCATGTTCATCTCCATGCCACTGTGAAGGCAACCCAAGCAGAACCCTTAAAGGGCTCCTCATCTCCCTGGTGTTCTTTATAGATCTCGTGAGCTCTAGAGAACAGGATATGACACCAGGCTTCTTAAACTCCAGTTTCATTGACACCAGACTTCCAAATTCAGAATTTCTTAACTCTCCTACCCACTGGTCCTGGAAGCTTTCCTTGAGAAGCAGGCCAGTCATGTTGAGGCCCCTGGCTGCTCTGACTTCTAGCACGAGGCATCAGTACCGAGCCTACAGCTCAGGCCCATAGAATGTAGCCAAAGCAGGCTAGCCTGTTCATCAGTTGGCACAGGCCCTGAGGGCTGTGGCATGGTAATGGGGATGATGATGGGCAGGGCGTTAGCTCCTGATCAGGTGACTGCTTAGAACTTACCAGGCTCATGGGATGTGCAAGCTGCACCAGGCCTTCATGTTCAGGGCACCTCAGCTTGGACAGAAGAACCCCAAGTGTGGAGCACATCAGCCTGGGCTTGAGCCCTGCCATGTTGTAGGACCAAGGCCAGTGCTACCCAGATTTCGAAGCTTCAGCCTCTAGTCTGTGTGGAGATGCTGGGATAAAGTGTATCCTGGCAATGCTGACCCTGTGTGTGGCCAGCACTCAATAAATAGTAAATTTTCTCTCGTGAGTGGTGTGAGCAATTTGGCAAGGGATCCTTCCTCTCAGCATTCTAAACATGCCCCTTTATGTGCTAGAAAGAGCATCCATATATGAGAAAGGAGAGAGAGAGAGATGGGTGGGGGAGAAGGTCATTTGCTTCTGCAAAGTAAGGATAGATCTCTTATAGACCTCAAATTTCACATCTGTGTCAGTTTCATCCTATTAAAATCTCTGAGACATTTGCATTTTCTTTGAATGTGAAAGTGAATCACTAGAAATATTTTATAACTCTGAGCTCTGTCTTCCAAGCAGGTGTGGAAGCATTTTCTACAGGAACAATCAGGATGTAAGCAAATCTTGTGGGTGGTCGCCGGAAGCTAACATAATGATTTGGCTAGGAAGCAGCCATGCTCAGCTGGCTTGCTTCTGCAGATTTCTAGCTGAATTGTCCTCTGGGGACCTTTCCACCTTAGCCAATGGGACCAGTAATACGTCGGTAACTTGTGAAGTTTCATACCAGTTGGACTTGCTTTCATTCTGTCTTGAGCTTTCTCAGTAGACCAAAGCAACCTTAGTGTGAAGACAGTGTGAGGCCCCAGGGTGACCCTCCTTGGAGACATATCTGACTGACTTGTGGGCCTTCAAGCCTTGCTCCCTCCCACTTCTCACTGCCCTTTCTCATTTTCTGCCTCTCCTTCACCCTAGCTCCATTTCCATGGTTCTGAAACAGCTCATCATGTCCAAGACATGCTGTTCTCCTAAGAAGCTTCCTTTGCCTCTCAGGAGTGGTTGGTAAATTTCCCGTTTGGCCATGGTGCTCAGACCCAACAGTATGGTGTCTGCATTTGGCTCTCACCTACCAGCTGAGGGAGACAAGGAGCCCCCATCCAACCTTCCTATATGAGCTGGACACAGCTCCAGTGCAGTGAAGGTGGGGAGCAGACACTCATTGGCTCAAGGATCTGAGTTCATTTAGGGCTTATGAGCCCTGAAACTCTGTTGCACAGTACTCCACGTGAAAGACAGTTCTAATATAGTTATATATATATGACAGCTCTCAAGCTATCGGGGAGCTTGCCCCAGGTCATACACACATAAGGACCAGGCTTCCAACCTTCTGTGTCCTGGGATCATCTGGCTTCTGCAATATCAACATCTATCAAGAGAGCAGTTATTTAGAACAAACCCCTCATTATCAAAAAGGGAAACTGAGGCCCAGCTTCAGGTTGTAAAGCTAATCAGTGTGGAGTGGAGAATTGGACCATAGACTACGGAGGAGCACCTTCCTTCCTTCCGTTCTCTGCCGTCTTCTTCTTCTTCGCTCCTCTTTTGTGAACTGCACTCTTAGAACATTCTGAAACTCTTGTGTGTGCCTTTGCTGGAACTTACAAAGGGCCCTGAGCTGGAGGGACACGGGAGAAGTGACCTGGTCCCTCTCCCAGGAACACTCAGGACTGAGAAGAACTCAATATTTTTGAAGGAGGAGGGAGAGTAAGGATCAGGGAAGAACAGAGTCCAGGCCAGGGCTGGGGTGATAGCTGGTGCCATGCTGGCACATTCAGAGGCTGGCTTGGTGGGCACTGCTGACACACAGGGGGACAGAATAAGAGGTGGGCTGGATTCAAGAGAAAGCTGCTATAGAATTCTGATTCCTAGTATTGGGCACAGACCCTGGCAAAGAGGTCCAGACTGACCAGTGTGTGCCAGCCTGAGGACGCCCTCCCCCCCCAACCACCGTTTTTCCTGAAGACACATAGCACCCAGAGTACTTTCATGGAGAAGGGTTGGCAGCAAGCAGTCAGCGCCAGCATTGTCTGAAGCAAGTGTGGGGCAAGGCATGTGTGCCTCTCTGGCTAGCTCCTCTCATGCGCCCATGAATTGTCTTGTTTTGTTTCTGAGTGCCCATGTATTCTCCTCCCACACTGCACTGTGGGCCTCTCCCGGCTCATTCATTCAATCCAGGCTTGGCACAGGGCCAGGCAAGCTCTGATGTGAACTCCACCCGCCAGCTCTGTCTCCGATGCCAAGTAGAAACATACAATTTGCCCAAATTACAGAGAATGTGATGTTGGCCAAATAGGTACCTTGAATAGTTTTCCAAAACATTCCCAGATTACACATTTCTCCAGGGCAGGGAAAGTGTGTGGTGTTGCATGATTATGGCTTAAACTCCCAGTTCACATTGCACTTTGCCATTTACAAAGACCATCTTCCCCATCAGGCAGGTGAATTCACCCCCATTGTCCAGATGAGAAACTTGCTTTAAGGCAGGCGGCAACCTGTCCAGACAGCATCATCTGAAGGCTGAGCTGGGGCACGGCTCGGAACTCCCTCATCTCTCTTCTCTGTTGGACTCCAGGCATCTCTAAATCCTGGAGGGTCTAGAAGGGCCGTTTGGCCATACATGAATTTTATTGGGCAAGTCAACAGGTCATCAGCCTATGAAGTGTGGAGTTACCAGTGATCTCCTTTTCCGCCCAGCCTCACCCCCAAGAACTGGGTCATGCGTCTGAATAATTAATTCCTTGACCTTGACTCTCCCCTGGAGCATCCTCCTCCTGCTGCTGCTGCTGCTGCTGCTGCTGCTGAGCAAATCTTTAAAGGCACAGCCTTTTGTTTGTTGTCCTAACCTTGAGCTGACCTTGAAACTACTGGCCTGGGATGTTCTTGGTCCAAACAGGTCAGCTCTCCGGTAGGTTGATTTGCTGTCATACTTCCCTCACCAAACTTTCTCTAGACCTTGAGACCAGGGACAGAGAGATAGCATGGGTTTCTTATCTGTTTGGGTCTGTGGAGGGACAGGGAGGCCCAGCTCTCCCTTTTCGCTGACCTCTGATAGCCCCATGAATTTGTGACAAGTGCTGGAGGATGAACAAAGAAAAACTATGTCAGGGAGCTGGCCAGATGGCTCAGTAGGTAAAGGTGCCACCAAGTGTGACAATCTGTGTTCAGTCCCCCAGGATCCACACGGGAGAGGGAGAGGGCACATTCCCCCAGATTACCCTTTGACCTCTACAAGTGTATCAGAGTGTGTGTACATGTGCACACACGCAGAGAATTAAGTAAATATAGGCACACACATATGCATATTGGCAACAGGGTCTCACCATTAGCCCTGGCTGGCATCAAACTTTGCAGAAGCCACCTGCATCTGCCTCCTGAGTGCTGGGATTAAATGCGTGTGTCAAAAGCCCGACATACATTTTTTTCCAAGAGAAAAGAGAACCACATGGAGTCAGGAAGGAATCCATGAGGTGGAGAGACAGTTATCAGAGCATCTCCCAGGCCACTTACTCCCTGAGTGGCATTGGGGTTGTATTTCTCAGCATCTGCAGCAGATCTGCTGGCCTCATTATAGACACTTGAGGTCAACAGAGTTAAATGGAAAGACCAGTGGGCTGAGATCCAGAGATCCACGTGTGAGCCACTGGTTCCAACTTGGTTGCAGGACTTTGGGCAAGTCAGGGTGTTCTTCTACCTTAACATCTTAGGAAGGAAATGAGGGAGATCTGGGGGGGGTGGAGAGTATGCTAAAGGAGCCTCCTAGGCCTCAGGGGTCCTCAGTGCCCATTCTTACACTGCCTTCTCTGCCCATCACCTCCTCCTCCAGTGAGGATAACTCGTTTCTGTAAACACTTCTCTCCCGGCCTACATAGCTCTGCCATGTCTCCTGGCTCCACCAGGCTTATGCCCCGGCTCAGATAAGAGCAGCCTGTTGCTGCCCTGGTCTCATGCCAGGCTGCATGGGGGACTCCGGCTTGGAAGTGGTGCTGGAGCTGTAAGGAGAGAGACTGGTTGGTAGACAGGCATGGGACTGGGAGAGGATGTTGCATATCCAAGTTTCCACTGTCCTAGCTTCCCATACTCTGCTGGTATTGAGCAGGGAGTAGTAAAAAATGTTCTTAAGAATATGGCCTCACTGGACCTGGTGGCTCAGGCCTGTGATCTCAGCTGCTCAGGAGCCTGAGGCAGGGGGATTACAAGTTCAAGTCCTGATGAGGCTACAGTGAATTCAAAGCCACCCTGGGTGATTCAGTGAAAACATACCTCAATATAAAATAAGAAGAGGGCTGGGGCATAGCATAGTGGTATGTCCCTAGCATGGGCAACAGTCCTAGGTTCAAATCCTGTTGATGACCACCACTAAATAAAGAAAGAAATTTATGTCCTGAAGAGTGGCCAGACTTTGTGGCCAGGGTTTAGGGGTGACATTTTGCAGCAGTAAAAGTAGAGACCTTTGGTAAAGCAGTGCATAGCTTAGCTGGACAGGTAACGCAGAAGGGAAAAGACTCGGGAAGGAACCGAGTCACTAAGGTCTGCAGTTGTATAGAGTGTTTGAGCTAGAGAGGACTTACAGATAGATAGTCTAACCTATTCTTCACTTTTGTGATTAGGGAACCCAGGGCTGAGGGACAAGACTGAAACAATCTCAGGAAACAAGCTAGTGGCAGGAGTGAGAAAAAAGAGGGACATCCCCTTGTCCCCAAAACCATGTTCCTCTCTCACGTGAGCTCAAACTCCAAGCCGTCCACTTGTCTCTTTGACCCTAAACTCGGCTGTCTAAGGTGTCAGTGGGGCCCCTCCTTGATTGTTTATTGAGGCCTAATAAAACTTGGGCACAGCAGTGTGGAGAGGTTGAGCTGCTTTGGGTCTGTCTGAGGTGTACTTTGCACCTAACAATGCTGAGTCAGCAGGATTCTGTTCTGTGGTGTGTTTTGGGGTGGAAGGTCAATTCTGAAGAGAAGAAGTGAAGGGAATGGTGCCCAGCTTCAGCCCTGGTGGTCTCTTGTGGGGTTGTCCTTTGGCTAACAACTGCATGGCTGGGTTGCGAGGCAGCTTTGTTCTGGGGCAGGACTTGGCTCAGCCTGTGCAGGCTCATGGAGGGACTCTTGTGATGGGCTCATTGAACCAGGCAGGGGCATCTCACACTTCCGAGGACTCCTCAGTCTGACTGAGTGAGGATGGAGGGTCGGAGGGAGGGGAGGTTCTGTGCTGTGCTCCTTCTGTTGGATGGGCCCTGGGTTTGCACATACTCCCTCCCTTGCTTGTCCCCTCCTCCCATGGGGACTGAAGGAGGATTAGGAGACTGTGGGGCAGAGCAGAGGGTTGTCCAAAGAAAGGGTAGGGTGGGAAGGAGCTCATTCTGTATTTGGAACTGAAGAGGGCTGTAAGTATGTTTTCTCCTTAGCCGAAAGTACAGGGAGTGCAACCCAGCTGAGCTAGGCTGTCAAGGCTTTTCAAAACATCACTATGAGAGACCCTAGAGGCCAGCGTCAACCCCACAGATGGGACTTCTCCATGCATCTGGACTCCCATGCGTGTGGAGTATAGAGTGGGCTCCGGCAGTTTGATTCATTTTCTACTCTTTGGGTCTCTTGCGGTGAGAAAGTAGTTATTGATAAGGCAAAGACAGTGAGGTGGGACAGCCCACACTGAAGTTCATACTTAAAATGTCTTGGATTCCTTGTGTCAAGTAAGCTGAGGGCAAACATCCTTGGGAGTTCATGACAGACTGTCCCTCCTGGGATTGCCACATTCCAGACAGGGCCACACCATCACCCAGCAGGAGCTGGGGCATGGCTGGGAAAACTATTTTTTACAAAAAAGGCCAATAAAAATATATGATAATTTATAAGGCAAAATTACCCAGGAAGCAGATTATTAGTCACGAGGCCAAACTAAAAATTAAAGAAAAATCCAGATCTTTCCAGTGGAGAGAGGAATGAGGACAAAGAGTCCCTCAAGAATTCTTCCCTCTGGCACAGGTCTCCCCTCAATATCTTGCTGAGGTCTACCTCCAGGAAACCAGTTTTAGAGACTGACAATTGAACTCTTTTCAAGTGATTCGGAGTCTGAGACTTTCGTGGCTTCCTTTCAAGAGATGCATCCTCGCCTCTGGACTTTTGCTTGTTTTCACTTTCTTTGCAGTTCTAGGGGATGAACCCAAGAACACAGGGCCTTGAATATGCTATGTGAATCTTCTGAGCTAATCTCACAGCCTTTGGTGGTTTGAGGCAGAGTCTCAAGCTGGCTTTGAACTTGCCTTCCTCCTCTGGGATCCTGGGCATGTGGCTCTAAGCCTAATTCAATATCTTGTTGCGGAACTGCAACTGAGCATTGTTTCTGAGACAGTTCTGCTATTTTAGTGCATGTGTCTTTCAGAGCAGGAACCCAGATACCAAGGACAGAGGTCAGCACCTCCTTTGAGCCAACACAAATGCATTATGTCTCCTCCCACCATGGAAAATCCATCCTTGGTCCCACTTCTGTGGTCCCTTTCCCTGTGGTGGAGTTGGGGGGTGGGGGTGGACACACTGAAAGCTGCTTCAACCGAGCAAATGTCAAGATATTTGCTGAGTTTGGTTCCAAGCTCAGGATCCTAAGACAGTTGCCCCTCCCTCATAGTCTTTGTTGCTCTTAGCTACCGGCCTTGTAGCTACTTGACTTCCAAACTCCAGTACTCAGCATTGCAAGATGGATAAGCCTGTCCAGTAGCACTGTCCTCTAGACTCAGGTCGCAGTGAGTGGATTCCAGGCAGGCATTCCACCCTATCTGATGGCTGTTTTTGCTTTAGTTTATACAACCTAATTGGCTTTATAAGTCTTTGGGGAAAATAGTTCTCAGTGACTTCCATTTCCCTGCCCAGGAAGGGAGTGGGCCACTGTTGCCTCTGTCTGTCTGTCTGTTTGCATTTGTCTGTCTGTCTGTGTTTGCCTGTGTCTTGTGTCTCTGTCTCTGTGTGTGTCTCTCTCTCTGTGTGTCTCTCTGGTTCTGTCCCTCTCTCTCCTTCTCAGATTTTTGCAATGCCTGCTAACAATAGCATAGTACGTTTCCCATAGGCAGGGAGCTTCTCGGCCCTGGTGAAGGGAAAGAGGTGAAATGTCTCAGAGCTGAAATGTCTTGTTTGTTTGTATATGATCTGCTTGCCTTCCTGGGTTTGTGACTGGGAACCATTATCACACTACTTGGCACGTCATCACCACTGTTTTTTAGGATGGATGGATGAGCATATGAATGAATGTCTGATTTAATTGATGGGTAGAAAGATGGATAAATGAATGAGTATATGGATGAATGGGTAGGTCTGTGGATGAATGGATAGTTAGATGAATGAATGAATGAATGAATGAATGAATGAATGAATGGGTGGATGAGCAGCAAGCAAAGCTCTCTTCCTTCCAGCAGAAGCATAAAGGAAGTGTACAAGTCTTGACCAAGTTGCCTACCTGCTATCTACGATCCAGAATATACTCTGGGAGAAAGCCATTTGGTTCTTTAAGTAAAGAACCAAATATGTATGATAAAGCTGCTTCCTAGGAAGTGCCAGGGCAGGGCCACTAACCATTGAGCCATAACACCTCAATACCTTGAGTCCTGTTTTCAGGGTTTAAAACAAACACTAACGGCAGACACATAGCTCTGAAACTGCTGGCCATGGCAAAGGAGGGTAGAGTCCATTCTGGCAGCAACCTTTGCTTGTTCAACCCACAGGTCTAGATGCCCTCCTGCTGCACACAGGTCATAGGAACCTGCCCATGGGAGTGCTTGCTGTGTCCATTGTCTTGCATAGAGGATTTCACACCGGTACCCTAGATGCTGCCCTTCCGACATACTGACATGCTGGTAGGCTTTAAGCCACCCAAGAGTCCCTCTGACTCAAAAAGGGACTACCGGTCTGTGCAGATGGCCTCACCTGCTCACAAGGGCCAGAAGTGGTGTGTGGGCCCTATATAAAGATGAGAGGGAAGGTGTGGCCAGCTGCATGACTACCTGGGTGAACATTTAATGGAAGGAACAGACAGGTACTTCCCCTCCCCCTGGCCTCAGCATGTTCACAGAGGCCACCTGACTGCTAAGATCCATGGAGATGCTATTTATATAATTAGTTACGTCAATGATGGTGTCAGCAGCAAAGCCATGGACTCACACATCAGAAAACCAAACTAAAACTGAATGTCTGCAACCCAAAATTAAAAATTTAGAGGTAAAAACAGTACAATACATCCTGAGATCAATTTTATTGAGTTTTTTTTTTTTTTTTTTTTTTTTTTTTTTTTTTTTTTTTTTTTTTTCTGAGACAAGATTTCTTTGTGGAGCCTTGGCTGTCTGGACTCACTTTGTAGACCAGGCTGGCCTTGAACTCCCAGCCATCTGCCTGTGTCTGCCTTCCTGAGTGCTGGGATTACAGGTGTGTGCCACCTGTAACTTTCTAAACATTGATGGAGTGCTGGCAGGGCACTCAAAAGCAAAGTGGGCACTCTGGGAGGAGAAAGGATATGGATGGCGTATGGACGTCCATATGCCATCCATATCCTTTTCCTCAAGATATGGCCATACCAGTTATGCAGGCAAGATGATGAGCATCCAGTGATGCAATGAATTCTGGGTAAAGGAAGGTCCAGTAGCTTGGTCTCTGCCCTCTGTCATAGTTCCCTGCCTGACTGAGTCTTCGGAAGAGAGTAGGGTGTGTTGTCTTGTTCACCTGGCACCGATAGCCTACAGTGGTTCTGGCACTGCATAGGTTCTCAGTAAAGGAGACGGGGAACTCAGTGAGGCTGCTGGCCTTCAACCCTGGCAAGTGAGGAAAAATCCCTGGAGAGATGAAAGCATTTCACCTCCAGAACATCAGCCTCTGAGTTCCTCTTTGGGGGTAGCCTAGGATGCTAATTTTGGGTCACTCTGTGGGGAATTCCCCAGCCTTGGTGACTTGAGCATGGAACTAAGGAGTTAGAAGAAGTCAGAGGGAAGGTAGACAAGGAGAGGATCAGGGAACTTTTGCCTCTGAACATTCCAGCTCTCTTCTCAGCAGCTGGGAGTCAGGCCCTTCGTCTCACAGCTATGTGGTCACGCGTCATGGCGGCCACCTCTGCTGCAGCTCTTAACTATGTAGCTTCCACAGGAAGGAGCCTCGTAGGTCTAAAGCCAGTGCTGTGGGTAGACTCTATGGGGCAGGAGAAGGGAGGCAAGCAGCGGTCTGATGGGAATACTGAATAGGCATTACAGAGTGAGATAGAGAGACTTCAGGAACCAAGCCTGAAAAAGAGGAAGGTTCTGCATGGTGTAGTGGTGCCCCGGAGAACCTGATTTGATTCGCTCCTTACACAGCTTTTATCAAGCACCCAGCACTACCAGATTCACAGATGCCAGGCGCTGAAACAGACATCCTTTGGCCTCAGTAGATCACTGCAGTCGTGTGTGGGAAAGATTGCCGTGAACCTCCACAGGGTACAGTGTGGGAGAGATGGGAGGAGGGCCAGTAGTCTTCAAAGAACGGCGTTGCTAGGAATACCACCTGCCCAGGCTTCTTGCTTCCTTTATCCTCAAGGAACCCAGCCAGGCAGGACTGTTATTATCCCCATTTTATGGATGAGAAAACTGAGGTTCAAAGAGATTAGGCAACTCGTCCTGGCTCACACACCTAGTAAATGGCGACTTAGGATTTGCCACCAGTCTGCCTGACTCCAGAGTCCATACTGTGACCCATGATGCTCTGTTGCCTCTGCTGGTGAGTTAGTTGCTTCTTCTCATTGCTGTGATTGAATGCCTGAGAAGAAGCTCGCCCGGGGAAGAGAGGTTCACTTTGGCTCCTGGTTTAAGGGATTACAGTCTGTCATGGTGGGAAGGCACGGTGTTGGGTGCCTTTGTGGCTGTGGAAACTTACAGCAGCTGTTTGTTCATATCAGCAGACAGAAAACAGGGGGATGGGAGAAGTGGAGCCAGCTTGTAAACCTAAGTTCCCCTCCACCCCATGTGACTCACTTTCTCCAGCTAGATCCAACTCCTAAAGGTTCAACAACTCCCAGAACACATAGGAGGCTCAGTGTTCAAACACATAAGCCCTTGGGGAATTCCACGTCTAAGCAGTAACCAGAGTTGGGGTAAGAGCTGCAGACAAAGGGGGCTGCACCATTAGGACCTCAGGATAGGTGCAAAGAGCAATCCCATATGTTAGGGAGCTGGGGCCAGGGAGTGACGAAGGGCAGGCAGGAGCTAGACCAGGCTGGTGAGCTTTGTTCAAACCTACTGGATGTTGACCTACACTCTGTCTTTACAGCTGAAACCTGTAAGGCAGTAAAGCCTCCTGGGTTGCAATTTGCAACAAACAGTAACAATGCATTTCTGATAGCTTTCTCCAGCAACAGTCTGACCTCTGGGCTGGGAGGTGAATCTAGAAACAGGACAGATATTGATAAGGAGACTTTGAGTGTTCCAGCGAGTGGATGGGAACCAGAGCCTGGGGTAAGGACAGGAACTGTGAACAGGGCTAGAAAGAGGCAGGACTCAGCTGGCCTGCACTGCAAGATGAGGGGAAAGGAGGGGGGACACTGACTCCAAGGATGCGGCACCAGGGTCTGCTGTAGAAGGGAGACAGCTGCCAGTGGACTAGAGGCAAACAGACCACACTGGAGCTTTTTGTAGGGCCAAAAGAGAGATCCACGTGTCAGCTCTCACCAGCGAGTCATTAGGATGTCACCATTGGTGGGACATCAATAGTGAAGGGCTGAGGGCCTAGAGGGCAAGGGTCAGAACTTTCTCTTTCAAGGGCAGTTGAGAGAGAGGACTTTGCCAAAGATGGGAATCACAAACAGACCAGCAAGATAAGGCAGAATAAGTGGCTGTAGAAACAGAGAGCGGGTGATGACATGGGCCTGAAGCGTGGGGTGTGACCAGAAACCAGAATGTGGCAGGGGAAGGGTGGGAGGGATGTGAGGGAGTGACCTCGAATGGGAACATTGGCTTCGAAGTGAAAAAGGGAGGATATGATTTGGCCTCTCTGGGAAGAGAAAGTTCAGTTCTAACAGTGGCAGACTTGGGGCATCTATGGAGGAGTGTCATCATAACGATAACTCCACACAGCAGAAGGCAACCCAAATCGTATGCGATGAGTCTTTGGAGGAGGAGGTGGAAGGCGGATGATTTGGTGAAGAGGCACTTTCTTCCAAATGGGGGGAAGCCTGGTGGGTAGAATGTCAGGTGCCAAGAAGCGGTGAGTGGGCAAAGTGAGCGTGACTCTGTGGTCAGCCTGAGGCTTCTAGCCTGGTGCTGCACACACTGTAAACAGGTGTGGAAATCTGACCCTGGTCTCCAGCGTGCGCACACACACACACACACACTCCATCTTTAAACTGAATGTGGGGATTTTCCTTCCCAAGGCCCAGCTTCAGCAAGCCAAATGCAAAGATTCACCTGGGGGGTAATTTGGCAGTGGGCCAGGGCAGAAGCTGCGTGGAGAGTGTCCACCAGCCCTCATACTTCAGCAGAAGGTTGGCCCCCATGCTCCAGAAAGAATGCCTGGTCTGTGGAGGGGAAAGTCACCCCCAAGCCTGGTGCCCAGGCACGCCAGGGCAGCCAGACACTGCAAGAAAGAAGTCTGTTCATTTTCACAGGAATTCTGTGCTGTTTGTGGCCCGCTCGAGGGAGAGCTGAGTGGCTCAGAGACCCACGTTTCTTTCAATCCCGTCACATAGGCTGGTAGGGCCTTGGGAATTCAGTAGTTGAGGTATCACGGAAACCAAGGTAGTGAACTAGCTTGTCTGTCTCAGCCCTGCTCTATGAAAATGGGGGAAAGGACGTGGGTTTTTAAGAGAGTATGCAGGCTTACTTCTGCAGTTCAAACAACTTTTTCAAGATGCTGAGGTCTTGATACATGGTTAAATATTAAATGGCAAAACAGAATGTTATTGGACATTTGCGTATGTATTAGCCATTTTCTTTAAAAAATATTTTAATTATATAATTAATATTTTTCCTTTTTTTTTTTTTCTCTTTTTTTTTTTTGAGACAAAGTTTCTCTATGTAGCCTTGGCTGTTCTGGAGTTGCTTTTGTAGACCAGGCTGGCCTCAAACTCACAGATATCTACCTGCCTCTGTCTCCCCAAGTGCTGGGATTACAGATGTGCACCACTGCACCTGGCTATTTAAAAATTTAAAGTATATATTTAATATATAAACATACATTTAAGATTTATATTTAATATTAATTTTATATATTATAAAATTATATAATTTTATGAAAATATAAAATTATCTATTTTTCCTTTCTTCTCTCCAACTCTTCTCATGCCCCTCCCACCAACCCCTCACATGTCCCACCCTTCCTCTCAAATTGGTGGTCTCTTTTTCTTTGATTATTATGATGAATACATATATGCATAAATACAGAAATACAACAACGCTGAGTCCATTTGGTATTGCTGTGTGTCTGTGATTTCAGGCTGACCACTTGTTATTCAAGAACTGGTTACGGAGCTCATCCCTGAAGAATAACAGTTCTCCCTCCCTTAGCGCCTGCAGTTCTGTGTCTAGGGGTGAGACCCTGTGAAACTTCCTCCACTCATGTTAGCTCGTCTGTTGATGTTGTCGTTGCTCAGGTCCTGTTTAGGCAGCCATATTGTTGCAGCATCATGGCTTAGCCTCCCTATCATTTCAAAGAGACACAATCTCATGGCAGACTTCTTGGTCCTCTGGCCCTTACAACCTTTCTGCCCCCCTTTCCCAAGATGTTCCCTGAACCTCAGGCATAAGAGTGTAGATGTATCCACTGTACCTGAGAAGCCCACAATCAGTTGATCTCTGCATTTTGACTCACTGTGGATTCCTATAATGGTCTCTGTCTGCTGCAAAGAGAAGCTTCTTTGATGAGGAATGAGACCTACACTTACCTTTACGTATAAGGATAGGATTTAGAATGTAGTTGGGAATTATGCTGGTTTAGTGACGTGATTGATGATGGTAGGTCCTTTTGAAGACCCATGTTCTCACTAGTCCGAGATAGCTGGCTAGATTTCTAGCACCAGGCATAAATTTCCTCCCACTGAGCTGGCCTTATGTCCCATTAGAGAGCTGTTGGTTACTAGCATGATAAAAATGTCACTATTGCACTTTTAGGGATATTTTACCATGCTGATGGAAGTTGTGGTTCACAGGCAAATTAGCTATTTTAACATCACTATAACAAAACGTACCTATCAAAAACAGTTCAAAAGGAAAGATTTATTTTGTCTCCTGCTCTCAAAAGGTTTTCTCATAGCCTATACTTGAGAAGTAGAGCGATGGAGTAAGGATGAAATGCCTTAGTCTGTGTTAGCAAGGACACGTGGCAGTGGCCATTCACATCCCCGTGGAGCAGGAAGCAGAGAGAGCAGGATCAGAGTCTGGGCATGACTTTCAAAGACTCGCCCCTGATGACTTACTTTCATCAGCCAGGCCCCAGCTCTTCAGTGTTTGACAGAGTCCTAAAACAGCACACGCAAGGAGCAAGTGCTCAAGCTGTAAGCCAGTGGGACATTTCAGATACAAACCGCGCAATACCTAGTGACATAAGAAGGATATAGATTCCCACCTGATCAGCATTCTCATTGGAGGAAATGCTTTCTGATGGATGACATCATGCCTGCTGATACCTATTGTATCATATCATACAATATGATAACATATTGTGTATGTTAAGGTGATATTTTCTGCCTGGCAAATAAATCCTTATGTTCAATGACTTCATAAAAGGCTTTTTTTTTTTTTTTTCTCCCAAGTGGACATCCAAGCTGGCTTCTTTCTGTCTGTGGCTTTAAACTGCCTCAGCATATGCTTCCTAGGGCTGCGGTGCCCTGGAAAAGAAAGAAGAGCAAACAGAATCTTGGGATGAAGTGGGGCACGTATGGGTCAGCCCTCAAAGTGCTCTAAGTCCCTCCTGCTCATGCTCCTGAAGTGTATCCATGGTAACTAGGGTTCCCACAGCTGCAAGGAATAGCCCAGAAGAAAGGCGCCACCAGGCTGAAGTTGGCTACTAGCTTATCTCTGCCATGCCCATCATCATTAAAATACCTTGTCTCAACTGAGTGTTTATGGTTGTGTTAGTCACTATCCTCTTTGGACTCTTTACTGAGCTCTGATTACCTCAGATCCTAGCGTTTTAGAGTTGATGAAGAAAGGATGTGTGGAAGCATCAGGCATCCTAGGTCTAAAGGCATCTAGGTCTTTGACTTGGTGTACAAGGTAGCCTGTGTACCTGTAGCTCTATGAGCTTTGTGTAGGAACATTATGGGAATGGTGCCTAAGAATACACTTTTGAACTTGGTTGTGGGGCCTCCAATGAAAACCTGCCTACTCAGGCCCTGTGACCTTCACCTTCAGCAAGCTGCTGACTTCCAATCCTTTGAAAACTGAGCGTGAGTATGTAACAATGCCAATGGTTTGTTACAATAATTAACTACTTCAATACACATTGGAGCTATGAACACATTGCCCCATACTTCGCTTATGCTCATTAAATGCCAGCAATTATCTTCTCAGAAAGTGGACACTCACTCTTTCATTCCTGTGCCGCAAACTGTGTTGAGAGGCCTTGTGCTGGTGCTAGAAGCAGGGAGACGAGCATGTCACTGTGGTAACCGACTGTGGGCAAGGCAGCTACAGGGTGCTGTGGAGACTCTGTGGGAGGTCCCCACCCATTCGGGGAAGACACCGGGGTGAGGGATGTCTGAAGGAGAGTAGGCTAGGAGCACAAGAGTTACAGGATGAAGATGCTCAGGTGTGCTGCCCAGCCAAGCTCAGCAAAGCCTGGTATGTGATGGAACCCACACTGTCTTATGGAAAAGAAGCTTCTTTGCATGGCAATAGGACTCTGATGAGTCAAGAGGACTCACAGGTAGTTCCTTTAAAGTAGTTGTTAGTCAATGAAAAATATGCTGAGCCTCAATTGAGGAACAGAGCTGCAATAATACAGCCAGTGTTTGCATACACTGTATACAGTTCTGGGCCGAGCCAGACGCAGCCCCAAATCGCTTTCAAGATTCTGCTCACGCAGGCACGAATGTCTCCTGCATTAGAGGAGCAGTCCCAGGTGGTACTATACAGGAACCACAGGGACTGGGGGATTGGAGTGTCCTACCATGTGAGGGTGATGTGTGGTGGCTCCTGTACCCCATTTTCCCCGGGGTATTGAAATGGATTTCATAGGTGCCGAATGGGAGGAAGTATGTTAGTGTGAGATCCTGTGGAAGAGGGACAGACCATAGCAATGGGAGCTTGGTAGAGCTGAGCTTCCAGATGCTTCTTGGGATCAAATGAGATGTGAAGGGGAGAATGAGAGAAACCTAGGTAACTTTGAAAAGCAGTTTAAAACCATGGCACTTCAACAACCAAGAGCCAATGTTTCTTCCACTAGTGTAGTGGTATATTTTGTTCGTTACGGCCTAGCAAATGGACTTCACTGTAAATGGCGCCTCTCGTTCTCTGCCCTGGCCTCGGGCACCACTCTTGGGTGGTGGTCTGTGGTTTTGTTTTGTATGGCTACGATCATTTGTTGTTTCTGTGGCGAAGCATACATAGCATGAGATTTACCCTTTTAACCACTGTGTTAGTTCAGTGGCACAAAGGACATTCACATTGTGGCCCGGCTGTCAACACCATCCATCCACAGAACATTTTCATCAGCCTACATCAAAACACTGTGTCTTGTTAAGAGATTCCCATCTCTGGCAACTTCCGTTCTCTTTTGGTTTTGGTTTTTTGAGACAGGGTCTTGCTTTGTAGTCGAGGCAGGCCTTGAAGCATGATCCCCTTGCTCAGCTTTTTGAGTTCTGGGAATATGGATCGATATAGGCATGTCCTGCTATGCCCAACTCAATTCTACTTTCTGTCTCTGAACTTGCTTGCTACAGGAACACCCTCTCTATAACTAAGAACACAGTTTCCATGGTGGATTCACGTCCAAGATGCCAGAATGTCACAGGCTACATAATTTAACCAGTGTAGTTGGGGGCTGGATGGAAAGATGTGAGCAAGTACACATACTATTTCTGTTATATAGCATTCATCCGTAGAGGAGAGTGTGGGTCCCGCTATGAGAGGGGGCTGGGCTCCCCTCACAGCCTGCTCTGTATCTGCTCGTGTGGCTCTTATGAGGCTACTTATCCTGAAACCTCCATTTCCCTGTCAATCACAGGCACTTAACTGAGGATGTGGATGCAAAGGGGTTTGGGTAGCATTAAGCACCCCAGAAGGGTTAAGGGCAAGGAGCAGGCAATGGTTGAAGCTTAGCCCTCCTTACATGAGGATTCTCCCAAGAAGCTCTGAAGAGAGGCTTAGCAGTACCAGCTGGAGAGGTGGAGTGTGGTCAGAAATTTTTGTGAAAGAAAATTTAAAATATGCATACATACATGATATACACATATGCATGTATATATGTGAATACACATATATATATACATACACGCATGTAAACTAGCTACCACAAATGACAAAGTTATATTTACATTATACAGACAAGGAAGCAATAGACAAGTTCTGAGATGAGTTCACTTTTATGAGAGAGAGAGAGAGAGAGAGAGAGAGAGAGAGAGAGAGAAAGGACAATCTACAGGCTTACTGCCGGGACTCCTGGGTAAAGGTACCTGGCAGGCAGGGACCTCAGATAATGCTGCCCAGCTGTTGTTCCCTCTTCTTGCCGCCTCCTGGCATGGAGTTATTTTCTGATGCAGGATATGGGTAGTAAGACCCTGGATGGTGTGGACTGGGGGCTTACTCCATGGGTCATCCCAGGGCCTGGCCTTGTGTGTGGCTCCAGAGAGTGGTGGGTGGAAGCCAGGAAGTGGTGAAGTGCGAAGCTACTTCAAAGCAGACCACAGGCATCTTGGAAGAGGGGGAGAAAGGGGCTGGAAGGCCCAAGAGGCCCAAGCAAGCAAGTAGACAGGTTTATGGGACAGGAGCAGGAATGGACCTACAGTGGCCTGGAACGTCCTCCAGCTCCAGCGCTCTCCTGGAGCAAGGTTACCCCAGCCCCACTGCAGTCGGGGTCCAGGTGGTATAGTCACAGCACATCCCTGGGTGTCTTTCCCATTATCCTTCCCTAGAGAGGTTCTGACGGTGAGTAGAAAGCTCCTGTGTCCTGTGGGTGACCAGGCAATAAAGACAGCTTTGGCTAGACAATGCCCCTCTCCTGGACAGCCAGGGATCTCTGAGGCAAGGGTACAAGTGAGAGGCCTCGACTAAGACAGAGAGGTGGACACAGGGCACAGAACACAGAAACATGGATGGCCCTTCATTGCCTTTCCACCTCAGACTTTTTCTTTTCTTCCAGAACGGGGGTTGAACCCAGGGCCTCGCTCATATTAGAAAATCCTTCCAGTCCCCTCTTTTTACCTTTTATTTTAAAACAGGGTCTTACTAGACTGCCCAAGCTCACCTTGAACTAACTCTGTAGCATAGATGGACCTCAAAACTGCCATCCCCCTGCCTTAGCTTCTTGAGTAACTAGGCTTATGGGCCTGTGTTACCAGGTCTGGCTTGCAGTTGCTCCTGGTTCATGGTAGCTTCATAGTACCCTGAGAGGCAGGTAGAAGGCCAGACGGGAAGTTAAGGTTTCAGGCTACCTGTGGACCAGGGCTTCTTGTCCTTGCTGGGCTCTACACCTAGCCTGGAGAGAAGTGTTTCCCTGGCTGGCTTTGCCTCAGCTTAGGGATTCGGGAAGCTGTGACTCGTTTTCTACAGTAAAGGCGGCTAATGGGCTGGTGGTCTTTTCATGTGCACACTGAGGACAGGGCTTGTCAATGCTGAGACTCTCCCAGAGACACCTTGCTGCAGCAGACTGGAGAGATGGAGAGGGCAAGTTGGCATGAAAACGACGCAAGGGTTTTGTTCTTAGGTTGCAGTGACCTTGAAACAGATCTTGTCTGTGGGGCCTGAGGTGAGGGTTGAGGATTGAGTGTCTCTCCTGGACATTGCTACCCATGTCCCTCCCCAGGACTTTAAAGGTTTTCAGGAACTCTACCTTTTCCCCCAAGACATTGTCATACTGTCACACTGACCCTTCAGGTAGGTGATGGGGCTCCAGGATGCAGACAGAGTGAAGTTCTAAATATAAATAAACAGGCCAACCTGGGCTCAGGAGTCCCCATCCCTAAATTGAGAGGGGATGCAGGGTCTATGTGTGAACCTTGACCTTGTCTCCCAGTGCTGTGTGCTGAGCCCACCACTATGCTGTCACCTGCAATCCAGGGCTCTGAATGTTCATTTTTGATGGTCAGAGACTGGGAAGGGAATGTCTTTGTGACTCATAAAGTCACATAGGGAGGAAAACGGAACAAGCCACAAATAAGGGACTCAGTCAACAAAGCCCAAACTGCTTCAGGCTATTCTCGGAAAGGACACATCACAGATCCTTGTTTCTCCCCAGAAAATGCAAAGCCCTGCATATTTCCAGCTAGTCGGTTCTATTTCGATTGCATCTCAGACTCCAGAGAGGCAACATCTGGGTGGTGGTTAAAAAGGCAGGCTACCAAGAACTAGCCACCCAGGAGCTCCTGATTGATGTATTCTTTTTGTGTTTGAGGCTCTGTGGTCTCATGTAGTCCAGGGTGGCCTGTGTCCTCACTATATAGCTGAGGATTACCTTGAACTCCTCCTACCTTGATAGCACTGGGATTACAGGCTTGGGCCAACATGCTCAGCTCTGCTTTAACAGTTTTTGACCTTTGTCATTTGGAGCTGGGAAGAGTATTCTCCAAAGGGCATTAACCCCCTCTCCACCCCCAAAAAAGGGAAGCTTGAAGCTCAGACTCACTGTGTCCCCTTCAGTGCTAGGCAGGCCCCTGACCAACACTACCTCTATACACTCTATGTTTTCAGTTTATTATCAAAACTCCCTGAGTGAGACTTCCCTTTGACATATGGGAAATTAAAACTCACAGGTACTATGATTTGTCCAAGACTATATGGCTAAGAATTGAGCTCAGACCTATATCTATTGATGCTCTAGAGTTTTTGCTTGTTTTTGTAGCCCAGGCTGGTCCAACACATGTGGCATGCTTCTGCCTCCAAAGAGCTGAGATTACTGGGATATGCCTTGTCCTATAGTTTTATGATATATGAAATTTCTTGACATAGGAACCAAGTCTAGCAGTGTTTGGAATTTTTTTTGTTGTTGTTGTTTTGGTCAGTTCCAGGGCTCAGATCCAGGGTCTGGGTATGCTAGGCAAATAAGCTATGAATTACATTTCTTTTTGAGTTTAAGTTTGAGCCATTGAAAGACCAGTGCTAATTAAAAGGCTAGCAAGCACTAAGTTCATCTCAAACCTAATTGCTTTTCTCTCTTGTAACTATGATATAAGAAGTATTGTCCCCATCTTACAGACAAGAAAACTAAGGCTACCAACTGAGAGGACTTGTTTCACAGCATTTGCTTGAGACACGGGTTTCCCTGACTAAATAAATGATCTGATGTTCCCACAAAGATGGCTTCCTACCATGTGACAATGGCACCCTAAAGTGGTATGACTTGGCAATCCAGTCTTTAAGAAAGTGGAGACTATTCAGATCCAGGCAGGCATGTTCAAGCTTGGTACTGTAAGGTTCGTGTCCAAGGCCAAACTTAACTCCTCCCATGGGCTCTTTACCTCCCCCTTCTCTTATCACACCCTAGATAAGAGCCAGTTCTGGGAGCTCTTACACCCCCGACCCTCAGCCCTGCCTTTGTCTCCTGCTATACCGAAGTCCAAGATGGAAGTAGTTTCAGGAGAGAGGAGACCAGTTCTTCCAGTTTGTAAATTGTCACCTGGGAGACAGATCTGGCTTGATACTTGCCCATGGTATGCAATTTTTGGATAGATTTTAGACAAGAAGCTGGCACTGAATAGTGGATTTGGAAGCGACATGAGTCCCACGCTGTACATACCTTAGCATTACATATATGCCCAGCACTTCCTGGGTCTGAGTGGCTTATGGGAGGTCATGTGGCAGTGAGGGGGCTTCGCATCCCTGCTCCTGTAGTTGCACAGTCACCCCACCTCATCCTCAGGGGGGGATTGCAGGCCTGCATTAGAATCCTGGGAGCAGGGTTTACCTCCCAGCTACCCTCCTCACCCTCATTCAATGCCACACTGCTATGGTTCCAAAGACAGATAAGTCTGGAAATGTGGACACACTCAGAGGCAGACGAGTCCTGCTCTCTGTTGATGCTTCCTGGATGGCAAGTGTGACATGCAGAGAAAGATGAGACAGGGGAGGCCACGGTGTCGATGTGAGAGATGCCAAGCAAGTGCCGGAGAAGTTAGAGTTGCTGAGGGAGCACATGCTGAGGAATTCATGTCTCCTCTAAACCAGGCAGGGCACCGGCGCTGCCATCCCTCTCCTCCTGTGGAACTTGGAGGGCGGCATGGATCAGGGAAGCCAGGTGGGCCCTCCTGAAGGATGGGTCTGGCCAATGTATGCAAACTGGTAAGACCTTGCGCAGGGACAGGGGTTAATCTCCATTTGAGCACAATGTCAGGCACAGTGGGCACTCCTGGGGGAGCAGCAGGAGGAAAACAGGCTCCCCCCTGTATACTCCTTGGCCTGCAGGGGACACGCCATGATTTGTCTCAGAACCCCCAACCCCCATTTTTGCAGAAAGCTTGTACCGCTATCACCTCGCTTTTGCTGTTGCTGTGACTGTCCCAGCTCCTTCCAGACTCGTGTCTCTGCATGGTATCTCCCTAGCACATGATGCCCAATCCCTTGTCTGTACTGGAACCTTCCTCCCAACAACAGAAACAAATTGGCCTCTTCTGGGGACTTCTCCAGGCTCGATGGAACACATGCCTCTCTGAGCACCCCCAGGCTCTTTGTCCAAATGCCACAAGTGCTCTTCTGTCTACTGTTCTGTCTTCTTCCCCAGACGGGGTCTGTCTCTGTATCAAGCATCTCTATCCCCAGCACCCAGAGTGATGCTGACGCTAGCCAAGGCCCCAGAAACTGTTGTCGATGAATCAGAGATTATGGAAAAAGATACACAGCCTCCTGACTGCTTTGGGTGTTTTGAAACCAACCCCTGACCCAGATGTGCTCTCCATAAGTGATCCCATCTGGGGCGCATGAAGCTTCTTGGGGGCCTTTTACTCTGTGCATTATCCAGCCTCCCATTGCCAGGATCCTCAGTGCCCTAACAGGTGGGACAGCCAAAATCCCTCACACTGACCTTCTTGCACTCTCCATGCATTTTGAGGAAAAAATAGCTTTGCTTTGGGGAAGCGGCTTTCCTTCATTTTCATTCCTTTGAAGCTGAAATGATTTTCCTAAGAAATGTTTGAAGTTAGGATGAGAGAGAGAGAGAGAGAGAGAGAGAATGAGAGAGAGAGGAGCATGCCCAAACCCAAGCAAGCTATTTCAGCAATGTGAATGAACGCCCCATTGAGTGTCTCCCTTACATCAGCCCCAAGCACTTGTTTAAACAGCTCTCTGCTTGGTCTTGCACAGAAAGGGCTCCTTTGCTACCAGCAGAGAGAAAGCCATATGAGTCTGTGTTCTGGTTGTCTGACTGGGGTAGATGGTATGCTTCCAGCAGATTCCAGAAAGAGAAGTTTTGAGAAGTTGCCATTTGTCATCTGTATAGGGGACAGTCCTATCCCATGGTAATCAGTAAAGAGGATTGTGGAGCTGGAGGAAGATGGGCTGTGGGGTTCTCACCCGTGCAGTGACTTAATTTTAACAAGGTTGAATTCATGATTCAAAACACTGAGAATGGTGGGTTTTCCATGGGGGATAAATCCTTTCTGGCCTTTTCCTACTCACTGTTTCCAGAGCCATCTGACTTGGAGCTTGAGTGCCTAGGTCCTGTTGACATTCTCTGGGGTATATTTATATAGCTTTGTGCAATCTGCAGTTCTCCAGCCAAGGGAAGGAGGGGAGCTGGGAAGAGAGGTTGCCAGCAAAGCAGCATGCCAGGCTAGAAGATTCACTGGACCTTCTCCAAATATGGTCCAGGTGGAGCGGTGAGCATAGGGCTCAAGATCAGCCCTTTAGTGCCTTAAAAAGATATAAGGCTAACCTGTTTACGCCTTCCCCTGCAGGTGTAACACTTATTCAGCCCTTCATGCTAACTCCTACTGATCCCTCCACACCTCTGTTCCATGCAGCTCCTGAACCATGGGAGAAAATGAGGATGAGAAGCAGGCCCAGGCCAGCCAGGTCTTTGAGAACTTTGTGCAAGCTACCACCTGCAAAGGGACCCTCCAGGCCTTCAACATCCTCACCTGCCTCCTGGACCTAGACCCGCTGGACCATAGGAACTTCTACTCCCAGCTCAAGTCCAAGGTGAACACCTGGAAGGCCAAAGCCCTGTGGCACAAACTGGATAAGCGTGGCTCCCACAAGGAGTATAAGCGAGGGAAAGCCTGCATGAACACCAAGGTAAGGGGGACCCTGTGGATGTTTGTCACCCTCATGGGACATGAAGCCAAAGAACTAGGGTTCTTGTCGTTTTGAGGTTCGTAAGGTGCCTGTAGGTGCTGTATTGTGGTTCTCAGGGGAAGGCTTCCTTTGTTTGGAAGGACTGCCTTGAGGGACAAAGATCAGCCCTTCAGCCCCTTAAATGGGGTGGCCACAGCTACTCCTTTGTACTTTTTCCAAGGGAGGGAACCAAAGCAAAATGGAGGGAGTGAAGCAAATGCCACCATCCTTCTTCCTACTTCTCCTGTCTCTACGACCCTGCTGCTTGTGGGCCCTGCTATTTATTGAGAAACTTCTGTGTACAAGGTATCCTTTGTCTGTGAGCCCATTGAACACCTGCAGAAGGTATTTTGACAGCTTTAGAGGTGTGCGGACTGAGAAAGCAATTGTTTTACCTGGGTTCATACTTCCCAAAGGCATGCTGGGTGGCTCTGTCTGATTCTACAACTTAAGTACCGCGTTATCTAAGATGTGTAGTTTAAGTGGTTGTCTACTGGGAGAAAACATTTTACAAAGACTCCTGTCTGGTTTTGTGGTGTGGGGTGTGAGTGGACGTACTTGCCTGTGTGTGCATACGAGGAGGCCAGGGGCCAACTTCAGGCATCTTCCTCTATTGCTCTCCACATTGTTCTTGAGTCAAGATCTTTCCCTGAGCCTAGAATTTGCCACTTCAGCTAGACTGATGGCCGGTAAGGCCCTAGGATCCACCTGTCTCTGTCCCCTCAGCGCGTCTGTCTCCAGGCCTAGATTTTTATATGGGTGCCGGGGATTGGAACTCAGATCCTTAAGTCCATGCAGCAAGCTTTGTATTCGCCAAGCCATCTCCCCAACCTAACTCCCTGATTTTCAATTGATAGGCTGTGAGGTAGGTCTCTGGTCTTCTCTTCTTATCACCGCCTAGCCCCTTCCCCAGGATCCAGGAAGTCTCTGCTCAGGGGCACACCTGTGAGCTAATTCTCCACCAACTGGTTGTGTCCCCTGTGGTCTATGGTTGGCCACATCAGTGAACCTGCAGCCCAGAGCATCACATCTCTGACGTGCTACCACCCGACAGGCTGCTAAAGCTGAGATCCATTGCTGGCCCTGGAGGACTGATGCTGGGACAGGCCCAGGCTGGGTGTTTAGGTTAACACTGAATGCACGGCATTTAGACCTCTCGGGAAGTAGCTCAGCAGAGCCCACAGAATTCTGTTCCGTGCCAATCCAGGACAAGAGGATTGAACTCTCCATGGCAATGGAGCCTGTTGTGTTTTTGTTTTGGTGATGGGGAGTGGCTGAGGCCACCGTGGGATAAGGCTGCTTTCCATTGCCCCAGGGAGACAGCTGCCAAACTCCTGAGCCCAGTGCACCAATGCACAGAGTACAGGAAAGCGTTCCAACTGTACAAAGCCATGTGCACCTCAGCCCTAAGAAGAAGAGCTGTCCCCTTCCCCCATGTGATCCAGTAACTTACCAGGGTCCAGCCTCAAGCAGAGTATGCCAGGGCAGCGAAGGAAAGGGGAGAAGACAGATGACCTGGCACTCCTGACAATGCCTCCCTTCAAAGTTGGAATTATGTGGTTCATGGCTCCCTGGGGAATCGGGCCAGAAGACCTTCAGAGTTAACTTTTTCAGTCATTGTATGCGGTGGCTCTTTTTTTTAGAAAAACACCCTATGTATGACCCCTGCAATCCCAAGAAAGTCATAAGAAGGGCACCATAGAAAAAAGTTGTGGGCCACTATTTGACACACTGTCTCTCATGGAGGAGTTTTTAGGACTTTTATTCCAGTCTGGCTTTGAACCCATGACAATCCTGTTGTGGGTTACAGCTAGGATTACAGCTGCATAGAATAACTGTTTTATTAGGAAGTGGCATTGCCTGGGTAGCTGATCCAAAGGTGAGCCTTCTGAGGGAAATTAGCCAACAGGGCATGAGAGGAAGGTTGGCCAGCATGGTGTCTTTTGTTTTGAGACAGGGTCTCATGTAGCCCAGGCTAGCCAAAAACTCACTACCTATTGGGCTGGCTTGAACTCCTGATCTTCTGCATCCATATCTTGATTGCTAAGCTTACTGGCATGCACCACCATGTCTGGCTCTGAAGATATGTTTTGAAAAGTCATCAGCAAGAGAGTGGCTTGTCTTGTCTGGCCAGTCCTATTTTACAAGATCTAGTGGCCTGAAGCAGCAGAGTCCTCACACCTGTGGCTGACAGATCACTGTGGGTACCTGAGATACAAAGAAGATGAGGACGTCTTTAGTTAGTTATCCTAAGTAGGAGTGGCTCTGAGCCTGAGTTCTTACGTCTGGTCTGTGAGGAGAAATGAAGGCTTTTCAAATGCCTGAGAGCCCATCTTATAAAAACTGCCCATGCTGAGCAGTGAGAGTCCGAAAATGCACTAGCAGTGTAAGACTGAGGCTCTGTGAGGTCAGAGCCCCGGCTGAAACCAATCAGGCCAGCAGGGAGAGCATTCCAGCATGGAGGTAGGATGGTCCACCATGCAGTCGTTACCATCCTCTCTCCTTCCATTCATGCTGGATCCTTTCCTCCATTCCCCTGTGCTAAGGGCAGGTTTCTCTCCTCTTGGGATGTCTGCGGCCCGTCGTGACAGGTCTGTGGCTCAAAAGGTGCATCTTCCTTTTGCAGCTCAATGGTGAGTTTTCGATTGGACTACCTCTGGATTTATAATGGTCAAATCCAGGAAGGCTGGCTACTGTAACCAATAGCCCTCCCATGCATCACATGGTTGACATGAGTTGGGGAGCAGCTTTTCAGGGCTGTGGGAGTGCAGACAAACACAGGTGTTCTCCACGTTTACTGGTTACTTTTTTTCTGGATAGGCCCTCCCATACCAGCTTTAGGCATGGGTTATGGGTGTTCATCTCCAAGAGGCCATGCTCCTGTTCTTCTCGTGACTCAAGCCAAACCACAGGAGATGGGTCCCACCTGTCCTCCCACGGGACAGACACTGACTTGTTCACACAGAGTGTTTGTTTTCTTTGACATAATAGTTTATGCTTAGCATCAGCCAGATAAGAAATACCAGACCTTAGCAAACACGTGGTCGATCATAAAAGCTGCTCCAGATAACACAGGTGTGCTGGATGCTGGGCTTAATTAGGGCTCGCAGTTAGCCACAGGCCTGAGTGGGAACAAATGTGATTTGTCTGGACCCCTTCTCTGCTTTGAGGGGAATATGATCTAATACCATCTGGAATTGACTTGGGCTTATCAGCCAGACCCCACCTTCGGGCACTGAACACTGGTTCCTTGCAGATCTCTGCATGTGTCTGCACATGCTGGCCGAAGCAGGGGGCCGGGATCTAATAGGGGAAAGCTGCAGTGGAGGTACCTAGACATGACAGTGACTTAGCAGGTGTCCAGAGCACGGTCACAGTGTGCATTTCATAAGGTAGCCTGAGATCGTTGTTTATAACCTATTAATATTTATGAGGATTTCATTAGGCACTTCATAATTCATTTCCTGGGTGTGGCTCTGAATGAGAATGGGGTGAACCAAAGATCAAACCATATGAACCCTTTTGAGATTGATATCACCTTGGCACAAGGGCTCCACCCGGCTCAGATGTGACACCCAGGTGGTTAGTTAGTATGCCAGGCCCGGATAAGCCTGTAATATGCAATTTGGTATGGAGTTGCCACACCACCAAATCCATGCACGTATGTCATAATATTAGGAGCAACTTAAGAGAATAGTGTTCTCTCTATCTGGCAGGTGACATGCAGGGGGTGCTGGGAGGAACAGCTCTTTCAGGGGAGCCAGTGAATAGCACTGCTAGAATTTGGGCCCTCTTGGTTTGCCCCAGCAGTAGGTATTTGTAGGTCCCTCTGCCTTGGCCAGGCACCCAACAGAAAAGACAGTTTGAAAGATGGTTAAGAAATTAATCTCCTTCTACTCAGTGTTGGAAGCCAGCCTGAGCTGCAAGAGATGCTGTCAGACAAACAGGGCTAGTGAGATGCTGAGATGGTTTATTGGATAAAGGCTCTTGTCATGCAAGCCTGGCGATGTAGAAGTCACACAAAGGTGGAAGAAGAGAACCAGCCTCTACAAAGATATCTTCTGACCTCCACACACAGTCCATGGCACGCATCCCCTACACACAATAGTAATGAGAAATTTCAATTTCACAAAGAAGTATATGCAGCTGCCCACTCCTGTAATACTAGCACTAGGGAGGTGGAGGCAGGAGGACCAAGATTTCAGGGTGAGCCTGGGCTACATGAGACTTTGTCTTTAAAAAAAAAAAGAACAAGTTATTACCTGAGCTTTTTATAATGGAGACAAGAGTGTAATTACTTCCTGATTTATGTACACATTTAATAATTCCCAAGATGAGTGTTATTGAGCTAATATTGTGTGCCAAACACTTTTCTAAGCATCAGCAAATCTTTCCATAGTTCTGTAGGCTGCTTTACCATCTCTGCTTTTCTCTGGCAAATAACAATAGTATTGTATCTATTTCATAGAGGGACTGTTAGGGTTAAATAGTCATCCTTGTGGAGTCCTTGAGTGTTGCCTACTGGATAGTTAATGATCAGCAAACACTGAGCCATCACCGTCATAAACTACTGTGAGTTTATGATCGAGTGCTGTGAGCCGGGTGTGTACCCCAGTCTGCAGGAATATAGGAAAACAAATGACTAACTGGCTGCAGTAGTCTGGAAAGGCGTCCTGGAAGAGGGCGAATGGTGTGGGAGTTTGTCAATAAGTAGGAGTCTCTGATAGAGCTGAGGATAGAAGAAAGGCAATCGAGAAAGAGACATCGCTTGTGTAATAGGAAAGAAAGACGGAGGGCATGGGAAGAGCTTGAAGAAAGCAGGATGGATGAGAAGAGATGAGGAAAAGGCCTCCTGCTTTTGGGGTCAGGCTGCAAGGAAAGGGTCCGAAACTCAAAGATAGAACCTGAAGGACCATGGGCAGGGAGCCCTTACCTCAGCCTCCCTGGACTGACACTCCACCTACCAGCCCAGAGCCTCTTCTAGCACTTTCCTTTGCTCCATAATAACAGGTGATCATTGCAGGCCAGCAAGCATTGTCTACCTTGTATAAAAGCACACTTGGCAGAAAATGGCTCATGGACTCCTGTCCCAATCAGAGATTGGAGACAGTTGACAAAAAAAAAAAAAAAAAAACAAAAAACAAAAAAAAAACAAAAACCTTTTTAACCTGTCACTTTGTATGTGTGCATTTGGGGAGCGTCCAGCTGAGTTGGCACACCACACCATCCCCCCCCCCATGTGACCCTTGCCCACGGCTGCCTGGGCGCCACCTCCCCACATAGATCCCACGCCCTGCTTCTCACATGTGACCCAGTTTTCCCTGTAGCTCCTGCACTGCCTTAGTGAAGCCACCCAGGAGGTCTGCAGCCGGGAGCGGGAGAGGGAGTTAGGAGTGGAAAGGGTGAAGTTGGGAGTGCCCGGCTGCTATCTCCTGCTTGGATAAGCCTATCAGACATTCCTGATGTCTGAAGTCATGCTCAGAGGCTGTAGCAGGTCAAGAGCCTCTTTGCCTAATATGGACAGGTACAGGCAGCTGGTAAGGCAGAGGTGGTTCTGTCTCTGGGCTGTGAAGTGCTGTACTCTGTGGAAGGACTAGTTGAGGCAAATTCGGAAGCTGCCCACTCAGTTTCACCTGGCCAGAGACCACTGACCCTGCCATTGGACCAGCCTGGAGATGGAAGGTCATGCTAACTGCCACACCTGACCTAGCTCAAGGAAATGTGTGAAGTTTGCCCAAGGCCACTTCCTAACAACATTCATACAAAGCCATTAACCTAGGTCCATTGTGATTCATTTTGTGGAGATACAGTCAGCCTTATGTATTCCTGAGTTTCATATCTATAAATTCAACCAACCATAGATCAAACATATTTAAAACTAATTTTGTCTGTCCTGAACATACATGGCTTTTTTCCTTGTCTTTCCCTAGATGATAAAATAAAATAACTATTTATGTACCATTTACATTTTATTGGAATTGTTATAAATGATCTAGAGATGACTTAATGTGCATGGGAACATATACACAGGTAATATGCAAATACTACACTCCATTTTATCCAAAAGTCTTGAAAGTGACAGATTTAGGTATCTGTGGAGAAAGCAATGGAGGTTTACTGGAACCCCATAGATATTAACTAATAACTGTATTCAAATATACCTTTTTCTTTTTAAAGAAACGAATGATTGAGCTGAGGCTGTAGCTATCTCAGTTGACAGAGTTTATGCATGAAGCCCATCTTTAGCATCTCATAAGTGTGCTGGAGTAGGACTGGGATCCCAGCACTCAGGATGGAGGACAGGAGGAGCAGATGTTCAAGGTCATTCTCATTCTCATAGCCAATTTGAAGCCAGCCTAGGCTACAGGAGACCCTGTGTCAAAGAAAAGAAAAAGAGAAGCTAATTTTCATTCTTTGGAGAGCTGGTCTTGGCATGGTGGCACATGCCTTTAATCCCAGCACTTGGAAAAAGAAAGGTAAGCAGATCTCTGAGTTCAAAGTCAGCTGGTCTACATAAACAGTTCTAGGCCAGTCAGAGCTACATAGTGAAACCCTATCTCAAAAAAGAAAAAAGAAAGACAGAAAGAAAGCATGTTGAATCTGGTAAGTAGCTTTTTCCTGAAGCCAAACCCAGGAGAGCTGTGGTCTTCCCAAGGTTTTCAGAAGTGGTCCCGGGTAATCCCTTTGCTGGTTTATTGCAGCACCTATCCACCTTTGCCTCTGAATGTCTCTCCCCTGTGGGGCAGGGACAGTGACTGCAGCCACTCTGGACCTTGGCTAGCATCGGTGACTCACGGAGCTCCCAAGGGGTGTGGGCAATCAGCCCATCAATAGGTCTGCAAGGCTGGAGAGCAGCCTTCCTTTTTCTTGGAGGAAAACAAACTCTCCTTGCAGTCCCTGGCCCACCCAGGGTTGCACAAAGCCCCAGGGAGTCTCTGGCCAGATTATCCAAATAAATGGATGGCTGGATAGGGCAGGAGGCAAGAACGGAAGGTTGAAAGCTATGCTTCCCACACGGAAAGAGCTGCCCGGCTGCCTGTCTTTCCTGCTTCTTGAGGCTCTTCTTAGGTTGTTACTGCTGCTGCTGCTGCTGTTCTTCCTCCTCCTCTTCCTTTTTCTTCCTTCTTTTTTTTTCTTCCTTCCTCTTCCTGCTTCTTGCTTATCTGAGAGCAGTCCCAGTGAGGATCCAGTATAAATAGTATAGCAGAAGCCAGAGGCCTCAAACCAGATCAATGACTCACTGCAATGAGCGTTTGCAAGAAATGCTGTTTCTGAAGCTTCCACATAATGAATGTTTGATTGTTTGCTTGTGGAGGTAGTGAAAGCAGAGAGCGAGGGATGGGGGGATGAATGGGACTGGGTTCATGATGTGAAATTCACAAGGAGTCAATAAAAAGTTTAAAAAGAAAGAAAGAAAAGGAAGGAAGGAAGAAAGAAAGAAAGATGGAAGAAAAGCCTTGGGGTTGGGTATTTTTCATAGCAAGGTATTCTCCTGTGGGACAGCTACCCAGAAGTACATCAAGCTCAACCTTTACCTTATTCTCCCTTCTGAGTCAGTGAGGACTGTGTTCAGCTGCAAGTAACTGTAAGTAGCCACAAATAGCCATGGGGACTTAAAGAAAAGGCTCATGTTTTTTAAAGCAGGAATTCAGGGCAGAGGTGGCCACTGGAGGAGCAGTAGTCTGTAGTCCAGAGCTGCCTGAATTCAGAACTATGACATGAGCCACATTGAAAAAGTACAAGGAAATGATGGAACGATTTTGAACCTTTATCTTTATTTCATGTGTTTGAGTGTTTTGCCTGCATGTATGTATGTATGTATGTGTGCCACATGTGTGCAGTACCCAAGGAGTCCAGAAGAAGGTGTGAGATGCCCTGGAACTGGAGTTACAGGTGTTTGTGTTCTGCTATGCAGATGCTGGGAACTGAACTTGAGTGCTCTGGAAAAGCAGCAAGTATTCTTAATCTCTGGTTATCTCTCTAGGCTGGTGAAATAACTTTAAACGCACACACACATATTTACACACACACACACACACACACGAGAGAGGGAGATAGAGAGACACAGACAGACAGACAGAGAGAGCTGTTCTCTCAGGCCTGTCATGGGAATTCTGTAGAGGAAGATGTTATTAAGATGTTATTTGAGGACCCTCTCTGGGAGGACAGCTGTTTAATTCAAAGAGAGAAAGCCCTGCATGTTTCAGTATGTCTTCAGTTCTCCTATCTACTTTGCTGATTGGTGATTGAACTTCTTTCATACAGTTTTCCACGTGTGTGCAAGGCATACTTTCCACTCTCACCTGCCCACCTCCCCACTCTCCTGGTCCATCCCCACTTCCCTACAAACGTTTTAATCACATTCATAACTACACATTCATTTTATCCCCCACAAGTTTCGCTACAGTCTGTCTGACGGTGGGTTTGTAGCTATCTCCTGGAGTCAGGTGGGCTCAGAAGTGGATCCTCAAGTAGAGGCAGTGAGTGACTGACCCTTCTCCCAGGTCTCGGAATTCATAGCTAGCAGCTCAGTGGTGAGCCCCTCCCCCTTCTCTGACATAGTCTTATAGGGCAGGTCTAGGGTGCTCTGCGTGTAGGTGACCATAGTGATGTGATTTATGGTTGTACTGTTGGTATTGTGTAGAGAACAGCATTTCACAGCTCACCCCATCATCTGGCCCTTGCATACTTCCTGTCCCCCTTTTCGTAATCTTCTCTGCATCCTAGATGGGGAAGTATAAATGTTTGTTTAGGACTGTGCCCATAGCCATCTCTTGTTCCTGCATCATTGGCAACCAAGAGGTCCTGTACTAGGAAGAGGCTTCTCACAGCACTAAGTGACATAACCCAGGCTCAGGGGGACAAATCATGCATGATCTCTCTCGTATGTGGATCCTAGCTTGACTTTTCTGTTTTGTCTGCTTAACGTGACCCGAGGAAACCAAAAAACTGGGGTGTTTAATTGTGGTAAAATATGTGTGTGACCTTCACCACTTTAAGGGTCCGATTCCATGACATTAATCGCAGTGCTATCCAGCCACCTGTCTGTTTTGAGACAGGACCTCACATGGTGGCTTCACACTCGACCCTCTTTCCTGACTCTAGAGTTCTGAGATGGCAGGTGTGCACCACCTCACCCAGAAGCAGTTTCTATTTCTAAAAATTTTCAGCACTCCACGTAGGAGTCCCGAACCCACCAACACTGACCCCTGCTTCATTCACCCTGCCCTTTCTCTTTAATTTTTTTTGTGTTGGGTACTTCAGAGAAGGGAATCAGACATCCGTATTTGGCCATTTCAGTCATCATAATGATATCAAGGTCCATCCTTGTAACAGTATGCATCCAAACTCCATTTCCTTTTGTCTTTCATTCTAACCAGGCCTTTGATTAACTCAAGCATATCTGAAATATTGTTTTAGCAAACAATAGCTATGACATTTACTTATAAAGTAGTATATATATATATATATATATATATATATATATATATATATATTTTTTTTTAGTACCAAGTTCTGAAATAGCTGGTATTTTTACCTCTATGGGACTTCTCAATTTGGATGCCTAATATTAGTTAGAGATTCATGGAATAGGGAGGTGGGAGGATCCGGCAGAAGACAACAGAGGGGAAACTGTGCTCAGAATATATCATATGAAAATAACTTAATTTTCAACAGAAAAAGAGAAAAACAACGAAATCTTTGCTAGAGGTGAGCCAGAGAGTATGGGTACCATATGGAACTGAGCCTTCTCACCCAAATGAGATGCAAAGTCACAGGAGACTTCTGGGTATAGGGTCACCAGAACTGATCTCCTGGAATAACTTGTGACATCCTAGGGGTACTAAAGATAGACAAGCTAGATGGGGGTATCCCCTCTCCTGAGTTAGACCTCGATAGACCTGAGAACTCCACAGTGACCTGTGTTCTTGTGTCCCAGGGGGCGGCTTGCTTCCACAGCATGCCTGTAGGTCCAGGAAGTGAGGAAAGCCAGCCCTGCCACCAAGGTCAGGACGGGTCTAGGCCCCTCCTGGGAAGACCTGCTGTGTTCACCTAGCGCTCATCTCTTGTCATTGCCTAAACACAAATGTCTGTGTAGACCTAGACGTAAGAATGCCAGCAGCTTTCCTCCAGTTAAGTTCCAATCCCACCCTCTGTTTTCTTATAAAACCATAAAGTTTTGGTCTTTGAGCCACTCTGAATCTAATTTTGCATGTGGAGTTGGGTGGGACATGGTTAAACATTTTTCCAGCCTGTTTTATTGCTGAAGCCACCATCCCCTTTCTTCTCCCGAGTGCGCACTCTGTGTCCTCTGTGGGTTTGTCACTGTCTCTTTAGCCCCTGCATGCGACTTCTCAGGGAACATCACAGCCATGGTCACCTGTGTGCTACTGATAGATGGTCTTTTATTGCACAAAGGTCACCTCAGCCAGCTAGTTGCTAAGCAAGGCCTCCGTCCACAGCCAGCTCCCATTTCCTACAGCAGCATAAGAATAGGCTCCAAGTCTGCTCTGACCCTCAAACTACCTACCTTGGCCTTCCTGCCCACTCCTGCCAGAGCTCAGGGCTTGGGGATATGTACACTGGTCCTCTGCTCCCACAGTTCCTGGAAGAAGGTCTTTAAGGCAATATATTCTAAGACCAGCCCTTATGTCTAGCATCTGGACCAGCAGATAGCAGGCCTGGGAAAGCCATTCATCCTTGTCCCTGGGGACTGTGCCGAGCCACAGCCACATTCAATGACTCTCCTTCTATGGTTCCAGGCCAACAATTCTTAGGTGGAAAAAATGTAGCCTATTGTCCCAAGGAAAGGTGCTAAAATGACGGAATGCTTTCTTTGTACAGGATGTCGAGATTCCATGGGTGGGACCTGGGCTCCATGCTGTTAGAAAACCATATCCTGACCCTGTTTGTTTGTTTTTTTTTTTTGTTTTGTTTTGTTTTTTTTTTGTTGTTGGTTTTTTTTTTCCTTAATTAATTCCCTAATCAAAATAGGTGCTATGGTCACTGGGCTCAGATGAGTCATATGGTGGTTTTTGCTTTTTCACTTCTGGAACTGTCCTGGCCTTTGGAGCACACCCTATTTCAACTTGACTTCTAGAGTCTGGGAGCATGTGTGTATGCTCTGGTTGGCTGGTAGCTGTGCTGCTCCTTAAAATGATGCCTGGAGTCTTGGCATCCTGTGCATCTGCCTGTGGCCTACCTGTCCTCTCCCTGTCCCAGCCTAGTCTCTCACCTCCCATGTGGTCCTCTCAAGCTTGAAGTGTAATGCAGTGTGAAGAAATCAATGTTTCTGAGATAGAGCCAAGACAGGAAAGGCTGGTGTTGTGTTCTGTGTGTTAAGGACCACTGATGAGATGCTGACTGTGGACTGCTGAGGTGAGAGGAACCATCCTGTATCAAGACTTAGAAGGGAAGGCATACTCAGAGCTCCACTGAATAGACCTTTGATGCCTTTGATGTTCCCATGTCTGCAAAGACCCATGTGGAGCCGTGGCTGAGAGCACTGTCTGTGGGGTCATAGCAGCCTGGGTTTGTTTCCTGCTATGGTCCTGTGACCTAAGGATGTTATTTAGTTTTTGATTGTAAAATGGGTTTGGTGATAGCACCCACCTTACAGGGAACGGGGAAGGCTGGATAAGTTAGTACGTTTAAGTGTCTAAGAACAGCTCTCCGTGTGACCTACAGTTGTGACCTTTGTCTTTGTTGCTGGGAAGCGGGGTTCGCTGTCGTGGCTCGCCACTACCTGGGGACTGCTTTGTGATTGCTTCTCCTCTAGGGGCTAAGGGTAGGTGTCTGCCTCTGGGCTGAACAGGACATCCCTGCAGAGGCGGCAGCCAGCTGCCTCTATTAATGTTCCAGTTTAGGGGTCACCTGAGGAGCCAGGCTCCCTTTCTTTATGATGCCTGGCTCCTGGGTGTCCCATGGTGTCATCTCTCCAGGAGATGTCTAACACTAGCATTTGTGAAGGAATTACCTGGGATTTTCTGAGAGGCTCCATAGACTCCCAACATTGTATTTTCCCAAGCCTTACGCCAGACCTTTTTGTGTTTCCACTGACATAATACTGAGTTGGTGTCCGTTGCTCATCCTGCTGTGTGGGGAGCACTGCATAAGCTTTCCTTAGTGGTCAATATGGTAGAGGCAACTCACTTATTCTGCGCTTTACAGTTTTGCGTTCCCTGTCAAGGGATGTTATTTGTGCACAGCCTCTGGAGGACTGGAACTCTGTGTCTGGGTTGGGAGGAAGCAAAGGTTTCATGTTCTGAAAGGTCTGACTGCCAGGAGAAGGCTCCCCACCTGCTCTGCCTAATTTCACAATTTCCACAAGTGTTTGTTTTTAAGTCTTTAAATAACTATTAAGTTTTATTCAACAAGGATAATTGCTTGACTGATGGATGGACAGGTGAATGATGAATGGCTGTATAAATGGATGTAAGGATGGATAGATAGATTGGCAGATGGGTAGTTGGATAGGATAGGTAAATAGATGAGTGGGTGAAAAAAGAATGGATGGATAGACAGATATATGGATGGATGGATGGATGGATGGATGGATGGATAGATGGATGGATAGGCAGATGTATTGATTTATGGCAGATAGCTGGATGGGTGGATGGATGCACTGTCACAGATGCTAGCAAAAAGTAGTTAGTGTTGAGATAAAACCCCCATGATTGAGCATCTTGGTTTATATACTTCCTAGTCCATGTTGTCTGCTCTTCTGCTTGAGATTGGTGTTGGGTGTTGGGTGAATAGGACGCTCCCAGAAGCTCTGTCATGTGTTACGCAAGCATTTCACAGGTGGGAAGCTGAGGCCGCAGGGCCTGAAGCGAGGGAGCATGTCAGTTCTTCGCTGGTGTTTGGCTCTGGCTCTTCGAGTCTCTGTCCTGTGCTGTACTCTTTCACCCCCAGGACAATGGCGTCCCAGCCCACAAATAAAGTACAAAAGAGGAGTTCTTGGGAAGACCCAGACAACACCATGCTACTCTATTATAATTCCCACAAATGGCTTCAAATTGATCACCAACCCCAAGGCCAGCCTATGGCTCCAACTTTGTTTTCAAAAGCTGCAGAACCTTAGAAATCTTATTTGGTCCAACTGTCATTGTTGGGCTCCTCGGCCCCTGGTGCTGTGAGAGTTTTCTTTCCCCTGATTCAGGGAGGTGGAAGCCATCCATGCAGCCTAAGGAAAGGCTTTGGTTTATGGGATTAACTGGAGTCTGCACCATTACTGGAAACCTCGGAAGTGGCAGAGTTCCTCGGTGCTGTTAAGAAGTGGGTTTCAAAAGGCAAACAAAACAAACCAGACCAGCTAACACAGGCCAGGAGAGGAGGTCAGATGTGGAGTAGGAGCTTTTTTGTTTTCATGTTGGCTTAGCTGAAAACAGTCTAGACCTTTGAAAGTAAGTATGTTGCTTTTTTAGAGAGTGTGGGCCCAATCAACCCTCCTGAACCTGCTCTCCAAGGGGATGAGGCTGGGTCTTTGGGAGAACCAGCAGGCCAGTTCTCCCTGGGAAACTGAGTGGTCTGATGAGCAGGAGTTGGCTGGTCCTTGCCTCTGCTCTGATTGCTGATGGATGAACCTTTCCTCTGTTTTGCTTGTGTCTCTTTTTCTGCTGGGAGGGGAGACTCTCCTCTCTGCACTTGGTTGGGGAGGAGGGATCAAAGCACAGAGCCTTACACCTGACCTCTCAGGGACACCTCCAGCCCCTTCCCAAGATCACATTCCCACTTCATTCTATTCCCATGGAGCTGAGGTTTTTGGTTTTTTGTTTGTTTGGTTTTTTTTGGGGGGGAGTTGTTTGTAAAACTTAGATTCACAAAACAATTGCATAATCAAGGGTAACATCTCTAAGATAATTCTTTTTGGATCATGTGCTTCAGTGATCACAGCCTAGCTGGTACCCTTTCTGAAGGTATAGGCTAGTCCTATCTGTACTGGGCAAGAGTGCACATCTCTTCCCTGGGATGGAAGCAAAGTAAATGAGTGGTGGAAAATAGAGGCAAGGCAGTGGCAGCCTCCATCCTTCCTCTAAAGCTGTGCTGACCATGGCGAGTGGTCCCACCATCTAAAACGGGCTGGGGTTGACTTAGCTCCCGGTGGTTCTCTTAGAGGCATGGTGGCACATGGTGTCGAAGACTGGCTTTCTGATTTCCTTGGGCAGGAATCAGCCCTGTTCTGCAGCTGTTAGTAGAGGGGACTTGGTGTTCCCTGGCATGGTTGTGTTGTCAGTATGTATAATTCCTCCACTCCCACCGGAGGCTGGGGGCTGATTCTCTGTGGGAGCTTCCATTGTCCATACGTTTTGAGCTTCCCAGGACCCGCTGGCTAGGCTCTATCTGGCTTCTTCACCTTTCTTCACTTCTCCCATGCGACCCCATCTGACTGCATCCCATGTTGTAGGTGTGCCTGAGACAAGATCTCAGTATATAGATCAGGCTATCCCCAAACTCATGATCCTCCTGCCTCAGCTTTGCCCCAGTGTTGGGATTATATGTGCTGTGCCACCGTGCCTCCACGAGCAGCCTGGCACTTGCCAAAGTGAAACCAAGTATGTACTACAGCCTGCTCCCTTCCCTCCTGCTCGCTAAAGTCTCCTTCCTCTAGATTTGCAGTCTCAGCTCACGGCCCCTCCACACCCACTCTGAGAATCTGTGGTTTGTCATCCTCCTCCTTCCCTCTGGACCACATTTGTGCATTTGGCCTCTTTAGGTCACGTCTCTTCCACCTCCTCCACTCTTTCCCACTCAGTGGAGACCTCTCTCCCCCAGCCTTTGGTGTGCATGATAAGCTCTGTTTGGATTAGGTACCTGTGTCCCCTTGATGAACTGGGAGGAAATGTGGACAGGAAACGTGACTTGTCATTTCTGTTTGCCTGACACCCAACAGGATGCCTTGAGGAACGCTGATCTGGGTGTTTGTAGAATGAATCCGCAAACGAATGATGGATGTGCTTTTCCTCTTGCCTGACGGGTGGTATGAGGTGTGTGGCTGGGTGCATCCAAATGGCTTATTTTTCTTTTCATAGTTCAGGAGAGCGTGACCTATGCCCTCACCTAATTTGTCAACCCAATTCGTCCACTCTGTTTGAGCTGGAGAAGTTTGTCTATCTGCGGTAGATAGTCACAGCAATGTTGTAATAAACCTGGAACTGAAAGACCTACATTCTCCATGTGGACACCCTCAACACGTCTGAGGGGACACCAAGGCCCTGCTCCAGAGAACAGGTGCTCTGACCGCTCAGTCACGGCAGTGGTGAAAGAATTCCAGACAACTGCCGGTAGGCTGGGAGGTGCCTTCCAGATAATGTACCCTTCAAGGTATTCTCAGGAGAAAAAAAAAAAAGAACATATTTTGTGGCAGGCTGTAGGCAAGTGTCGCATGGTAATTGTGGGTGGAAAGGAAGGATCATGTGCGATTGGAGCCTCCTGATGTCTAGACACCCATGGTCTAGTTACAGTTTCAAAGCATTTTAATTATAAAGCACTTTATGGCGTAAGTCAATCCACTTGGAATTATTGAGAACTTCTGAGGAAACTTCTTTGCTTCTTTTATAGCAGCCACAACTTTGGTGAAGATTATATTCGTTGAAGGGGGCTGCGTTCTCTGGATGGGGAAGCATGTGTGAAAAGCTCACATCTCCTATCGTCTCTTGTCTGCAATGTCTCCTCTTTCTTTGCTGGGGAAGGTGTCTGAATGCAGATAATCTGGGACTAGGCGGATAGGGTATCAGGATGCTGGACTTTCCCAAACAGCTGCCTCCTGCTTGGGTACCAGATTTGGACATCCCACCTACAGACAGCAGATCCAGCTGCAGCGATTGGGCAATGGCTTTGCCCTTAGAAAAAATGAGGGTTTGCTGACACCTCTCATTGTCTCAGAGACAACTTAATTTGTTTCCCTAGCCAAGGCTAGGCATTACATTTATAAAAAGTAACACCCTCCCCCCAAACATACACTTTACTGTAGCTTTGATTCCTTCTACTCTCTCACCCCTGGCTATGCCCTGAAGCCAATTGTTTAACAAACCTACATTTATTTGGACATGTTTGTCCCTGTTTGTCTGGCAAAGTTCAGAGACACATCTCTGCCTCTCAGCCTTTCCAGGGGCCAATAATCTGTGTTCAGACTAAATCGACAACATTATACAAGAGGGCAGCTTGTTAGCTTTGCCCCAGGGTGAGACAAATCTGGATTGAAACTTATCCCTACTGTTTCTCAGATAAATATTTTGAAGTGGTTTACCCTTAACTCACTGAAGCAAGGAGATGAAGTATTTCCCACCTCTTGACTCCCTACCTAATAAGATAGGTGGGTATCTTTATCTAATAAAATGGTATCCCTGGAGCTTTGTGAATACTGGCCATTATGCTTCAGTTAGTCTCTGCCTCTATCAAAGATCTGATTTGATTTGTCTCATTTACTCAATATGCAAATATACATGGGTCTCTGCTGTGTGGATCAAAGATAATCTTAGTCCGTGGGGTCACACTCATGAATTGAATAGAGAGGCAAGACCCTAATTTGTAAAGCTTATATTCTGTGGAAAGAGACATGGGGAGAAATGGTTAATAAAAACAAATACACAAAATAGAAATAGAATTGTGATAAGCACCAAGAACAGGAAAGAGATGGAGAGAGGAAGACAAAGAAGACAAAAAAGAAGAAGAAGAGAAACAAAGACAGAAAGAAAAGAGAAAGCCTCAGGGTCACAAGGTGGGATACAGTGGGAAGGTATCTTGGAGGACTGTGATGCTTGGGATAAGAATGAAGAACGAAGCACGCAGGAGAGGCATGCATCAGAGAGGTCCTTGCAATTCAGGTATTGCAGTTGGCCTCTGAGCTCACTTAAATATCTTCTTAAATCCACTAATGGCAAGGGGTTATGGGAAGAGACTCACAGCAATTGGGATTAAGAAAAGAGTATAAAATATTTATTAACTAGCCCTTTATAATAAATGTATGTGTGTATGTATGTATGTATGTAATGGCTTTGATCTGAGGCCCCTTACAGATCAGATAGTGCACACACTGGCAGGTCAGGACACCAGGCAACTTACTGGAGCAAGAGTAACTTACCCAGAAATCTCCTGTGTGCTCAGGCTCCAGGTGGGACCCATTCTCCGTCCTAATGTTGCTGTGAAGTTTCTGCCCTAAGCAATCAAGACTGTTAGGTTCACTATGTCCATGTTTCCAAATGAGATGGTCTGGCCCTTCCCCAACCCCATTCAAAAGTCAAAATGGTGATTTCACATAAAGAACTCCTTTCAAGGAAGAAAGAACTGAGGAGAGGAACCCTCCTTTTTGAAATCTTTGCATAGTAGGCACAGTGTGCCATCAAGGTGTGTTAATGAACAGTTCTGTAGAATTCCTTCCATGCCTATAGCAACTCTGGTTTGTCCAGAGGCTGACAGCCATGTGCTCAAAGCTACAGAGTAGCCAAAGACCTGTCTGCTTCCCTTCTCTCCCCTGCCTACTGTTTCTGGGATGTTCCATTCTGCATCCGTGCCTAATAAAGTCAAGCATGACCCTCCTGGTGGTATGACCCTATCACCTCCAGCTTGGGAAGAGGAGGTGATGAAGAAGAGAGGCGTGTTCTAACAAAGGACTCCTGACACCTCCCAGATACCTGCTAGGGCTGGGTGGGTGTATGGGTGTTTATGGACTAGCTGTTGTCTGGCAGAGCTGGCCCTGTGTTCCTTGGATCCACCTCTGCACTGGCTACAGGGACAGCTGCTGGGCACAGTCATCTGTCTTTTGCTGACCTCACAGTTGGTGATGGAGGAATGCCTGGTCTTGTCTCATACACATCCATTACCTTCATGGCCTTTGTGATGATGACAGGCTGGGACAAAACTGCTGTCTACGGATAGAAATCATTCTTATCTGTGGCCATAATAGTCATGGGTTGAGATGGCACCAGGAGAGAACTCATGTCCCCACAAGGGAGATAAAAGGTGCCAGACAGGGCCCTGTATCTTTGAGATAGGTAGCAAGGAAAAAGTCAGATAAAGTGTCAGAAAGCCCAAATGGTAACTCCCTCATTGCCCACCATTAGCCATGTAGCTGTCTCATCTTTTTGTCTTGTTTGTTTTTCAAGACAGTTTTTTTTGTTTTTTTTTTTTTTTTTTTCTGTGTAGCTCTGGCTGTCCTGGAACTCACCCTGTAGACTAGGCTGGCCTCAGACTCAGAGATTAGCCTTGCTCTGCCTCCCTAATGCTGGCTGGGATTAAAGGCATGCACCACCGCACCTGACCTAGCTGTGCCATCTTAGGTGAGTTTGTGCTCTAGAGCTGAATTGCCGTGACCCTGAACACATGTTCAGCCATTTTGTGCCTTGGTTCCCTGAGTTCTGGTACTTGTGAGGTCTCATTGTGTGATGTATTTAAAATCATGCTGGACACCAATCAGGTTCTGGTAGTTCACCCCTGAGACACAGTTATATCTCTCCACTGTAAAGTGGAACTAGTGAGGCCTTGTTCATCCTGGCTCCATAAAGGCTCCCGTAAGACCCAAGTGAGTGAATATATTGAGGCAGGCTTGGCAGCAGGCATGTCATGCGCTTAGAGATGCCTCTCTTGACCTCAAGTGTCCCCCGGCTGTGGCACCTGTTGAGTGGAAATACTTGTCACTAGGTAGATTAACAGCTGCTGTTTGAAGCCCTGGGCTGGAATTCTTCCCACTGGGCACGTACTGGGTGCCACTGCTCAGCCTGTGTTCGGCCTTTAACACTGGATTAGTGACCTATGCTCTTGGCTCCTTCAAGAAACCACCAAGTCTGGCAGGCAAGGAGCATCCTGCTGTTGCTGTAATTTTCCTGCTGGAACTTGAGGCTGTCCACTGCTCTCCCAGCCACCAAACCAGGCTGGTCCCAGATCCTGTCTCTCCAAAGGCCCCTTGAATAGTCTTCATCTCTCAGCAGTTTGGAACTGTTCGAAGGTTGTAAGCCTTATCAACTCATAACTCCATTTCAAAAATGTGTCTGGTAGAAATGCTGAAGTGTGAACCAACATCATCAAACACATTTGCTGCAGGGGCGCAGTGGGAGTGGGGAGTTGAGACTAAGCCATAAAGAGCCCCGTGGCTGGCAGAGCCTGGTCCCAGCTGGCTGAGGGCCAGCCCATTCCTGACTTGATCATTGAAAAACCTTCCAGGGTCCTGCCTTGCTTCTTGTGTGTTTCAGTTTGTTTTCTTTTTCCTAAGTTACTTTAGGCTAGATTCCTGTGACTCACAGGAGAAAGTTGTCCTCTCAGGGAGGAGCGAGGAGGTGAAGTGTTCTCCTTCATGGCCAATGAAGAGAGACAACCTGGGTGTATTCATCATGGTTCTCCAGAAACAGAACCAATGGGACATACTCGAGGTAACCCGAGGGTAGTGCCCCCCTCCCACTTCCCTAGTGACTTCTGAACACCTTCTGGTGCCGGGGTCGTGAGGGTTGTAGCTCCTGAGAAGTCCACAGGGGGATGGCATAGACCAGCTTGAAAAATCACTCAAACGTACCACGTCACGTTACCGAAGACTGTGTGGACTCCCGCCTCTCTAGGGAACTGTGTTCACAAAGACAACTGCATGTTCTGGGACCAGGTCAAGGCTTAAGTGTGTAGTCTGAATACTGTGGCTAAATGTGACCTTGGAATCTGATGACTAGGTTAAATGTATGATCCGTTAACAGTGGTTAGAGGCCTGGTCTGTGCACCGTGGCTAGGACCGTCTCAGGTTGCACTCTCTGCATCATGGCTAGGACCCTCTCAGGATGCCTGGCTTCATATTCAGCTCCGCTACTTGGTAGCTACAGCTGCAAAAGCTTCTCAGTATTGGGCTGTATGTTGTTATGAACACGGACTCGAAAAGGTCTTGCCATGTGGTTAAAATTTTAGCTATTATTATAATTTGGGAACCTCTTACTAAGCTACTAAAAAAGAAAGAACATAATAAAAAATGGACTGATATTTCTAGCTGCTGCACTGTGTATATATATTTTAGCTTTTCCCCACATGTGGATTTTAACTGGCTCTGGGTGTTTTAGCTTTGGCTGTAGCTTACACTATCTTGGAAACATCTTTCCCTCATCCCTCCTCAATAAATGTGATTATTCTCCTGACACCGCAGTTTAGATCTTGGAAGAATCTATGACTTCTCTCCTGAAGGGAGGAAAGGCATCCAGTCAGGACCCTTCCCTTGGTTAGGAGTCCCCTGCTGGCGGCCCTGAACACTGAGCTGCCAACCAGAAAGTTGAAGGTTCACAGAGCTACAAAGAAGGACTATTGACAGGGAGAAAATGGTTAAGTAAAGCAAAGGATTTTGTAATTTGTCATATCACGTGACATATATGCATGTATGGGCTTAGGGAGGACTCAGTTCAGTCCCAGCACCCAAGTTAAACAAATTAAAAAACAAACAAACAAACAAAAAAAAGCAGTATGGTAGTGTACATTTGTAATCTCTGCCTTGGAGATGTGGGGTGAGGAGGATTCCTGGGGTTTACTGGCCAGCTAAGCTAGCTGAACCTGAGAGCCCCAAGTCCTAGTGAAAAGATCCTGTTGCAAATAATAATGATAATAATAATAATAATAATAATAATAACGGAAAATAAACTAAACAGCTCCTAAGGAACAGTATCTGAAGTGACCTCTGGCCTCCACATGATGGGGAAGTCACAGACCTAGTTAAGATTAAGTAGGAGTCACAGCTGTGTGGGTGCACACACGCACTTAAAAGATGTGGATTTCAGCCTGCATAAAAGAGACCTGGAAAATATCTGACCAAGAAAAATAAGTGGTTTACGATTTAAAGAAAAAGGGTGGGGCTGTAGAGATGGCCCAGTGATTAAGAGCACTGGATGCTGCTCCAGAGGACACAGGCTCATTTCCCAGCACCCACCCGGTAGCTCACAACTGTCTGTAACTCCAGTTCCAAGTAGAAGATGTGTTCTTCTGGCTTCCATGGTCACCAGGAGCACATGCGTGTACAAACACATATGCAGGCCAAACACTCATACACACAGAAATAAAATCAAATTAAAATTTTTAAAGCTAAAATAAACATTGACTTCTGAATTCCTGCTCTGAGTAATTGAGAGGAAATGTACTGATTCTACACTTGAGTTAAGATGCACCAGGAAGTAAGTTAAATTGCTGAATACATAGATGGATGAGTAGATGGGTGAATGGACAGATGCCTGGATGGAGGAATGGATAAGAATAGATGAATGGTTGCATGGATAGTTGATGTGTGGATGGATAGGTGGAAGGTAAATAAGGGGTTAGGTGAGCGCATGGATGGAGGAGGAATAGCTATAAAATAAAGAAAGCAAGGAAAGCGAAATCTAATTGCAGAATTTACACGGCAAGTGTTTTGATGTTACCAAAGACTCTTGAAATTTTTCTATTTGAAAAATAGAATTCATGTTTTACCAAAAGCACCGTAGAGCTATTAGAATAAAAACGATGCGCCCATAATAGGAAAACACAAAAAGGAGATTCTGGGACTGTAAGGTGGCCCTGTGAGTAAAGGTGTTTAATGCCAAGCTGGACAGCCTGCGTTCAGTCACCAGGAACCCACAGGGTGGAAGGAGAGAGCTGACCCCCACAAGTTGTCCTCAGACCTCCACGTGTGTACACATGCACACTTCCCCACCCCCGCACACACACAACATAAATAGAGTACAAAAAAATTTTAGGATGATGCTGGTAACATTTATAAATATTTAAAATACTATAGAAAATAAAGCTAGTGTGCACACTGAGACCGTCACCACAGAAGAGCCGAGAAGGAGGGTGTGGAGACACTGAAATTGGAAAGAAACTAGGACGCAAGGTCACATGGGGCCTGGAGGTCACGAGGAGGTCTTCTGATTTTGAGTTCCGAGAGCCACAGGAGCAGGCAGATGTGGCAAACTGGGAGAGGCAGGGCCTCACATTAGAAGGTCTGTGGCTGCTGTGCAGGAGAGAGGCCAGAAAGGGATGAGCTTAGGAGCAGGGTGTAGCTCTGTTTTTTTGTGAGATGCTTGTTAGAGCAGAAATGTCAGCATGGAGGTAGGCCACTGTTGCATTCTGGAATCCAGGGGAGTCTGGGGACGGCTTTGCATATCGTTGACCTGTGAGTGGACGGAAGCCTGCCTAGACTGAGCCTGGGCACCTGCTGCTTTAGAGTCAGGAAGATGAGGCGAGCAGTCTAGGCGCCTGACACCTGTGGGGCAGGGTGGAAAACACCATTCAAACTCTGCCCACTGGGATGGCAGTCTCCTTCTCTCACGTCATTGTTCTGGAACCAAATGCAGGGTGTTCCTTCTATTCTAGTCCAAATCCACTACAGGCAAAAGGAGAAATGGACACCCCACCTGCTCCAGATCTGGCTCCTTCACTCATGCCTACCTGGTTTTACCTGCCCCCAATTCTCGCCCCCTTCAGACTCTCCAGACATCTTCTTCCTCATTCTTGCCGTTTCTTCTGCCTGTCTAATTCTCCCCAGGTCAGTTCTCCCTCACAGATCATCTCCTGCACAGGCCTTTCTTGATCAAAGTCACCAATCTATGCCTTTTCCATCTTCTTTTAACATTCCTTGTATCTGCTTTTCTTCTCTGCTCCCAACTGTGCCAAAACCAGTCTCCTGAGGCAAAGGACGGAAGTCTACAACCCTCAGAGCCAGAGTCATGCGTCTCTGGCGATCAGAAGGGAGCTAATAATGATCTTTCTCCTGGGAAACACTGCCTCTTACCTGGAAGAAGTAACAATAGCATGGTGACCTTGAGCCTGACCTCTGAGACTAGAGGTCACCCTTGTCCTTCAGCCAGGATCCAGGCACTCACTCACACTTCCAACTGGCGGTGGGCACGGAGCGTGGGCTTCTCCAGATTTTATTCTAGTCTTAATGCTACTGTTACCGTTGCTCTTCTCAGCAGCGACAAACACAAGCACAACAGTCGACTTTCTCTGGTAACGGGGGCTGGGCTAAGGTGGCATCTGTGCCCTGGCTTCGGGGACCTTATACCTTAGGTGGGGAGATGCCACCTGCCTGCATACACCCCCACCCCCAGCCCGAGATAGCCATTAGGGCGAAGACTGTGCTTACAACTTTCAGAGTGGTGCCAGCTTGGCATACTCATGAGGCTAAAGATGAGTGTTTGCAAGCGAAAGCCCCCAGGCCCAGAACCTGTGTCTCCCAGTTACATCACTGATGAGAGGAGAAGGGAGGTACCAGGGTGCTCCGGCCGGTGAGGAAGGAAAAAGTGAAATGGACTACCTCTTGGAGGAGGTATTTCTTGAGAAGAAGCATGGTAATGGGAGAACGAAAATGCCGCTGTGAATCTCTGTGGTTGGTGAGCGGAGTGTGAGTTAGTCAGGACTAGCTGGCTAGGAATGAGATCCAAGAGACAGCTGGGGCTGAGATACCATTCTGTTGATGGAGTGTTTATCTAGTGTGCAGGAAGTCCTGGGTGCAGCCTCTAGCACTATATAAACCGGGTGTGGTGGCGCATGTCTCCAGTCCCGGCACTTGGTGGAGGTGGAGGCAGGGGAATCTAAAGTTCAAGGTCATTCTTGAACTATATATCAAACTCAAAGCCAGATTGGGTTACATGAAACCCAGGGCGGGGGCGGAGGACAGAAGCAGTCAAGAGATTTGGATGGGACAGAGTTCCACCAATCACATGAGATTTAGCACCCTGCCAAAAATGGAGGGTAGAGTGTTTGTGAAGAGCCTTCCCCGGCCAGGCCTTTCAAGGCCTGGGAATCTTGGTGGTCCCATCTCCCATGAGGGCCCCTCTTTGTTGCTCTGCCCCCTCCAGCCCCCACCTCGAGCCACCTCCCTGCAGGCCCAAGGTGGTTGTTTCGGCTTCAAACCCTTTTCATCCTACAGTTATGAACAGGCTGGTTTTGCTTGCACTCATCAGCTAACAGCCATGGGTTTCCTGCCTGGGTTCCGATAAGACTCTTGTCCTAACAACCAGAGACTATGAAGCCACCCCAGAAAGTACAGTGGCACGTCTCAGGCCCCAGAGAGCTGCCCAAGAGAGCCGGCATGCCCGAAGGGAGACTGACCAGCCACCAGCCTGCCATGGAATTCTTGTGCTATCTGACTGGAAATACGGCGGCCCAGGCACTTGCCAGCGTGGCTTCTCAGGACCTGCTCAGCCTCAAGCCTCATTTGACCTGCCAACTTCTGCCCCCCCTGGGGAAGCACACAGAGCTTAGCTGGGCACAACCCTGTCCTCCCGGGCAGAGAGGTTCTGTGAACCCAGGCTCAACTCTGGTGGCATGTGTGTGTTCTCAGTGAAGGGGAGGAGGGCATTGTCCTCTATTCTCACCAGGAAGTTCCTGATACTCAAGGCAAGCCATTGAGAGTGCAGGCCTGGGTTCAAATCCAAACAGAATCTTGTTCTGAAGAATTTTTGTTGTTGTTTTTCAAAACAGGGTTTTTCTGTATAGCCCTGGCTGTCCTGGACTTGCTTTGTAGACCAGGCTTGCCTCAAACTAACAGAGATCCACCTGCCCTTGCCTCCTGAGTGCCACCACACTCAGCTTGGGGAAAAAAATTCTTGCCTTCCTTGTCTCCATTTTTTTTTAACCCACTCAAAATTGAGGACTGTGTTGATGACTTCCAAACTGAGGGGCAGAATGTTTACAAGTAAAACTGTCCTTAGACCCTTCCTCTAGCCCCTGGTCACACTGCTTACGAAAGGCATGCGTGTGTGTGTGTGTGTGTGTGTGTGTGTGTGTGTGTATGAAATTCCAGGTGTGTAGCCCTATATGATTTTAAAGGCGTGTGTTTAAAGGGTGTGTGTTTAAGGGAAGGTGTGTTGCTCTATCACTTTCTGCTTTATTCCTTTGGGTCTCTCACTGGGCCTGGGGCTAGGGCTTGCGATCAACAGTGACCCTCTTTGTCTCTGCCCCCAAGAGTGCTAGGGTTACAGATATGTGCAAAGTAATACCCAGATTTTTTTTTAACATGGGTGCTAAGGATTTGAACTCATATCCACATGTGTACACAGCCACATGCTCCTACCTGCTGAGCCATTTCTCCAGCCCGTGCTTTCCTTTTCTATGCCTCTGTTTCTCCACTTCTGAGGTGGGGTGATGCTAAGGGTCTCAAAGGGTCACAAAGATGCACTGTAACAAGTGGCTAAGGTGCTGGCTGGCAAGTAGAGAGTGCTGGCAGAGTGCAGGTCCAGGGTGCTAACGACCCTCGTTTCGGCTGAGGGTCAAGGCAGTGGTGAGCAGGCTATGAATGGCAGACCCCTGTCTGCTGGCCATTTCCAGTGTTGCGTGGCACCTCATCGTAGCCTTGGCCCACATTGCGCCCGGGGAGAAGGGAGGCAGGAAGCAGAGGCAGAAACTGAAGCCTGTTGAGCCCTGGCCTAGCCCTGAGTCCCCTCAGTGACCCCAGCACATTCTGTGCGGGATCCCAGCGACCCCGTGTCCTTCTGGGCTAGGCGGGGGGACAGCTGGAAAATGCACTGTGCCATCAAGAAATGAGTAATTAGATTGGGGAGACGGCTCAGTGTCCGGAATACCTGCCATGCAATGTGAGAAGTGGAGTTCCGACCTCCAGAACCCAAGTAAGGGCTGGCTAGGTGTGGCAGCCCATCAGAGGCAGGGTCAGGGGACCTCCAGACCCAGAGCAAGCCAGCTAGCTAGACTGGCCTGTATCTGTGAGCTCTCTGCTCACTTGAATAAGATGGAAATTGACTGAGAAAGACTCCAGTTGTCAACTTCACAACTTAGGCACACACACATGCACATATGTGTACCTGTGCCTACACTCATGAACATACACGCCCATGCATGCCACACAAACACATACATGCAAAAAAAAAAAAAGTGTGGGGGGGGGAATTGGAGAGATGGCTCAGTGGTTAAGAGCACTAGCTGCTCCCACAGAGGATCTGGGTGCAGTCCCAGCACCCACGTGGCAGGCCACAACTGTCTGTGACTCCAGTTCCAAAAGATCCAGCACCCTCTTCTGGCCTCCACAGGCACTTGCAGGCAAAACGCTGACACATAAAAATAAGTAAAAAGTGAAAAAGACTCATGCCTTCAGGGCTCCTGCGAAGTACAGCAAGGGTTCCGTGTGAGTCCTCACCGCTACCTCGCCTGGCATTTATGTCTGTTGGTCCCCCTTCTGCCCCTTGATAAGCTGTTTTTTCCATGCGGTGTTTGTCTCTTGTGGAGAATGTGCAGGTCTGAACCCTTCCAAGCTTATCTCAACAGTGGACTTCCTGCTGGTGGTGGATCTGCCCAATGAGCAATAATTCCCGTCACTTAAGGACACAGATAATACTGATGTCCATGATGTAGGTGGCCTTCACAGGCCCCCTTGCCCCCCCTCCTTCTGTCTGGGTGGGAATCTGCAAGCATTAACCTCGGGTGCATGCACCCAACATCCCTCTCAGGGGCAGAAAGCCAGAAATGAGTTGGCTAGGAGTGGGTGGGAAGTTCATTCATCCATCAGCTACGAGTTGGGCCTCCTGTGCGGTACCAGGCAGTGGATGAGTTCCAGGCACACAGATAATGCAGGGCAGTTCTTGAGGCCTGGCCAATGATAACATGAGAGTGTTGTTATGGGCCAGTAAGGACTGAGCCGGCAGGAGCACAGGAGGAGGACTGTGCAGTCTAATTTAGGAAGGCCTTTCGGGGGTGGGTGTGTGTGTGTGTGTGTGTGTGTGTGTGTGTGTGTGTGTGTTCATGGGGGAGGGATATGTGTTTGCGGGGGTGGGGTATGTTTGCTCATGTGTGTGCATGGAGCCAGAGGACAACCTTGAATGTCACTCTTTAGGAGCTACTTACCTTGTCTTTTGAGATAGGGTCTCCCATTGGCCCAAGACTCGCCACTTCAACTAGGGTGGCTAGTCTGAGCCGCAGGGATCCAACTGTCTCTACTCCCCAGAGCCGAGTAACAGATGTGTGCCACCAAGCACAGCAGGGTTTTCTCTCCCTCTTTTTAAACATGGGTTCTAGGACAGAACAGTTCTCCTGATTGGGCAATGAGCACATTACTGACTGAGGCTGAGCTTTAACCAAAAGCTCCGTTTATTGGAAGTCAGGCAGTGGTGTCAATTGCTGGGTGGACCTGTGGAAGGGGGACAGTGCTTTCCCTCTGTGTTCAGTCTGCCGGGCCACACCTGATGTCCAGAGCATCCAATGACCATGGGCATCCCAGGGAGCCAGGATTACTCCTCTACCTGGTCGCATGGCTGCACGGTATTTGGCCCCTCGATGGGATATCAAGTCCCTATTCTGATCATTAGCACATTCCAAGGGCACTGCCCTGCCCCCACAATCCCAGCCAACAGACCTTTGGGCCAGCCTGGATCTTCTCCCCTCATATAACTAAGCCCGTTGGCATTTGCTTTGATTCAGATTATGGTATGATTAGCATCTCTGAGATTTCAGGGCCAAACAATGGAACAGAGCCTAGAATGACGGAAAAGCCACACATTCACTGACAGGAATCCAGGTTCTGTCAAGAGGAGTGGACATGGGCCCTGTCTAATGTTTGCACACTCCATGTACAACACAGCCCCTGGCTGGAGATGGTCAGGCCCGGTGAACAAAAACTGCAGAAGGCCTCTCTCCTCTTCCTGCCCTTCTTCACCCTACATGCTCCAGCTGGCCCAGCCTTGGCCGTGGGGTGACAGAGCTCACCAACAGGAAAAATGCAGTAACTGCAAAGACATGTAATGGGTCCAGACTTAGCCCCAAAGCAAACCTCACAAGCCTGGGGTTTGGAGCAGGCTCTGAAGTGACCATCATTGTCTGGCTATGTGGAGCAAGAAGCTGTGTGGAGGGTGAGATAACATGGATCCAGGCTGAGGAAACCTAGGTTTCTCCAGGCACCTCTGTCCAGAGAGAAAGCCGGCCTCCCCCTCCCCACACACTCCCCAAAGTCTCTGGGGGTGAGTCAAATCTCAGCAGTGACTTCATTTCCTCTTACTGGGTGTCTACAAACTCTCCGGAAGGTTCCAGCTGGTAAACTGCACTGATTGCAGTGTGGGAGCTTCTGATACGCGCGATTTCACTTTCCCTCTGGGACACCGGCGGCCTAGGGGAGTGACAGCCAGAGGAGGGAGTATTTGCTCAGGAAGGGGGATGTGTTTTTAAGATAACATTTAATCCCAAGTAGAGGGAAGTTTCCAGACGTCCGTCTGTGAGAGGGGAGTGAGTGAGGGTCTCCTTATGGCCTTACTGAGCAGTTTCACCTACTCACCCATCCCCCACCCCATCCCCACCCTGCACACACCCTCATCTGGGAACTCCTGCCTCTGCTGGACTACTGCCATGATTTCAGGTCTCATGCAACGCTGAGGCTATGCAGAAAATTAGATGTTAGTGCCACTATCTAGGTCCTAACAGACCTTGTCCTCCCTGGAAAAGGACATGGGCTTCTTCAACATGCAGTGACTTGGCATGGACCTAAGTCCTGTTTGTCTCTTCCTTACCTAGGGCCCCAGTGCCAACAAGACCAATGCATTTAAGATCTTCAGCATCTGGGTGCAGACCAGCTCTCCTCTTCCCTCCCCCTTTCGCCCCACTTATAATGGACTCCATCCGCTGAGATGTTTCGTTTTCCTTCTATTTCCACCAAACCAGAAGCAGCATTGCACAGTAGGCTCGAAAAGTACAGCACAGTAGGCTCAGGCATGAGGCCATCTGGGTTTCGATCCTGGCTTCGTTCCTCTTAATCTGACACCACGGACCACTTAGTTACCTTGTGGCTTTGTTCCCTGCTCTCCCCCACTTGGGACATGGTCTGAGTCAAAGTTCTCTTGCATGAGCAATAACAGTTCCTGAATTTGAGAAGTCAAACACATGAAAGGGAGTGGGTGAGATCTCACAAGTGTGGGCTACAGTGATGATGACGATGACGACAATGATGATGACGACGCTGACAATGGCGGCGACGACATGGAAAGCCCTCCTCAGATGCCCCAGCATTCTTCCAGGCAGAATTAACTTCTCACCTCCTGTGCATGAAGAGAATGAACCACGCTGCATTCTATTTATTTATTTCAAAGTCCACATCTACTCCATGGCCTGAGAGAGCAGCAGGAACTAGTTTTCAGCAATAAGACTCCCACAGTCAGGACTAGAGAGACGGATCAGTGGTTAGGAGCACTGGGTGTTGTTTTAGAGGATCCAAATTCAATTCTCAGCACCCACATGGTACCTCACACCCATCTGTAACTCCAGTTTCAGGGGCTCTAGTGCCCTCTCCTGGCCTCCATGAGCCCCAGGCCTACACCCAGTGCACAGACAGACAGACATGCAAGCAAAACACCCATGTGTAGAATAAAACTTAAAACTTTGTACAAAAGAATCCAAGCATCACACCAGTGTGTTCCGTACTTTTTCTCTAATTACCTTTTTCTCTAATTACCTTTTTCTCATACAATTTTTGTTTGTTGAGCCCTACCTAGGATTTGCAATCCTCCTGCCTGAGTTCTGGGAATACAAACGTATACCAATGTGCCAGAAGTTTTTGTTTGTTTAATACTTATTTTTGTGCATGTTTGACTGACTGTGTATGTGGGAGCTAATTAATGTCTTTCTTCCTTTTCTTTGCTGAGTTGAGAAAGGGAGGTGAGAGGGGTTAAGACAGGCTGCCTGGGCTCACAGACATATGCCACCATGACTGTCTTCTCTTTACTTCCTTGACAATAATGTCTTTTGAAACATCAAAGTTTTATTTAAGACTTCTTTTCACTTGGGAGCAGGGAGTGCGCCCGTACGCAGGTGCATGATGGGCCAGAAGAGGGTATCAGGTCCCCTGAGCTGGAGTTGCAGGTGGTTGTGAGCTACCCAGTGTGGATGCTGGGAATGGAACCAGGACTTCTAGGAGAACAGAGAATGCTCTTAGCCACAGATTCATCTCTCCTGTTCCAGCATCAAAGTGTTTGATCTTGATGAAGTCCAGTTTGTCAATACTTTCTTCGGTTGCTTGGTTCTTGGTCCCAAGGAACTTTGGGCTAGCCTTCGGTCACAGGAATGATGTTCTGTATAGGCTAGCGCCCTACAGGAGAACTGCATCCCAATCTAATATACTTTCCTAAGGTAAAATGTATCCTAAGGTGTTGACAGCATCCCTGTGAGGGAAAGCAGCACCTCACAGACCCAGTCCGCAGAAAAGGAAGCTAAAAGGTAGCATGCTGGGACTGGGATCAGATCTGGTCCAGCCTCGCCAGGACCCCCCTGCATCTTACAGTGCCTTCCCCTGCAGTCCCTTTCTGTGTCCTCCCAGGGCTTGAGCAGTGTCTAGTCTGTGATGAACCCACAGGGGATGTGCACTGTGTGGATGAGTGGCAGGTCCTGGCAGATGCCGAGTGTGCTGTGGCTGGTGAGACTGCATGGACCTCAAGGTTGCTAAGTGTCTCCTTCCCCTGCACAGTGTCTCATTGTCGGAGGAGGACCGTGTGGCTTGCGCACTGCCATTGAACTTGCCTACCTGGGAGCCAAGGTGGTTGTGGTGGAAAAGAGGGACACCTTCTCCCGGAACAACGTGCTGCACCTCTGGCCCTTCACCATCCACGACCTGCGGGACCTGGGAGCCAAGAAGTTCTATGGGAAATTCTGTGCTGGCTCCATCGACCACATTAGTGAGTAGGGCTTGGGCCGGGTGCTTCCGGAACATTCAGGTTTCAGTGTGCATGGACCTATCTTGTCTAGGAGTCCTGGGTGGCCCTTTGAGGATCCATACATCCAACTCTCTGGTGCTAGCAGAAGGACTGTGGACTAGTTACTTGTCTTTGCCTGAGACCAAACACTTCAGGGATCAGCTTGAGGAGACATTTGTTTGGGCTCATGGTTTGAAAGGATACAGCCCCCAAAGGCAAGCATCTTCATGGCTGCTTGGCACATGTCCGGACAGATCCAGAAGTGAAGAGAGGCCAGCAGAATGGTTAGGCTATAAACTTCAAGCTCCCCCCACCTCCCCCGTAGCCCACTTTTTCTAGCTAGGACACATCTCCTAAAGGTCCTTCAGTCTCCAAAAACGGTATCCCTGGACGGGGTCAAATGTTAAACACGTGAGTCCATGAGGACATTTCTTATTCAGACCATGACAGTCTGCTTTGTGACTTATTCTGGGCTACATCCCACTGATCACAGACTCTTTCATATCCTGCTTGCCAAAATACCTGTCTCTGGGGCCTAAGTACTTGACACATAATAGATGAACAATAAACATCTGTTGAGTGAATGAATGAAATACAAAGCCCAGTGGTAAGTAGCCGAGACTGTATGATCCGGGAGCTCACTAAAATTTTTTCCAGTAATACAGTGTGCTTCAACAGAGTGAGTCACACTCCCAGGAGGAATCTGAAAGAGAGAATTCACAAAACCTCTCAACAGGGCCAGCTGGTGGGGACCTCCTTCCAGAGAGGCATTTGGACATTGAACTGCCAGTCCTGGGGAGCAGCAGGTGGCAGATCAGAGGGGTGACGTAATTGGATGTGTAATCTCTGACAGATCCAGTGTTCCTTAGAGTTCCTTAGAGACAAGAGAGAAGGCAGCATGAGGTGACTTCAGGGAGGCTGGGAACGGAAGTCGAGGATATAGCACCTGAAGATGCTGGGCAATCTCTGAATGGCTGTGCAGAGCATGGCTCCTGTTCTGCCATTAGTCACTCATGGAATCTTGAGGCAAGATCTGTGCACACCAGCTTGGAGAGAGACAGTCTATCCCTCCTCTCAGTTTTGCAGGGAAGAGGTCTCTAGTGATCATAACATATGACAATCGAATTTACGAAAGTCAGGCAGGTCACATGGGAAGTGTTTGAACTGAATTAAATACAAGGCATGTCTCTTTTATTTCTTCCTGACTTTGGTCCAAACTCCTTACTTTCCTCAGGCCTCTGTTTTATCTCCTGTAAAATGGGATTAATCCTGCCTCCTTGAATGGCTAAGGTTACGTGGGTCAAGTTTGTAACCCACTAGCATCATGTCTGTTGTGTAGTGAGTACTGCAGTGCCTTGTGTCCAGTGGCACGGAGTAAGTGGGGTATATGTGTGGTTCTCCAACCTAAGAACCCCGTATTTTTTCATGGGGATGGGTGAGAGGGGAGCAAAAGGAGCCATAGCCACATGAGAGCAGAATTGATGAGGAAAGCAAGTAGGGCATGGGTGGAACTGGAGAGAATTATCAGCTGCTAAGGGTATAATTTATTCAGATACAGAAGACTCCACCGGCAGCAGCCCCAGAGTTTATTCCCGCTTTGGGATGAGAAGATTCCAGGAGTTCAATGGGAAGAAATTTGTATTTGCCCAGAAAGCCACAGCGTGAGCTGGCGGGATGCTCTGTCTCGCCCAGAGAAGACTGCGGGTTAGGTCTGTCGGTTAAACGGTGGACCAAAAGCTTTGAGCACAGTGCTGAGAGGATAGGGCATCTGTCGTCAAGAGCAACTCTCTGAGAATGAGATAGGGAGCTTATGGAGCACCTACTGTGTGCTGGAAGCCAGGAGCCTTGGCACTGTGAGGTGTGGCCAAGCCTCCCCTGGAAGGACTGTCTTCTTAGCTGGCTGTGGCCTGGGTTTTGTAAGCCGGGCTGCCTGGCTTCTGTTCAGACGGTAGGCCATCTCCAGCCCTAGCTGCACCCTCAAAAGCTCTCTACATGTCCTGTGTTAGGACTCTCCGCTGCCCTCCACTGTTCTTCCACTCTAGGTTCATAGTAGTTACCTGTACCCCGTGCCTGGGGAAAGAGGCCACTGACCTGCCCTTTACATGGTCACCTTCCCTCCTTAGTGTCCCGGAAGCAGAGCTTCCATCTTTTCTAACTCTTAGTCTCTCGGATTTTTCTCCTCCTTCTCCCTCCATCACCAGTCTTCCTGCGCCTCACCCTGGACCTCACCCTCTAGGGGGACCCATTATTATTCCTTAGCTCAAAGGATTTGTTCTAGGAGAAGAAGTGTGGACTGTCTACCTACTCATACTCCGCCTATGGTTCTCTGTTTCCTCTCTGTCACTACACTAAAGAGATTTTTACCCAGAAGCTTCCTGGCTCCCAGGTGCCCTGGCTTCATGTGTCCCTCATTGTTCTCAGTCCCCCCAGGGAACCTGGTGCTCCCACTTACTCCTCTCTTGCAGCCCCAGCCTAGCCCCTCCCCTTCCCCCCAACTTTTTCTCACCCTGCACCCCTCCCATACTCTGTTTTTCTGCTTCCTCCATTAGCGCCCATGCGCCCATCTCCCTGTGCCTAAGTTGACGCCTGGCACATTGTGGGTGCTCAGTGAATATTAAATGAGCTATGCCCACTCAATATAAAGAAGCCCACAGCAAGTTTACAGCTTCAAACTGTGCAGAAAATTGCTTGGAGGGATGCCCATTTGTGCTGTGTAGGGGACATTAGGGGAGGGGAGCTTCAGGCATAGGCCTCATCCAATGAGCCCTTTGAGCTCTGACTTTCCTTGTAGCTCCTGACTGTCTCCTCTTTTGTTCATCTTTATCACATCAGATCCAGAGTTTGGCTCAGCAAAGTTGTAGGAAAGACAGATCTCCCTAGCTAGAGCATCCTGGTACAGCTAGAACAGAGCTGCCAGTCAGACAGAACCAAGTCTGCTTTTTGCTTTGTGTTGCCTTCAGCAGTCACTTGACTTCGTTAAGGCTCAATATCTTCCTCTGTTAAATGAGAATAAGGGTCCCCAAAGGTCACTGTGTAGGATAAATGAGAAGCCCTGGAATGCCTGGAACAAACTCAGCTGATGTGCTGCTATGCTCTGTGCTCCCTGGGCCACAACTGCACAGTACTTACACACAGGTGGTGCTCAAACATTGCTCCTGACAGTCATCTCCCTTCCTTCCTTCCTGACAGGTATCCGTCAACTGCAGCTTATCCTGTTCAAGGTGGCCCTGATGCTGGGAGTGGAGATCCATGTGAATGTGGAATTTGTGCGGGTCCTGGAGCCTCCCGAAGACCAAGAAAATCAAAGTACAATATAACTTTCTCTCTCTGCCCTGAAGGCAGATATTCCAAACGGGAAGCTGTGCTGGTGGCTCGCAGAGGCTATCTCTGCGAGTTATTTTTGCTGGGAGCTGTTTGGCATACTTCCACTAGCAAATACTTTACCTTTTTTGACCATTTCTGTGGCTTTGGGCTTATTCTTCAGCTCCCAACAAGGGTGGAGTGATGGTGGAATTATTATGCCATGAAGCCTATAATTTGGTTACCCAGACTCCAGAAAGATGCAGCTTTGACAAATGACGTCCAATCAGTGGCAGGAAAAAAGACAGAGCTGAGAGTGTAATAAAGTTTACACATGCTTCAGGATGTGTGTGTGTGTGTCATCTCACACACAGATGGATAGCCGTACCGGCTGGACCCTCAAAATATTTTAAAATACAGTAGAGAAACTGAGCCATCTAGAGCACTGTAAGATAAAACTTCATGATATTTCCTTGTATTTGTCTTAGTTAGGGTTTTATTGCTGTGAAAAGACATCACACCCATGGCAACTCTTTGTTTGAGGTTTTTGTTTGTGTTTTTGTGTTTGTTTTGTTTTCAGGACAGGGTTTCTCTATGTAGCCAGAGGCTATCTTGAAACTCCCTCTGTAGACCAGGCTGGCCTCAAACTCAAAGAGCTCTGCCCGACTCTGCCAGAGTGCTGAGATTGAAGGTGTGCACCACCACCACCCCGCTGCCATGGCAACTCTTAGAAAGGAAAACATTGCATTAGGGCTGGCTTACAGTTCAGAGGTTTAGTCCTGTCATCACGGCGGCACGCAGGCAGACATGGCGATGGAGAGGTAGCTGAAAGTTGTGCGTCTGGATCACAGGCATCAGGAAGAGACATGGAGCCACTAGGCCTGGCTTGAGCTTCTGAAGCCCCAAAGCACCCCCAGAGATGCACCTTCCCCAAGAAGGCCACTTACCCTAACAGGGCCATTCCTCCTAACACTGCCACTCTCTATGGGTCTGGGAAGCCATTTTCATTCAAACCACCACAAAGTGCGTATGCGTGTTACTCCCGAGATAGTCTTACATAGCCCAAGCTGGCTTCAAACAAGCTATGTTGCCAAGGATAACCCTTGAGCTCCTGAATGCTAGGATTACAAAAAGCTGTCATACACGGCAGTGTTTTTTAATTTTATTGAGTTTTCGTTTATAGATCATAAAATGTTTCGCCTGGGCAGGTTCTTGATAGTATTCTTCTTTCTTTTATTATGCGTTCTTAAATGGTGATGTTTTAGCTGAACATGATGGTGCACACCTGTCATCCCAGCACTGAGGCAACATGGTGGTGGGTTCAAGGCCAGCCTGGGCTGCATACTGAGAACCATCTAAAAAACAAAAACTAGAAGAAAGGAAAATCAAAGTCTGATCTTTTTCGCACCCCACAGTTGTGGGGTTTTTCCATTTCAGTTTCGTATCCTTCTGTCAGAATTGCCTCCTGCCTTGGAAATGCTGAGCTGTGAGGCAGTGGGTGTTAGAACCTTTGAAGTTTCCCGTGGAGGGCACACTGCAGACCTCTCCTGGCCCCCGTCCAGTAGATTTCACAACTCGGGGAGGCTTTCTCTGCTTTTGTAGCGAGACACGATCATTTGGGGCATTCAGAGTCTGAGTGCCCTCAGCTGTTGGAACAGCTCTGCGGGGTAGTCGGTCCTACCTCTGAGGACCCAGCCAGGCTGGCCCCCAGAGTGCTTCTAGAAACAGCGGACCACTGGAGCAGGAAGCAGAAAGGCAAAGCGCCTCCCTGGCATCTCGAACATTCTCTGGGATCTGCTTGACAATAAAGAAGCCATTGAATATGGGGCAAACATGGGCAGATCTGAGGAGACACAGACAGGGGAGGCCGGTTTGGGGATTGTTGAAGGTTGGCGTCCTAGCAAAGATCAGCCACACCAGGCATGGAGTTGGCAGTGCCTCCCTCTTGGCTTTGTTCTGAATTGCAGTGACACAAAACCTGAGGTTACCAGAGAGAACCCGGACTGTCCGGGTGTCCCCAACCTGCAGCTTGGGAACCGCATGCTACCCAGGATAGCTACGAATGTGGCCAAATATGAAATAGTATGCTTAATTCAAATATTATAAGAAGGTGTTTTTTTCTATTTAAAAAAAAAAAAACCTCAATTGCACAGTTCTTAACAATGAACTTTGTAGATGATAGCATTGTGCCTGTGTCAAAAGGCTGGATGTATGTGATACCTGGGCCTCTCTTTGGGAGGCGCCACTGGGTCATTTCTCATGCCATCAAGGAGGGGTGGCACTACTCTCTCAGCCTGCCTGTCAGCTCATCTGATAATCTCTCTGCCCTGGTAGAAGTCGGATGGCGGGCAGAATTCCTCCCTGCAGACCACGCCCTGTCTGACTTTGAGTTTGACGTCATCGTTGGTGCTGATGGCCATAGGAGTACACTAGAAGGTAAGGAGTCTTCTTTGGGGCTAAGGCTGAGAGAAAATGAGGGGAACCAGAGAAGGTTCATCAAGAGGACAGATGCTTCAGCTAAGAGTAGAAGGCAGGCTGTTCTGTTCTGCCTGAGGCTAAGCGCATGAGGACATCCCATCTTCCCTCTCGCTGGACCTTAGCATCAGCAGATGAGAATATAGGTAGCAGAACTGTCTCAGAGCACCAAGGCAAGAGCTGGGGGAGGGCTTACCTGTGAAAATGCTTTTTAAAGGGGGGATACTGTGGGAAAAGTCAACACAGACTCCATGGGCACCTGCCGCTGTGTGAGCCCAAGTGCTTTCTTTGTCTCGAGTCAACCATGGCAAACATCTCAAGATTTTAATGGCATCCGTTCATGTTCAAGGACTCTACCAATCAACGGAGGAGCCCTCATTCTTCATACCTCTTAAGCAGACCCACTTCCAGGCAGCTGAGCAAACTGTTAGGATTCAAAGCCTCACTTCTCTGAGTCCAGCAGATAGACTCCATGTACTCATTTATACTTAAAAGTGTTGTCTGAGACCATGGGTAGTCAACAACACGGCACCAGCAGCATCTTTTAGAGCAGAGGCAGGTGTGGTTTCTAGTTTGCCCCTGTCAAGGTCACAGGTTGCGGATGCATGACTGGGAAAATGCATGCTCTGAGGATAGGATGCACATACTGAAATAGGTCTGACCTCAGAAAATTCTGGATGTGTAGTCCTCCAACTCAGGCCTCTTTTGTTGGCTACACTCTGCCCTGTCTCTGCTCTCCCTGCCTTCACTGCTATTCCCATCTTCTCCCAGCAATATCAGAAAAGGCAAATTTGAAGCTGCCAACATGGATACTTGTAGGAATTATTATAGGATTTTTCTGGTGGTTTGGGAAAAGCCACCAGGTGGGTCTGGATACTTGAAAGACCAGGGCCTATGCTCAGCCTACTTATAGGTTGGGCCCTCTAATATCAATCAGTAATCAAGAAAATGCTGGCCCAGATGTACACTCAGGCCAGTCTGATGGGGGCTATCATCAGTTGAGATTCCCTTTTTCCAGGCATGTCTAGGTTTGTGTTAAGACAAAACCAGCCAGCAAACATGTTAAGTACCAGCCACTGGGAATTAGTGTATTGGTTTCCTTTCCTAGGCTTTGGTGTTTCTTGACCTTTGGAACTGGAAGTACCACCCCCATCTCTGCTTTCATCTTTACAGAGCTTCTCCCTCAGTGTGTGTATGCATCTACCTGTCCCTGAGAATAAGGACATCAGCCATATTACAGTAGGCCCCATTCTACTCCAGGAGACTTTATCATAACTAAGAATATTTATAATAACCCCATCTCCAAAAAGGTCACATACATAGGCACCAAGAGTTAGGACTTCATCATGAAATCTTGGTAGGGGGGATAACAATGCAATACGACCCATAATAACAAAGATAAAAAGAAAATGTGCTACCATCCCTGTCCTATGGGAGTCCAGTCTAATCTTACTTTTCAAAAGAAGGCTTTCTTTTCCATTTAAAATGCTAACAAAATCATTTGGATCATGTAGGACCCCCCAGTGCTGACGGGCCTTAAGAGTGTGTTCAGTGACATTCCCAGCACATCTGCAAAAGACTGAGCCTGGTACCTACCTGCTCCAGAGACCCCATCCCCGTGGTCTGTGGGCACTGAGAAAAGTATCCTCAGCAATGTTGTCTGAATTCCCACCCAACCTAGAGCGCTGACCTCCTCAACTTTCCCTTCCACAGGGTTCAGAAGAAAAGAGTTCCGAGGGAAGCTGGCCATCGCCATCACTGCCAACTTCATAAACAGGAACAGCACAGCTGAGGCTAAGGTAGAGGAGATCAGTGGTGTGGCCTTCATCTTTAACCAGAAGTTCTTTCAGGACCTGAAGGAAGAAACAGGTGGGAGCCCCACTTCTCTAAACCAGACCCTAGTCACAGTTTCTGTGAGAGTGTGTGTGTGTGTATGTGTGTGTGTGTGTGTGTGTACGTGTACATGAGTAATGGCCAGAGGATAACCTCTAGTGTCATTCTTTAGATGCTATCCACTATTTGTTTGTTTATTTATTTATTTTTGGGAAAAGGCCTCTCCTAGGTCTAACACGCAGGTAGGCTAGGTTAAATGGCCAGTGAGCCCCAGGGATCTGTGTCCAGCTCCCAGCACTGGGTTACAATACCATGCCTGCCTTCCCAGACCTCATGGATTCTGGGGATCAAATCCCATTCTGCAGTACTTGCGGAACATACATTTTTCTGATTAAGCCATCTCCCCAGTCCCCAGTCCAAGATTTCTAAATTGTTCACAGGCCTGCTGGCTTCCAGTGGAACACAGGGTAGTCAGGAAGGCTGTGTCCAAGGTCAGCATGACATGCTGGGGACAGTCTGAGGAGGGGAGGACCCTGTGTGGCACATCAGCTGCCCCTCCCTGTGAGATAAGACAAGGACTCCGCCCCCTCCCCACCATGTGCTGGCAGCAGTTGTCACCTAACCATGGGTCTATAGAACAGAAGGTATTGATTCGACAGCGTAGCAGATACTCTTTTGAATACATGCTGCGTTCCAAATACTGGGCTTACAGCCTGAGGCAGATCAGCAAACCAAGACTTAATCCTACGTGGCCAGATAGCTAGTAAACGAACAGCAATCGCCCACGAGAGTAGAGCAGAAACAAAGAGGAACTGGCCTTTTTGTAACCTGCCCGAAAATGCACATTGTTCCTTGAAAAGCCGGTACAATGGTAATGTTAAAATAAGCCTCGCCAGGCACAGCCACACGTGCTGTAATCCCAGCACTTGGAAGGTGGGGGCAGGAAGATCAGCTTTCAAGACTAGCACCAGTTACCTAGAAAATTTGAGGCCAGCCTCAAACTTAGGAGCCCTGGTCTAAGAAAGGGTGAAAGTCTGCCATCGATAACTGTCCGACCGACCAGTCTGCCCCTCGTCTACCGACAGTGCACCTACACACTGGCTTCACGTGGGTCCACTTCTCATCAACACAGCCATCCTTTCCCTTCTCCCTTCCTTAGCACATTTTAAATATTGCCCATGTCTCTCATTTTCTCATTCAACATCACATCTTTAATGTAGTCCTTGTGGTAGGTCTGGGAGCCTGTGGCATCTCTTGGCATCCAAGCCTGAGGACTGTGGATGACCACATAACTCTTGGTATTGCCTTTGAGATGGGAGTGGTTTTCTGTATTCAAGGGGCCAAAGGAAGGGGATCAAAAAGATCAGGCTTCATGATACACTGGGATGATAGGACATTCAGGTTTCAAGGTCCTTTAGCAAGGGCTTTGATTTCACAACACAGCTGTGGACATGCATTCACAGTCTTGTCTATGGCTGGTTCCGCTATGAATGTTTGTAACAGAGACCATGTAACCCAAAAGACACACATGTTCACTTAAGACCCTGGCCTCTGATCTCTACCTTCCGTGAGTCTCCTGTCAGGGTAACACTTTCCATGGAACCATTTCCTATAAGGCTCAGCTTCTAGGAACTGGCTAAGTTGCTGAGCCAGTCTCTGCCTCTTGCTGGCCACGGTGGTATCTGCCATCTTATGTCCCTCTGAGCCTCCACAATTTATTATTACAAGTTTTGATATTTCCTTTTCAGAGTATAATATCCTTTGAATGATTTAATACTTAATTCTCCAGCCCTTCCTTCCCCTTAGAAGCAAAGAAAATAAATACCCAAACCATCAAATAGGGGTTATAACAGGACATTGCGTGTGTTTCTCCAAAGGTTTCACGAGCTTCCTTTAAACTTGGCTGCTGTTGCCTCCATAAGTCATTATCTCACATCAGTGACAGCAATAAATTTCCTTTGATTCTCTTGGGGGCCCTCTGCATGCCTGGCCGTTTCCTATTTTACTGTAATAATAAAGGTGTTGCTATGGTTACCCAGCACACCTTGTGTAGATGCTTTGAGGTCACTGTGTGCCTGTTATTTTCCTTCACATAAGCTGAGCCAGAGGGTCTGGGGCGCCAATGAACATCTGAGTCACCTAGGGAGCTTAATACTTAGGGTTCTGGCCCTACCCCCTGTGTCTAACTCAGCAGCCCTAACAACTTAACTGTCTACTAAGCATTTAGGTGAAGTCAGTGGCTCTGGCTGAGCTTCCCTGCATCCCCTGGAGAACAGAGAACTGAGCAATCATCTCATAGCATGATTTTAAGTGCAGAAACCTAATGTATGAATGTTTTGCTATCCATGGAAAGGACAAACGATGAGGTCTAGGGCTGGGGAGATGGATCCATTGAGGATCTGAATTCAATTCCCAGGAACCACATGAAAGTGTTGGGCATGGTGGTGAATGTTTGTAATCCAGCTCTGGGGTGTAGAAACAGTAGCACCCCTAAGGCTTACTGTGTGGCCAGTCTAGTCTAGTTGCTGAGCTTTGGGTCAATGGTAGACCCTGTCTCAAGAAGGGTAGCACCTGAAAAATAATACCTGACGTTGTCTTCTGGCCTACACACAGGCACACACACACACACACCATGGTGCAATCTAGGCCTCTAACCTCGAGCTGTTGTTCCGTTGACCTGGGTTTTCTCATGCAAGCTAGGACATGGTAGAGATCTGTAGGGCACACCATGGCTGAGGCCTGAGCCATGCAGTTGGGTTCAAAGTTGGTTTTTGCTTAGCATCCTGGTCCCGTCCAGCACTTCCTCTAACACTTTCTTAGGAATACTGGACAGCTGTGGTTGTTGTATGTCATTTGGTAGTTTTGTGTTTGAGCATGTCTTTGTGCAGCCATAAAAGCTACCCACCTTGACCTGGGTGGCTTTGGCCCTCTCTTCTGCCTTCCACAGCCTGGTATGTCTTCACTGTTTATTTTACATGCCTCTTTGACATGTACATAATGAGACCTGGAATGGAGCAAGGTGCAGATTGGTAAACTGAGTCTGAATGTTTCTCCTTTCAGGGATTGATCTCGAGAACATTGTTTACTACAGGGACTGCACCCACTACTTTGTCATGACAGCCAAGAAGCAGAGCCTGCTGGACAAAGGTGTCATCATTAATGTATGTACCTGTGGGCTGTGGTTCCTTACTTGTCTTCCCCTGGGCAAAATGAACTGGCAGCATCGGCAGATGTGGGAGAAGAGAGCGTCCTGCTAGAATCCATGCAAGGGGGAAGAGACAGCCTGCCACCTTCCTTGCCTTTGGCCTTGTGAGACTGCCCAGCCACATTATATGTTTCAGACATGTTGTGATGAGGGACCTTTGCCCAGATGTGCCCCGAATATCATCAGCTGAAGCTTTTTCTTCCTCAAATGCCATTCCCTTGGCCCCACTCCTTCTCTAGAGGTCACATTCACTTGGAGATGGGAACTTCTTGTCCTTGTGGAACATGGAGATGCCATCACTCAGGAGTCTTACCCTGTGTCCCTTTGCAGTGGGGGAGCATCCACTTGTATGTGCTGTCAGAGATAAGCAGAGACTCTTTCATGAGCCAACTCAGGATGGTAGCCAAGATGTTGTTTTTCTGAATCTCAGACTTATGCCTACAAAGTTCAATAATTCCAGTCTAAAAAGAGCTCTTAAGATACGACTTTGGGGGGAGTCTGCATGAAAAACACGTACACATTTGTATACAGGCACATGTACACATCGTGTGTAGATAGTGGCTTTCAAGGTTCTTCCACACTCAGCCTTGTTTGGACACTTGTTCTTCTGTCTTGTTGGCTCCTCAATTTTTCTCCGTCGCTTCTTGTTTTATTTATTTATTTTTGTTCTGAGCTACTTAATGTCTTGCTGTATAAACCAAACTCTCCATCCTCTTGAGCTGAGATTGCAGGTATGTGCCCCAGGCGGAGCATGTATCATCAAGTATAAAGAGAAAACAAGATGGCACCAGAGAGATGGCACTTAAAGGTTAAGAGCACTTGCTGTTCCTCCAGAGGACCCAAGTTTGGTCACTATCACCTATATCAGGAGGCTCCAACCTCCTATCACTCCAGTTTCAGGAAATCCAATGCCCTCTTCTGATCTCTCCAGGCACTGCATGCAGGCGCCGTATGCTTACATAGACTCACACATATGGATAAATAGAAATAAACAAGAGGAGGTGGGGAGGATGAGCACTTTGTTCAGGCCCCACCCTTCCAGAGCTCCTGTGCTCATTGCTTCAAGATGAGGATCCTGCAGCCTCAGGTCAGCTGCCTCTGGGTCCCAGCCTGGCCTGGGACTACTCATTGTTGCTTGCCAGGGTACAGTGTGCCTATGTCCTCACCAGCTTGTGCTGGCATCTGGCCTGGAAGCGTGAGTAACCAGGTGAAACTAGCCTCACTCCCCCCCACACACACAGGCTGGGCTTCCATGTCTGCCAGCTCACTGCTAGCTGGTCAGTCTGGCACTATGATGCCCTCTTCTTCCCTCAGGTGTACCTGCTGAGGTGCCTTCTCCAGACTTCTCATGGGTGAATCCTGGGTACAATCTGGGTACAAGACAGAGCATTTGAAATCATAGCTCCCCAGGAAATGGAAACAGAAGGTCACTCTGCTCACAAAGGAGGCTGCATGTCTTGAGACCTCTCATACTGGCACTTTACATTTCGGCATATACCGCTATTCATAGCAGTATGAATTAGTAAAGCCATTTCATCCCCCGGGGGCTCCTATGCGCCGGGCACAGCATCCCATTTTTTTTTCCGATCTTGTTTGACCACTAGCCACAGCATATCTGGACCCTAGTAACTTAACTCCATCCATGATTAAATCACGTTTACTGGCTCTTAATTGCACTTGAGATTATTGCAATGTGCAAAGGGCGATGTGCTCCCTGTTTGCCGGGAGGCTGTTATCAAGTGCACTGTTGATTACAGCTCCCAGTGTCCTCCATCTAAATTCCCACAGGAGACAGATCTTTCAGCACTCGGTGCCAGGAAAAGTTTGCCTCCCCTGAGGGATTGCTATGCCTCATTTTCTGATAAGGAAAGCCCATATCACATTTCCCCTTTGCCTTGGATGCCAAGAAGCCCAAAGCCAATTGGGTGCTTAATCACAACCATGCTAATCGCCATGGCTGGGCCATGTGTTTCTTTCCTTGACTCCGGCTTTCTAGTTTTGTTTTGAAAATGCACACCACACACACACACACACACACACACACACACACACACACACATATGTGCGTGCATACAAGTGTGTATGTGTTTGTGCACATACCTCTACAGATACACATGCACATGAGTGCATCTCTATGGAGGTCAGAGGTCAGCTTCAGGAGTGATTCCTCGGAAGCCATCTGTCATCTTGTTTTTTTTAGACAAGGGCTCTCCCTGACCTGAAAGTCACCGATTAGGCTAGGCAGGCTAGCAAAGAACTCCCAGGGAGCTTTCTGTCTCTGCTCCCCAGGACTGAGACCATAACCACACACTGTTCTGCCTGGATTTCTCTGAGGCTTCCAGGGTTTGAACTCAGCTTCCCATATTTGCACAGCAAATGCTCTACAGACCGATTCATCTCCCAGCCCCTCTACTCCTGTTTTGAGTAGTAGTGAAGACCCTTTTGCCTAAATGGGTTGTGAATCTAGCCCTTTGGCAAGGAGGGAGGTCTTGACGGATGTCTTGATCTTCCCCAGGACTACATTGACACCGAGATGTTGCTGTGTACAGAGAACGTGAACCAGGACAACCTGCTCTCCTACGCCCGCGAAGCCGCGGACTTCGCCACCAATTACCAGCTGCCATCCCTAGACTTTGCCATGAATCACAACGGGCAGCCAGATGTGGCCATGTTTGACTTCACCTCCATGTATGCCTCGGAGAACGCAGCCCTGATGCGTGAGCGCCAGTCTCACCAACTGCTCGTGGCCCTCGTGGGTGACAGCTTGCTTGAGGTACTCCCTGCCCTTAGAGCCCTCAGTTCCTGCTGCAGTTCAGATCCACACATCTGCACTCAGGCTGGTAGTCTCCGCTGCCCACATCCCAGGGAAGGGCAGGTTCTCAGACAATGGGCAGACCTCTGCCAAGGTCATCTTGGCCTGGGAGCTAGCCCTTTTGGCTGAATTCTGAGATTTGTGAGCTTGCTTATAGCAGAAGCCTTTTTTCTCCCCCATTTCCAGCTTCTTCTGAGCTGCTTCTAGATTGAAGAATAAAATTAACCAGCCCTGGTCTGGAGCCCAAGACTGTCCTCCTCAGAACATGTAGACTCCAAAGTAGGGCTGGGACCTGTTGCCCATGTAGCTGGTCCTGTGTGGCCTTTCCGTGTAGGCCTTCTTCCAGAGTGTGCAGGAGGACAGGGGTTTTCAAAGTGTAGGGTTATAGTCATGGCTTTCCCTCTCATTCCCATAAGTGCAAGGATCCTTAGGTAAATAGCCATTTGGGGGTTAGCATCTGATCTAAATGTGAATGCTGACAGGGTCTGCAGTATTATCCAAGGCTGAGAGACAGGTTGCAGACCTGGCTTTGGGTCCACCATGGGGTGGACTGTTACCCGTGGTGTGACCAGATCAGTGCTTGTTAACCCTTAATTGTGGCTCACCGCTTCTAGCCCTGTCTCCCTCCTGACCCTCCCTTCATCATACTCCTCCTGTGCTAAGTGCTCAGGTAGGCTCCAGCATTTTCCAACCACAAAGCCTTTGCCCCTAATCTTCCCAAATGGAAAGAGATCAGAATCCTACCCCATACTCTACAATGAGCATAAAGGCCATACTTTCAGTAAGCATTCCCTGGTTCCATTCTCCCCCTTCCAGAGCCACCAGGTAGCTTCACTACCTGTGGGGCCATTAAAACATTTCACATTACTACCACAGCTGCCCATGGCTCTGGTAAGTTGTGGGCAGCCCTTGCCTGGCTCAGAGCTGGCAGTCAGACAGTGCCAGATAGAATTGAGAGAAGACCAGAAGTCATCAGAGTCGGTGGGAATTTTACATGTGTTCTGTTACAGCCATTTTGGCCCATGGGCACAGGCTGTGCCCGAGGCTTCCTGGCAGCCTTTGACACAGCATGGATGGTGAAGAGCTGGTACCAGGGCACCCCTCCCTTGGAGGTGCTAGCTGAAAGGTGAGGCTCACAAGCAGAGCTCATAACTGGGGGCTGCTGGGCAGAAGGCTAGGGCAGGAGTAGAGCCAAGGCGGATGTTCAGAAGCCTCTGCTTTGAGCTTATCTGCCTTGCCTTGTGTGTCCTGAAGTGATCAGAGGGTCTCCTAGGATACTCTGTGTCATGATTCATATCCTTCAGTGGGTTTCTCTGTGTCCGGTGTCTTAGGCCCCAACAGTAGTGACAATTCTTGACATAGGCCAGTCCTGTCTCATCCACACAAGACCCAAGAGGTTTATTTAAGGATGTCTTCAAGGACATCGCACAGAGACTTGTCCTGGTCACTGGGTCCTGGGTTCTGTGACCTTGCAGGCTCTTCCTACAGGACCTTGCTCTGGCCATAAGACCATGAACAGATGACTGACTAGGAGAGTTAGTGCTGATATGGAAGACAGGCTTTTGACAGCCACTTCAGCCACAGGTGCAGGCCACAGGAGCTGGGTGGTGGCTTCAGCTGAACCAGAGGCTACTGAGATGCTGGCCCTGCATTCCTGCCTCCTGCCCATGGAGGGAGGCTACACCCCCACCACCTGGGTGCTCTTTTTCTCTCTCCCCCTTTTTATCCCTTGCCACATTCTCCAGTTCTCAGAAGTATGTCAGACACCACAGGGCAGGATTATACAAACACAGTCAAGGAGGCCTGGGAAGAGAGGAGTGTAGGTATGAGGGCCTGAGGTGGCAAAAGCAACCCCTGACCTTTGAGCTCTGCCTCCCTGCAGAGAGAGTCTCTACCGGCTGTTACCTCAGACAACCCCAGAGAACATCAACAAAAATTTTGAGCAGTACACATTGGACCCAGCCACACGGTACCCAAACCTGAACTTGCACTGCGTCAGACCTCAACAGGTAAGCTCGCTCCAAGCCTGTCTTAAGCCCCTGCAGTGACCTGAGGAAAAGAAATGGTCTCATTTTCACTTCCCTGGGACTGAGGCCACCAAAGCTTGCCAGCCCAAGGGTGGAATCAATTCTTTTCATAGATACAATAGAGACAGCATTCTTTATAGCCTATAGGAGGAAACTAGCACACGCATGGTGCTGGACGTGTCTGTGTTCATTTGCATGTTTGCATATATTTCCATGTGTTAATTTGTCACTGTGCAAACGTGACACTTATTATATCTCTCTCTTCAAAATAATTCGATTACCTAGATATCTCTCTCTTCCTTACCATGCTTGGGCCTGAATGTCATTTATCCTGGGGAGTTTATCCACCCAACCCCTACCCTCTTCAATTAATAGGGCAGAGAGTAGTACCGGCTTTTATTAGCCAATTAGACATTCACGGTCAGTTCTCCCACATCTGGGAGGAGAGTTGAGGCCTGTTGTCTGTGAGTCAGTCGTCTGGATGCCCTGCTGAAAGTCATGCCAGCCAACACCTGAAGACAGTACTATCAGTTAGGATCTGGTATGGGGCAGAGAGAGGCTTAAGCACAGGATCTGGGAACTGGTGGGCAGATATGTGGTCTTTTTCTGTTCCTAGGTGAAGCATTTGTACATTACAAAGGAGCTGGACCGCTTCCCTCTGGAGAGATGGGGCTCAGGAGGGAGATCTGTCAGCCTCTCTAGGCGGGGTAAGTTGCCCTTCTGGAACCCTGGGACAAGGTGTGCAGGGGATGGTGCGTGCTCAGACCCACAGCTTGGCTCTGCCCCATTACCTGTGTGACCTGCACAGGTGCCTCTCCTCTTTGTCGTTCAGCTTCCTCATCCATAAGAGCAAGACAGGATTCTCAGAGTTAAGACAAGCAGTTACCTGCCAAGCAATTAGCACAAGAAAGTCCACTGTAGGGAGTTCCACAGGGCTGGTTTTTTTCTTTGCCTCTTGTTTCTGGGGTGAGTGTCCTATCTCCCCATCTAGACAACAGATTCCTGAACCGTCACCCCTCAAGCCGTCACCCCTCTTCTGATCTCCAACACTGGGCACAGAGTGTTTGCTCAGAGGCAGGGGAGTGATGGTTCAATGAGGAACTCCCCAGCAGCCAGCTTCTCTCCCCTCTCCTAGGAGAGAGACACTCCAGCTACCTCTTGTCTGTCAGGCCTCTCCCTCCCCTCCCTGTGTGCACCGCATGCCCAGCTGTAAAACCCTGTTTGCAGCAGTAAACTTTTACTGTTGCACAAGCGTGGCAGGCCCTCCACATCCTTGGCTGTCACTCCAGCTGTTTTCCTGCGATGCGTCTGTCTAAGGAATTCAGAAACACTTTCAATATCCAGCTGAAGTACACATCCCCAGACACTTTCTTTAGAGAGTTCTTCTCCATGGACCAGCTTGCAACAAACCTGGTCATGAGCTCCTCTATCCACGACAGTTCCATGACATTGGTGTCTCCCAGGAGAGGCAGAGTCTGTGTTCTTAGCCTCCAACCCTGGACCTGGCCATAGTCTACAGGGACAGTGCTGTTAGGTGGTATGCTTCCTGTTGACCAGGGTTGCATCTATGCCGTGCACTCTTCCTGGTTCTCAGCCCTGATGGCAGCGGGATTGAAGGTCAGGCTGAACCACCTGAAATTTCTACAGAGTGTCACCACCCGTATTCTCCCCCACAGAGTCAGACATACGACCTAACAAGCTCTTGACCTGGTGCCAGCAGCAGACCGAGGGATACCAGCACGTCAGGGTCACCGACCTGACCACATCCTGGCGCAGCGGCTTGGCCCTGTGTGCCATCATCCACCGCTTCCGGCCAGAGCTGATGTGAGTGTGGACCTGAACATAAGGGACCCCAGCCTTCTCTGGTTGAAGACACCCCTCCCCCAGTCAAGCTCAGCATTTCTTTCTACAAGTTCCTATTGGGTTGCTTCCTAAATCTTGCTTTTCCCTTGTTTGACAGAAGCATGTTTGCTCAGTGTCCCTGGTATAGACCATTGGTTGTGTCTAACCTGCCTTGACCCCCCCCCCAACCATAGTAGCCACACTTGGGAAATTTTAGCATAGGTCTCAAAGCCCCCCCACACACACACCCAGGAGAGGAAGTAGAAGAGAGACCTAACTCAGCCAAAGCAGCAATTTTTGACACCCAGATTCGTCAGGTCATTTTTGGAACCCTCTAGAGCTGCTTTGAATGTGGGCAAAATGGCAGGGTCAACTGGAAGGTCAGATGACATTCTGGAAACCCTTCGTGGTGTGCAGAGAACAATACCTATTGACATGCTGAGTAGCACAGACCCCCACACATACAAACCTTTCCTAAAAGATGGATGGAAAGCTACCAGCTAGCCAGGAGGAGATGGGACTCTCATCTCCACATGAATTGGTTTGAGAAAAGCTCCTGTTACCATAGCAATTAAAATGAAAAATGAATAAGAAGAGTAATTACGGTAACTCCTACGGTTCTAAAGAGGGTAACTATCTTCTGATGGTTTCAGCCTAGGTCAGTGATGTGCTCATAGCCTGTTTCTGATTCAGTTCCTTCATGGTTGAGGCATGTTCCTGAGCTTGAGGTTGGAGCTCAGTGGGGATGGAAAAATCATCAGCCCACGGTACTCCTTATGGGCTCAGTTCATCCTATCTCGCCCTGAACTTGCCCTGGTATTTGATCCTCCAGCAACTTTGACTCACTGAATGAAGATGATACTGTGGAGAACAATCAACTGGCATTTGATGTGGCCAAGCGTGAGTTTGGGATCCTGCCTGTGACCACAGGCAAAGAGATGGCATCTACCCAGGAGCCAGACAAGCTCAGCATGGTCATGTACCTCTCCAAGTTCTATGAGCTCTTCCGGGGCACCCCACTGCGACCTATGGGTAAGCATGGAGACTGTGCCTAGACTCTAGTGTTATCCCTGCCCTCCAGCCCAAATCTGGCTGATGCTGACCACTCTGCAGCAAACAGGCACCTTCCCTCTGACTCAGAGGCCAAACGATGGTGACCCTTGAAAAGATGTAGTGGCCTCCCCACCCCCCTCATCCACTCAAGGCTTTAAAAAGGTCAGGGTGAGGGGCTTATTCTCGGAGAGTTCTACAGGTTACATCACCACCTGGATCCTGGATCCCAACTTCAATGTTGTCTTTACTTCTCAACAGATTCCTGGCGTAAAAACTATGGAGAAAATGCGGACTTTGGCTTGGGCAAATCATTCATTCCAAACAACTATCTTAACCTCACATTTCCCAGGAAGAGAACCCCACGGGTAAGTTTCAGACTGGTCTTTGTTTTGTTTGGTTTGGTCTGGTTTTTTTCCTCACTGCAGGTTATGGGGGAAGAGGAGGCAGAATTTCATGTCCAAGTTTGTTTATGTTGATAAATTACATAGATCAAGACTCAAAAGATATGCACATAGCTCAGTGGGCGCATGCTTAAAGACTGAACCCAGGTTAGCTCTGTCCCATTTCTCATGTTACAAAAAAGCTCATTTCTCATGTTACTAAAAAGTTCAGTTCAGGGATATGATAGATTTTGGTTAAGTGACAAGGGTATTGTAGTAGTCTATTTTCTCACATCTCCATTCATTAAATTATTTTTTCATTCAGTAGTCCTCATTCCCCACTAACTTTAAGGCTGTGGTTTTTAATTGTTTTGATGATGGGAGCAATTACACAGAAGTGAATAATGTGGTGTTCTTGGCTTTGAGTTCTATCCTGGTTTGCTTCTCTGTTGTGATAAAACACTGACCAACCCAACTTGGGGGAGGAGAGGGTTTATTTAGTTTACACATCCATGTCACAGTCTGTCATCAAAGGAAGCCAGAGCAGAAGCTCAGGGCAGGAATCTGGAGGCAAAAACTAAAGAAGAAGCCATGGAGGAATGTTCGCTCTCTATGGCTTTGCTCTGAGGTGGTACCATCCACAGTGTTTTGGGCCCATCAATAACCAGTCAAGAAAATGCCCCTCAGCCTTGTGCTCCATTAGGCCAGTCTTTTGGTCATGTTTCCTCAGTTGAAGTTCCCTCTTCCCGGGTGACTCTAGTTTGTGACTCCAGAGTTGACAAACACTAACCAGCACAAGCTCAGGACATAGTGAGATTCTAGAACCTTCCAGATTTATAGCACTGTTAATGTTTGTGACTTCTTCACAGTGTTGCCAGACAAGGAAAAGCAAGCTTGTGGTTCTATTGTTGAAGCAGTTAAATTATTTAATCAGTGTTTTTCAAGATGTTTGACAGATATCACTATGTCCTGTCATTTCTCTGTGTTCACTCTGGTGAACTTAGTTACACAGTTCAGGAACCACAGGTCTTAAGAATAATTATCATTTTATCCATGATATCCAACCTGTGGCCTGAAGGTAGTAGTATACCCCAGGATAGCTATGAACACAAAATCGTGAACTTAATTAAAACACGGTAAGGTTTTTTTTTTTTTTTTTTTTTTTTTTTTTTTTGAGACAGGGTCACGCTTTGTCGATGATGCTGGACTCAAGTTCACAGGGATCTGCCTGCCTCTGCCCCTTCTACTGGCACTAGACATATTCACTGTCATGCCTAGCTAATGAGCCTTTCATGGCAATTTTTTTCTAGCTTAATTATGTGTTTCTTAAGTGTGAACTTTGTAAATGAGATCATTGTGTCACAATCACACAAAATAAAAATGTGTGTTCTCCCAACCTACAAAGCCACGGGTTGGACACTTCTAAATTTAACGTGTGACATGAAACCATCTGCTTCATCCAGTGTAGCCCAGAGAAGCCAGGAATACCCTTGCTTAGTATGTTCACAGTTCCAGATACAAGCCAGGGCCCGAGGCCAGGTGGCTTGCCCAAGGTCACGAACTATGGCGTTATGCTCCATTGCCCTGCCCCCTGCACTGCGCGTTCATCAGAAGGCCTTTGTATGTATCCAGCATGGAACATGCTGAAGTGATGGTAGCTGAGAGCTAGTGAGAAGCTGGGTCCCACGCAAGATGCTGAGAACCATACACACACATCTTATCCATCTGTGGTGGCTCCGCCTCTGTGATGCCACACAGATATTGGTACAATCAGACATATGTCCCGCCAGCATGGGAACTTGTGTAGCCTCAGGGAATATGGATTTAGGTTAGACCATGCCTGGACCATTCTATCCCATATCTGCCCCACAATGCCTACAGCCTTGATAAGGGCATCTGTAATCAGCACTCCTCACTGTCTCTCCTTGATGTCTCCTGGTCTCCAAAGAAGTATCCTAACATGTCCATCTGTCCAGTCCTTCCGCTGTGTTTCATCTTATTCTTTAGAGGATTCACTGTCCTCTGCTGAGCTAGTCCTAATAATCTCTCTACCTCCAGGTTTTCTTTCAGGATTTAATGCTTCTTTCTTCTCTCCTCTTATCTTACTGGCAACACTCAAATCTCAGCAAGACATACCAATTTCAAGCAAAATAGAAAATGTTTTCTCCATTAGGAAGCAGGCTTGCTTTGAGGGAGATTATTTCACTCACTAGGGGTTGCTAAGCAATCAAGACGGTAGTCCATGCCTAGAAAAGGAAGACTGGGCATATTTTCCTCTTTAGAAGTCTTTGGTCTGCTTCTACAGTCTGCCTGTAATTTTGGTGAGCAGCTAAATACTTCTTAGTATTGGATGAAAGTTCTTGGGAGTTCCTAAACTGTTATCACCATGCAAGTAGGTGTCATCTGTATCCACATTTTCTGCCTCTTGCCTATCCTGTACTCACGCAAATCTGTACATGCTCTTATCTGTGCTCCTTTGGACTGTCCTAAACCTCCCACCCATGGCTGATGCCTCTTTTTATGGACACTAAAGTCAGTCATTGTCCTTGTTAAATTATTTGCACATGAGGATACTTGGTGATTCTCTCATCTTGGGCTCATTTCTTGGGAGACCCAATGAAATCATCACCTGCCCTAGAATGCCCATTCCAAAGGTCAGCTAACTAACCCAGAGAGTTTCCCTGTTCATCTAGGTACTGCTCTTCCAGCACTTGTCCCAAGTAGGGTTGAAGTTCACACAAGCATAACTCTTCTGTGTGTAATCAGAGTAGTCCAGATGCTGCTCTAAAGCCTTAATCTTTCTACACAGATACTATTTTTCAGAGGGCCAAAGGAGTTTTAAAAAGTGCCTCTTCTATCTAATCTGCTCACCACCCATCTATCTACCCACCAATCTAGCCATCTTCAGTCCATCCACCTATCCACTCATCCATCTACCCACCCACCTATTTATCTACCCAACCACCCACCCATTCTCCCATCTATCTATTCATCCACCTATCCATGCATCCATCCATCCACCTACCCACCTATCCATCAGCCTGTTTACCCACCCTCTCACCCATCTATCCATTCGCCCACCCACTTCTCACTTAATCTATCCACCTACCCACCAACCCAGCCACCTATCCATTCATCTACTCACCCACTCATCCATTCATCCATCCATAATTCATCCGCCCATGTACTCACCAAACCACCCACCCATCCATACATACACCCACCCACCCATCCTTTGGAGGAAGGTTAAGAACATGATATCCTTCCAGGGTAGTGGTTAGGGAAACTTGGACTTGGAGATATTAAATTTTAATTTAATAGGTATTTAGTGATATAGACACTATCAAAGTAAAAACTAGAATTCAGATGTTTAAAATTCTGTTACTTAAAGTATTTTAACGCTTGTGTAGCAATTTATACTTTATGACGTGTTTGAGAAATGTAGCTAGGTGATTTTCCGATGGTCACTAGCCAGAGAGTAGCACTTGAACCCACGATTCCTTGAAGAAAAAGCTTTCTTGCTAGTGCCGCTGGCCCTTATTTTAAATATTAAAAGTGACATCCAACTCAACCAGGCTATCACCTACACTGACCCATCCTTTCTATGAACCAGAATTAAATTCCTCCAAAATTAGGCTAGCCAGATAACTAAGTATAAAGTTGAGCCAAACAACTCAGGATGTGTGGGGACATGGCTGTTCTTTGCCAGTCAGATTAATAATCAGGCTAGCAGATATGAACTATTGGTTATTTTTTAAAGAGGAAAACCATTTGGTTTAATAAATGGCTTTTGGCACATCAACTATTTCAAATCCTTGGAAAATCATGATAAGAAAAGTTCCTAGGGTGAAAGAACTGGAAAATTTAATAGGAAGATAAAGTCATTTGTTTATTCTCATGTTCCTTCTGCCTGGCCATGAGAAATATTTGCTTTTTCTGTATGCTTCTGGTTCTTTGTCAAGTATAATAAAGTCCACAGTGATTAGGGGCTTTTGGTAAAAGGTATTTTTTATTTATTCTTTGACAATTTCATATGTGTATATAATATATTTTTATCATATCTATCCCCCATACACCCCCATTCCCATAAAAGGCCCTCTTCCTCTCAGTTGGTCCCTTCTGACTCCCCCCCCCCACTGTGTGTTTCTGTGTGTGTGTGTGTGTGTGTGTGTGTGTGTGTGTGTCCATGTCTCTGTTCCTGTCCCACTGGATTTAATTAGGCTCACTTGCATGAGCATAGGTAGGGGTATTTAGTGGGACATAGCAACTTACCAATTGCTGCACCACTCAAGAAACTGGCCCTGGTTAGAGGTCTTCAGGCAATGTTTGGCTTCCAGGCGGGAAAAATAAACAAATAGATCTGTACATTTTAGTTTTCTTAGGTTTTTGTTTTGACCTACATCTCAACAGCGCTTTTCCAAAGGAGAAAGTGCATTGTCTGGATGCATGCATTTGCTAACCTTTCCACGTAGACCGTATTTTATTTCCCAGGGTCATGGTGGAGGCGGCTGAGAAGCAGAGCTTGCCTTCTTGCACTTCATTTATTCTCCCAGAAGGATCTGGGATCTTCTTAGGAGCTGCTGACAAGGCCCGCCTCCTGGAGTGCATTCTGTGAGCCCGTAGGTCACATTAGTCTAGATGGGATCTAGCCAGGTCCCAGATGTTTGAATAGTCCCACCCTGGGCTGTCAAGTATAAAGGAGAGAGCAGTACGTATTGCTCTTTGTGGGAAAAGCCAAATCCTCATTGAAAGTGGAAACAAAAATACAAAGAAAGCCCTAGGATTGTGCATGAAGCATTCTGTTGATGGGACATTCTGTACTTTCACAGCTCTGGTCTCTGGGCCTAAGTGCCAGTCACAGTCTGGGGAGCTGGGAGCCCAAGCAGCTTGTGTCTCTAAAACCCAGCCTTGTTGAAAATAAGGTCATTTGTTTCTTTTGGTGTTTGCTCTGAGATTATTTCCATTCACAAAACAGTGGTTTCTGAGAAGCTGAAGGAAATGGGGGGGGCAGGGCCCTTTGATCTGTTGTTTTATGGTTGGTGCCTTGGTCAAATTTTGAACAAATATCTATGACTAAACTGTGGTTGTTTTTTTTTTTTTCTTGGAGCTGGTGAACATGGCAGTCTCGTGTGTGTGTGTGTGTGTGTGTGTGTGTGTGTGTGTGTAATGAGGGTATTTACTAGACTTGAGTAATGCACAGTAGACTCTGTGCTAGGTCCCCAGCCTGCTATTTTAGAGTAGTCAGACACCTTCCATGGCCAGGATAGGTGTTATGGTTTACAGTGAAACTATGGCACCTCTATCTGAATTTTTGGTGTCTGGAAGGCTGGATTTGCCTTCCACAGAGGCAGCCAGAGGCTAGAAGAATCCATGCAGATGTGAGGCATGTGGGTTTTAACTCCAGACTCCCACAGCAAACAGCCACTGGGAGAAGGTCCCAGACACTGGAAGCTGGTAGTTAAGGTGTCTACCTTTAGGAAGTAGACCTACTGTGGATCAAAGACGTATGTGGAGAAGAAGCTGCATTCAGCCTCCAGCCTTACCCCAGGCCATAGGGGAGAGCTCAGTCCTTACACCTCTCCTCATCTGCCTAGGCCAGCCTGACAGGCCTTGAGTAGATTCTTCAGGTCCTGGTAGCAAGGAGTACTGCGAGGGGTTATCAGCACAGCACGGTAATATGCTGTGAAAGGGAAGGAGTCTATGAATAGCTGTAGTGAATGAGGAAGTCAGTGAATCCGAACTGTCCTGGGCATTTGATCTCTAATCCTCAAGTTGGATCTAATGATTATTTTAAATGAATTAAATCTTATAATGGTAGCTGGATTGCAGGTTTAACTTGACACCAAAGCCCTGGACGGCTCACTCAAGTCCTGAGACTGCTCTCTGCTGGTGAACCCATGCCGGTCACAGGAGGCCTCCGGGAATAAAGTCGGGTGGCTTCCGTAAGGCAGCACACACAGAGGGCATCCCAGGCGTGGCTCTGACCTCAGGCACATGATTAAACGCCTCTGAGCCCGAGGTCGCTGGAATAGAGATGATGCCTGCGCTGCCTGAGTTGCAGGGACTCTGAGGACAGAGTAGGGATTCCCTACCGTGTCTGACCAAAACTCCATGGCAGCACTTGTGTTCAGGGCCGTCTTGTCCATGTTGACTCTTAGGCTGACAGTTGTTTCCAGACACGCATGCCCCGCTCCTGTGCTTCCAGTTCAAACAGTGCCCACGGCCCTGAGCTCACCATGTCTTCTTGGCTATTGCAGGTAGACACGCAGACCGAAGAGAGCGACATGAACAAGAGGCGGAGGCAGGGCATCAACAACCTGGAAGAGGTGTGTGTTTGTAGGTTCAACTGACACAAAGGCCGGTGTCCTGAGGACCAGTCTCTCTGTGTGTGCTTAGCTATGTTACTAGCCCTGGTCCCGTGTGTGTGTGTGTGTGTGTGTGTGTGTGTGTGTGTGTTTCTCTCTCTCTCATATACCACTGGGCTCAGTTTGATAAACCCTGGTTCTAATTCTCACTTTGTTTCTTCCCTCTGTGTACCCCCAAAGGAAGAACGTTCCCTGGCTTGAGGTCTATGGCTGTTCCAATGTGCTGGTACATCCAAAATGTTGAAACTTTGCAGGGTGTTTAGATCAATAGATTTTCTATATACCACAGTTCATTGTTAATGAATGACTAAGTACAGTAAGTGGGAAAGGGACAGCAGCAGGCCCTCTGTACTTTTTACTGCTTTTCTTCTTCTGGACCTGTCGTCTTTAAGACAAATGTTGGGTGCCCGCGAGTGCCACCATCTGGTGAAAGGAAACAACTGTAGGAGACGGTGTCAAAGTCTAGAACCTGCCTCTGTAAATGAGAGCAGAAAGGGAGTATGAATTCTTGTCAAATTGTTAAAAAATATATATATTTAAAGACATGCAAGATATGTACTTCATTTCATGTGTGTGTGTGTGTGTGTGTGTGTGTGCCTGTTGGAAGGTTGTCACACATGTGTGTGCATATGAGGGTCGCAGATTAGGGTCAAGTATCTTTCCTGTTTGCTCTCCACCTTTTTTTTTTTTGAGGTAGGGTCTCACAGTGAAGTGAAATATCCTCCATTAGGCTTGACTGGCCGGCCCGTGGGCCCCTGGAATCAGCCTGTCGTTATATCCCAGTGGCATGGCTATGTATATGTGCCAGCACACCCAGCTTTTTGTGTGGGTGTTAGGGGTACCTGAGTCTTCACGTTGGTATACTAGTCGTTTTACCAACAAAGCCATCTCCCTGGCCCTGCACTTTCTTTTTCAAAGCCATCCTATTTCTGCAAAAGAAAGCATGCCTGTGCCATAGGCACGTGGGTGCCAACTCTAGCTAGCCTACTGGCTGATGTCAACAGTGACTCAGAGGCACATGGGATGACTTGTGAGCTACACCGATGCTTGCTTCACGGGACTTAACAAGAAACGTGCCCCTTCTGTGTGGCTGAAGAGGCATTATTGCTGTACTTTGTAAAATGTGCATGTCACACACACACACACACACACACACACGAAAATGAAAGAGAGATGATGCAGACCCAGGAGCCCTGACTCAATGAATCGAATCTGGTTTTGAAAACGGAGAGATCAGGGGTGCACTGGTGACTGTGCGGGCCACTGAGCTGGCTGACTTTGGTTTTGTGTAAACCGGGTAAACTCCAACCTCCCCCTTGAGCCTGCAGGTTCACGGGCAAGCCACGCTTCATACGCTAAAGCAAGGAGTCGCTCCCCATTTCATGTCTGTCCATCACTTGCGTGCTATGTGCATACGCTCCGCCTCCCCTGAGCTGCTTCTCCTTGGGAGCTTATTTCAAAAACAGTCACCCCTAGCTTGCATCTTCCCACCCACCTCTTCTGAATGAGTGCATCTTTACCGTCTCCAGAACGCTGTTCCTACGGGGAGGACTCTGTCTCCTTGAGAGGGCTGACCATCCACTTGGTCTCTCTATGCCCTGAGGTGTGTGGGAGAAGATTCCAAGGAACAGGAGAAGACATTAGGAAATACTAGAGTTTTTCAGATTTAATAGTTAGAGTGAGGAGGAACTCAGTTTTCTAAGCCGTCGTGAGCAAGGATGTCATCACTCCTCATAGTCTTGCTACCATCCTGCATCCCAATAGGATGGGTGTGAAGGGCCCTTCACCCCTGTGCTGTGCGTGTTCAGAACCTCCAGACCAGGCTAATGCTGACGGCACAGCAGACCAACACAGACAGAAGATCTTTTTATGAAATGGCTGCTAACCGCCCAAGGAAGATAGAGAAATTGCCAGAGATCCGAGGAGACTAAGGAGACAGGATGACTAAGTGTGTGGGATCCTGGATTGGAGCCTGGAACAGAAGATGGGTGGGAAGGGAAAAACTGATGCAATCCAAACATTGAGGGAGCCCCTGGTCCAGTTCACAGCTTTCTGCCCTCCTCTGTTCCCCAGCTTTGATAACAGTGCTGTGACAGTTCCTGAAGCTGCATCAAAGGCAGCTGGGGGCAAGGGACTCCAGAGCAAGCTGTACTTTTCTGTACCTTCTATGTAAATCTAAAGTTATTTCTGAATTGTTTTTTTTTTTTTTCAAGATTGGAGTTGTGGGTGAAGTTGGGAAAGGGAGTACAGAGAAGAGAAAACCCGCCCAAAGCCTGTGTTTATGATAGCCCAACTGACTTCCCCACCACACACACATGCTCTCTTCACTTCTCAAAATGATGTATTTCGGAAACTATTTTATGTAACACTTCTCTATTAAAACTAATTTTTTTTTTTTTTTTTGCAATCACCTCTTGAAGTGTGACACTCCTCCCATTTTTCAGATGGGGCAAATTCAGGGATGTATAGCCAAAGTCCCAGGGCTGGAAGGGACGGTCAGAAGTCAAACTTTTAACTGCTGGGTTATATTCCAATATGCTGTTTTAACCTTTGCAGCTGTCAGGCTTCTCCAGCCGTAGCCTGGGCTCCACTCAAGAGCACTCTAAAGAAGGTGGCAATCAGAACAAAGTCAAGTCCATGGCCAATCAGCTGTTAGCCAAGTTTGAGGAGAACACACAGAACCCTTTAGCCACGAAACAGGTAAGGCTCTCACATGGCCACTGGGCCTATCCTACTGGTGGCAGGATCCCGCTGGCTAAGAGATTGGCCTGGGGTTCACTAGCCTCCACACTGGATTCCTCAACAAGTTAAGTGTGACGGCATTCTGGTAAAACCTGTTTACACAAACAGGTTCCTGAATTAGGCCTGCAAGCCATGGTTTGCTGGAGCTCATCTTGCAGTAGTTAAATCGTTTCCCAGTTTGGCTTTGCACTCAACCCATGATCTGTAGCCAGTGTGAGACGGGACAACCGAAGTTGAGAGGCTTTGTGGGAGAGCACTGCTCAAGTCTGTGGTGAAAGGAGGTACCCCTGCCAGAGGTGCTAAGCTAACAGCAAGGACTTGACCAACCTCCCCAGTGTTCCCTGCTATATCTCCTCTCTCCATGCCCCAGCAGGCCCTGAAGGGTTGCTGTGTCTGACCAGGGCAGGTTGGCTGCTGTGGTTCAGGCTGCAAAGTCCTCTCTGGCTCACTCCTTTGAGGTCTGTGCGCATAGCTAGCTTGGTTACTGTCTTCACTTGACTTTGGATGCGTGTTGTCATATTATGATACATGTCAGAGGTCAGGTTTCCTCTGTCTATGGAGGACAGCAGTCCCATGACAGAATTTGGCTCACTTTGTGGGGACACTCTCTTTACTGTTTAACTTTAGAGGCACACATGAATGGCTCCTTGGCCTTGGGGTGAGCCACGCCTCTCCTGAATAACTAACTTTCCCCAGGATGTGGCTTGGTTACAAAAGAGTAGACTTTTTGAGTCCTGCCTTTGTCTAAACATAGTTTCAACAGTCCCTTCTGGAGTCCTGCCCCCCGGGAGTGTTTAGGAAGGGCTCTGTCCGTGTGGCCTGGACATCCTTGTCCTGGAGTGGGCAAGAAGCTCTCTGTTTCCAAGAGGACCGCACTGGCCATGCTAGAGTGGTGTAGGCTGGCACTGATGGCCCAGAGCCCTGTGTTTGAGCCAAAAGTAAGGCCTGTGGGATTCACACGTTGTCCCGGAGTGGGGACCACGGGGCTTGTCCATCCACATGTCTGCAGAGCCAGGGATCCAGTTTCCCAGCAGGGCGGGGCTTGCAGGAACCTAGCCAGCCCCGGCTCTGTCCCTGCACACTGCAGCTCCTACTCCTTGTTTCTGCTTTCCTCTCTCTGCATGCCTGAGTCTCACTCACCTTTTCTTTCCTGTCTCCCGGGGCTGCGTCTGTGCACTTGCCTTCTTCTCGCAGGACTGCTGCCGTGTCTCAGGCATAGGTAAGCCCGTCCTGTGCTCTGCCTCTCGCCCTCCTGGTCCCTCTCGATGCCCCAAGCTGGAGGAGTCCACTCCCAGGCTCCCACCTCCTCTGAAAAGGCAGGTAGGGCTTTTTCCAGTGGATACTATTTTGGTAAAGCCAGAGGGAAGGGACTTGGAGCCAAGGGGTGGGATCCATGGCCCCCTCCAGCCCCCAAATATGGCTGAATGTAGAATTCCTGCAGGGTCACTGTCCTTGGGGATAAGAACAACCACATAGGCAGCACCTGAAGTATATGCCGCTGGTCCCTCAGACCACCACAAGTGTTACCCAGCCCAACATGCCTGCTCTTGACACTGTTGTGTGAAGGAAAAGTAAATAACTCCATGTGGGCCCTTTGGGGACTTCCCATGCTATGATTCAGTACAGAGGGGCTAGTGAGTACGCTGATTTCTAAGTTACTGAAAAGTAGTAGAAGGATGGTATTAGAGGAGCTCAGGGCCACACCCACTGAAGAGGTGACGCTGAGACACGGTAAAGGCCCTGCCGAAGCAGGCCAGAGCCTGTATAGAGAGACTGTGGCTTATCCCAGCTCAGGCTTTGGAATCAGGACAGTGTCTGGATGAGCTCCCACAAATTCCAGGGTCATCTGGTGAGTACTGGGTGTTGTGTGTTGCTCTCATACCCGAGCTGGATAGCAGTAGGGCCCAGGTCTAATACAGAGTCTGTGTGGGTACTAATCCCGTGAGAAGGTATTTAAGGAATACCAGTGCATGCTCACGCATATTCAATACCAATACTCACACATACTCAGATCAGTCACAGCTCCTAATGGGATGGGTCAGACCTTCCTTAAGGCATCCAGGCGATCTCAGAATAGAGATCTGCATAGAAACCAGGTCTATCGCAGTTTGACTGGAGGCTCTTAGGTGAGGCCCAGGACTGCTCCCTGGGTGCTGGGGATACCAACACAGCTGCAGAAGCTGCTCCTCCCCCCAGGCGAACATGTGGCATGTCTCAGGGTGGCGCCTGCTGCTTTGCCCTCCATCTCAGGGCCTAATGGGGGCTCCTCATGAGGGGTGGGGCCTATAAAGGGAAGGAAGCTGACTTCCCCCTCTCTCCCAGTTCCCCTCCATGGTGGCAACAGGTCAGGTGCTCAGAGAACTCAATCAAGTACCTGCTAGTGGCGAGGGTACAAGCAGGCCCTGGAGAGCCAGGGCCAAGTCAGACCTGCAACTGATTGGGGCTGAAAACCTCGCCACCCTGCCTCGCACCTGCCAAGGAGCCATGGCTCTGTCAGGGGTGCTGCGGCGGCTGCAGCAAGTAGAAGAAAAGGTCCTCCAGGTGACGGTCCTCTCTGCCTACCTGTGTCTGTGTCCCATCCTAACTGCTCCTCATCCCATCCGGAGTGCATCCCTCTCCCTCTGGTCCCTTTTCCTCCCTATCTTTTGTCTGCTATGCGTGAGGAGACAAGCCTGGGTTACTCCTTTCCCTCTCCCTTGGAGGCAATCCTCATGGCCGCTGTCACCATCTTTCTCCTTTCTCACCTTGACTGCAGAAGAGGGCCCAGAACTTGGCTAACAGGGAATTTCACAAAAAGAACATTAAAGAGAAGGCAGCTCACCTGGCCTCCATGTTTGGACACGGGGATTTACCACAGGTAAAGCAGGGGCTTCTGGAATCTTCAGGAACCAGGGCTGGATGTCTAGCTAGGGAGCCATGGAACAGCCATGGGGGCTTAGCTCTTCTCTTCCTTTTCTGTAGCACAAGAAGCAATTCACTTTTAAGCCATTGATAAATTTGAGCTTGCATCATCTTGACTCCAAGTCCATAGTTTTCAAATAGTAGGCACATTACGACAAAGGAAAATGGAGACAGGAAAGTAAGCCCAAGTGGAAAGAAGCCCAGAAAAACATGGGTTTTAAGACCTGCCTCCCACCTTGGGCTGAGTGTAGTGGCACACGCCTTTAATCCCAGCATTCAGGAGGCAGAGGCAGGGGCATCCCTGAGAGCTTGAGGACAGCCTGGTCTACGCAGTGAGCTCCAGGTCAGCCAGGGCTACACATCGAAACCTTAGTCAAAACTAAGTAACATTAAATCAAACGAAACAACTCTAGTCCAGGGTGTCCAGTCTTTTGCCTTTGGGAGATGATGCTATTATACACAACTATGCTTGGTCACATGGTTATCAGAGCACGCATGCAGCCTGTGGGCCACATCTTTGATACATGTGTGCTTAAATAATTTCTAGCTGAACTTTGAGATTCCTAAGAGTTGCTACAGAGGGAGACTGCTGGTCAACTGCAGAACACACGAGCCTTAAAGGTGAGAGCGAGCCAATTGTGCTGTTACAGCCTGTCCCCTCAGTGAGGGAGGCACTGAATGATGAGGCAGAGCTCTGCCTCAGTCTGAGCTCTCTCAAAACAGCAGTGCTAAGCGAGTGCCTTAGCTTGGGAAGCACAGCTTCCTCCAGGCCACCTACTTATTTAGGAACTGGTGGAAAAATAAAGGTGTTCACAGAGCAGGAACTGTGAGGGTTCTGGCAGTGGGAGTGGGACACACTTGTGAAATCCTCCTCCTTCGAGCAAGCTGTCTCTTGAAGCAGTCTCTGCCACCTTCACTCAGCCTCCTCCTGTGTCTGCAGCTGTCAATGGAGTCGCGCATGGAGGAGGAATGTTCGGCACTGAGTTCAATGCCAGGGTGCCAGCAGCCTCCAGGAGGCCAGCAAGTGTGCCTACAGCTGCGGAAGCCCCAGCTGTGGCAGGCTGCCCTGGCTGGCTCAGGCTTCTCCCCTCCAAAGCCTGCAGCTGCACCCTCATACCAAACTCCTCCGTGAGGACTTCTACTGAGCACTGCAGTCTGGGTCAGCTCTATACAGGAGCAGAATGGGCCTCCCTGGGGTGTTTCAGGGGGACAGAACTGAAGCAGAGTGCAGTGTAGCCAGGAGCCACGTAATCCCACTTGGCTCCAAGACACGCTTTCTGTGTCATCCTGAGACACAGCCCTCAGCGTCTGCTCCCCCACGGGTATGTCAAAAGCACCTGCCACAGCTATAATCCTACTATCTTTCTTCTGTCTCCGTTCCATTCAGGATAAACTCCTGTCTAAGCGTTTGCCTCGCACTCACCCTCCATCTCCTCCCTCTTGCCTTCCGTCTCCTGATCCAGCTGCTTCTTCCTCTCCACCGGCTGCCGACTCTGTTTCTCCTGCCAGAAAGGTAGCCGCCCTGAATCATCGCCTCCCCCCGCCCCCTGCATGTTCTGAGTTGTTCTCAGGCTCCATTTAGCCAGCAGAGCCAAACATCTGGAGCTAGGCCTGGCTGGGATGGAAGTTTGTGAGATATTGTACAACGGCCCTAGATCCACTTTGGGTTTTGTGTCAGCACATTAACTAGCAGGACAGCCCCAGCCTGCATCGTCAGCGTTACTCTCACACAGAAAGTATTCATCAGGGACTCTAATGCCAAGCCCTGACCAATGCTGAGAAAATAAAGGGAAGCTTTGAACCCCTTACTATAACACCAGCGGACCATAAGAATAGTCACACATTTAATATGTACAGTTGCTGATATTTGGCATATCTGACCTAAGCAAATGACAGAGCCACCTTACTTATTCCTGCCTAGTCCCTCTTTCACTTCCTGTGCCCTTCAAAGCTGAGCTTGCCAAGGCCTTTCCTCTCTGTGTCCTCCCTTTGTTCCTGATTTTCTTCTACCCTCGGAAGGGTCTCTCTGCCTTCCAAGTCACAGCAGGAGGCAGAACCTGGGTCTGACAGACTTGTCAGGAGTAAGCTTATCCCCTTCCAAGGCCTTTCCCATCGGGCTCTTAGCACATTTTAACATTTTAAAGGTCTCTCTAGTTAGTGAACCTTCACTCAACAAGTATTTAATAAACTCAGTTCGGATACTTGAGATTCTTGGTGTATGCACCAATGCATCAAAGTCCCTATACTAAGGAGGCTATGCTACAGGAGGAGGAAAAACCAGTATGAATGCGATATGTAAGTCAGTCATGTAGTTCACAGCATAACACTATAATGTCTGTGGAAGACTTAGAGCAATAGCGGGGAGAAAGGAGGCTGGAGGCACGGAGCAACAGGAAGTGGAAGGAGCAAGAAGGGCTGTCCTGTGACTGTGAGAACTGAGCGGAGGCACAGGCGGATGAGAAGAGAAAGGTTTAAAGAGAATCCTGGGGTTTGTGTGGAGCCCTGTCAGAGGCACCAGCCTACAAACAGTGTCCATGGAGGACCCCATACCTGGGGAGAGGCTGGGTGAGGTTGGCCTTGAGAGGGCCCCGCCTTTGGCTTGTTCCTTGTTTCTGTGGGCTTGATGCTCTGCCTTTCCATCTCTCAGGCCAACCTTGGTCATGAGATGGGTGTGTGATCAGGAGGCTTTAAGTCTCCAGCTTGTTAACCACAGGACAATGTGCCTTGCAAATGTGGCTGGGGAAAAACTGGGAGCTCTTATCTTAAAAGGCGCTACCCTGGCCTGGTGGGTAAGTGACTGAATCTCCGTGCTTCCGTTTCCCTGTGTCCACACTCATAGACCCCTGAGGGTCTCACTGTGAATCCATGGTTAGGCAGGTGGGGATGGATTTATGAGAGTTCAGGTGCAAGCCTCATGGATAGGATCTTGCCCCGCCCAACCTTCCCCCCCTTAACTCTCCAGCCTTAATTCAGCACTTAATTCAGGCTTTGCATATGCACTGTCAACCATCATCCTGACCTCCTCGGAGGACAGACCTGGCTGCCCCTTACATGAGATGCTGGTTTGTTGATAAACAGTTTTGAGCCCAGGGTGTCTCTCCCAAGAAGAGTCCCTGGAGCTGGGCACTTCTTCCCAGCAGGTGAGGAAGTGTTCTGATGGCCCAGCATGAGGCTGCATTCCCAGAAGCTCAAGGAAGGAAAAAATAGCGGCAAATTATGTTTTGCTTCCTATCAGGCAGCATGCCTTGATCCGGCTTTGGAGCTTTGTACCCCAACTCTGAGAGTCTAAGATGGGGCAAGGGAGCAGATTTGGCCAAACTTACCCTGAAGATCTCACATTACCCCCTGGGCTGCAAACTTGAGTCACCATCTCCAAGAGATGTGGCCAGGTCCCTGCCATCATCCTATGCCCACCTTTTCAAACGATGCTTTGTTTTGAAGTTCAGCTAGGTCCTATGGGTTTTTTCTGAAGGATCACAGAATCCTGACACCCTCTTTTGTACCGGCCAGCATCAAAACCTTGTACTATGGGTTCCATGTCCAGTCTTACTTCAAATCCCTATAACCCAGTCATTATTTTCTTTGAAAGAGGGAAGTCATGTCAGTTTGGTCCATTCTTTGGCTGCTGGCATTTGCCAAGGTTGTTATGCTCTTACAGGAACAAGATGGTCATGAATGATTGCACAGGTGGGCCAAGGATTGCTTTGCTGCGGCTTAGCCAGCCGACAGAGACAGAAGAGTGGCAAGCACCGAAAGACAAGCTTCCTCCACGCCTTGGGTGTTTGTGTTAAGACCAGTGTTGCAGGATTTACTCTGGGATTTTCATATTAGAAAGAGATGGTATCAGTGGGCATGCTTTGGCTGGGCAACCCGTTTTGTGTTATCTGGTGCTAGGGCACATCTCAAGGCCCCTCCTCCATCCTTAGCATTGTCCTTGTGTCCCAGGGCTACCACTGTGGGACTTCGGATGTGCATCCCACTCTATGGGGATTTGACTGTACCAGTGCTAGTGTGTATTAGGGAAGTAGGTGTTATTAAGTAGGAGAACCTTAGCTTAGAATCACACTTGGAGTACCACTGGCTCATTGTGTGACCTTGGACAATGTAAAGGGCCTCTCTGAGACTTAGTTTCTTAGCCCGTAAGCTGGAGATATACCAGCTACTCCTCGGGGTGGTTAGAACAGTGCAGTGATCCAACATTCACAAAATGCCTGAAGTACTGACTAAATGTTCCCTTTCCCAGTAGAAGAGACATCCAGAAGAAAGCTCACTTGCCTAAAATGCGTATCTCTAAACTGGCAATCATGTTAAGGGTTTCCATTTTCTGTCCTAGCCACTTGTGAACAAATGCTGGCCTGGGTGACTTAGGGTCCTAAGGGCTTCGAGACCCACCCACAGCGCTGAGCACTAGATATATATGATCAGCCTTGCTTGCCTGTCACCAGGGGTGAAGTTAGGCCAATGAAGAGTCCCCCTGGAGCTCACAGCCCTCCAGGCATGCCTCACCTCGGCCCTGAGCATGTCATTTCCAATGTCCTCAAAGAAGGCAGTGCTGGCAACTTGCTGTTTCCTTGCCTTGGGCAGGAAGATGAAGAACCAGATCCAACAGCTTGTTCTCTCTCTGTGGTTTTCTTATCTAGGAGTTCCCCATTGGGGGATTCCTCCCCCCACCAACCCAAAAGACTATTTTGGTTCTGTTCATTGAATCTTCCTGTTCTCACAAGCCCTCAGCTCCAAACCCCTAAAAACTTGATTTTATTTTTAAGATTTATTTACTACTATGTATACAATGTTCTGTCTGCATATACACCTAAATGCCAGAAGAGGCCACTAGATCTCATTATGGATGGTTGTGAACCACCATGTGGTTACTGGGAATTGAACTCAAGACCTCTGGAAGAGCAGCCAGTGCTCTTAACCTCTAAGCCATCTCTCCAGTCCGGGAAACTTGATTCTTGCTTCTCAAGCCTTGTGTGGGCTTGCTTGACACTCAGAACTTGCTGGCTACAGGTGGCTCACCTGCAGAGAAAGGCTGCCTGGGTCCCTGCTGTGTGAGCTGGCTCCTGAGCCCAATGTGGAGAAATCCCACTTTTTTGACACAAAGGGCCCTGCGTCCTCCTCCATTGAGCATCATATCTGCTGTGCTAGAGGTAGAGAGATGGCTAAGATGAGATAACTGATATCAGGGATGCAGACCTGCGGAGCAGCTAAGCTAGCCCAGTCCAGTGTGAGAAAGACTCCCGCATATAGACAGGGACCTGAGCTGGAGACTCCATGGAAGGGCAGCGCCCCCACAGCCTCTGGCTTCGACGCCTGTGACTGTGTCGCCATGTTTGCACCCCGAGTATCTCAGGGAGCATAAGCCATGTCATTCTTGTCTGTGGAGAGGGAGAGAAAGTGGGAGAGAGGGACGCGTGCGTCTAAACACCAGAACTCGACACTACATGTGCGGTCGTGCTCCGGTCTCCCTGGCTACCTGCTGACGACCTCTGCGTGCCCAGCACTGTGTGAGGCTCCACCCAAGGTCTTTTGTCTTTAACGTGTCAGTGTCCGTGTGTGTCTATATAAATGTGTGCTGCGTGGGGTGCCTGCAGAAGAAGGCTGTAGATCCTGGTGCTGGAATTGCGGGAGGCCGTAGGTCATCTGACGTGGGAACCAAACCCTGGTCCTCGGAAAGAGTAAGGCGCTCTCAAGATGGAGCGACATTTCCAGCCCCTACCCGGGGTCTTTTAGGAAGCTTCCACAACCCTGCAAACTCGGGAGTGTCTTTCCATTTCACAGTTTGGGGGAACTAAGATCCACAGGAGAGAAACAATACGTGTGAGGTTAGTCAAAGGTCATGCGAGATGATGGCCTGCCCCAGCTAGCCAGCCTTCTGCCACTCCCCATGCTAACGAGTGCACTGAAAAATAGTTTGACTGAAAAAGGAACAGCAAATGGTGAAAAACATTCAAATTCTTGAGAATTATGAGACTGGTGGAAGTCATATAAGTTCCAGGAGGGTATAAATTGCTAATTTTTAATGTTTTTTTGTTAAATCCTCAGATTGTCCAATTTTACATGTAAACGGACTCTTCATAGACAGCTTACCACTGTTCCCCTCATCCAGCCCCCACCCCACAAACACATGTGGCTCACTAGTCAGTGTATATAAATCTTCTTGCTGAAACCCCGTGGCTCCCTGCTGGGGTCACTCCCAGGATGAATTCTTCCAAAGTCTCTCCACAAGCTATGCATTTCATCATTTCTCAGAAGACAGGCCACCTGGTAACTCCCCAGCTGGTGAAAATGTGGCCCCTAGACACAGTCCGGGTTATAGTCATCCTCCTCTCAAGAAATAGAGAGAATGAGCTGGAAAGGTGGCCCAGTCCAGAGCACTTAATATTTTTGCTGAGGACCTGGGTTCAGTTCTCAAAACCCTCAGCGGCTCACAACCATCAGCGGCATCACAACCTGTAACCCCAGTTCCAGGGGATCGGATGCTCTCTTCTGGCCTCTAAGAGGGCACCAGGCATGTACCTGGTACATATTACATATATGCAGGCAAACCCTCATACACATATAATAAAATAAATAAATCTAAAATAATTTTTTAGAAGGAAGGTAACCCCCAAAATCTTCAGAGCAATATTCACTTTCATGCTGGCCCTAAGTAGGCTTCAAGAGCCTTCTCATCCATTGAGGCAAGTCTTCATCCTTTGAGTTCCTTATGACCTCTGCAAATCCCATTTATGGCTCCGTGATCTGGGATGGCTCCCTGCAGGTAGGAAGGGCAGATAGGAGACAACTCCGAACTTTAGTTGACTCACAATGAAAAGACTGGGTGTGGTCTTCACCTCAGACATTACTGTCTCCCGACTCCCCACCCAGCTGCCACGGCTGATTAGAACACCTGAACAGGCTGTGACTATCCCAATGTGTTTGGGGAACACCCCCAGCACCCTCACAGCCCTCTGCAGGCTTCGCTCCCTAGGACAGAATTGCTTAGACGTTCAAGTGGCGTGAAGTGCTTATTACTAAGTAGTCAATAAGGTCTCCTTAGAGACGTGGGTTAGTGGTCTCAGACAGCACAGGCTGATCTTGGCTCCACCACGGGTGTTACGGCAGCCCTTGCCTCCTTTCTGGGAGAGTGATGCGGGCCTAGTTCACATCAGAGGAGGCTGAGCAGGCTGTGCCCGGGGGAAAGCTAGCCTCCCCCCACCCCCCGACTTTATTTTCAAGAAAACCTTGTGTTTTGCCCCTCTATCTGAGAGGCAGAGTCGGGGGCCCCACCAGGGCATGGAACATCAGACAAACAATGGTTTATTGTTCTGAGCCAGCACACCTGAACCCTCCTGGAAGAAGGAGCCAGATTTCTCGGCTTGCACAGGTTCTTAAAAGTGGGAAGAGATATATTAAGTCAGAATTCTAATCTTTCACAGGCTAGACCTATAGGCAGGGACAAGGTGAGGTGGGGGTGCCTGGCCTGGCAGCAGCTGCTCACAAATCAAGACATGGAGGCTTTGGACAGCCTGAGGAGACCCCACCCTACACCAGAGAGAGCAGAACCCCTCTCCCCCAGCAGCCCGCAGCCATATTCCTGACAGTCCCCCAAAGCCCTCCTCATATGGAGTGGCTATCCTAAACTGCTCTTAGCGGTATAGCTTCCAGAACAACCAGAGCTGGGAGAGTCCCTGATGCCTTCTCCTCTCCTGCCTACTCAGGTTCCTTTCTCTTCACCCCAAGATATCTGCTTTGTTGGGATCTGAAGAGTTAGCCTCACATGCTGGGCTAGGGTGGCTCTGCTCCCTGGCAGCTGGGAATCCACGCTTGCTTCCAGTTCCCTGGACTGGCTGCTTTGTTCTCAAGTCTGGTAACAACCAGATCAGACATGGCTCCCAAGAGCAGTCTTGGGTTTGGATGGGAGGCATTGTTTTATCACAGAAGATTCAGTGTTATTTGAGGCAACTTTAACCAGAATCTTGGCAGCCCTAGTTCGGGCCACTCCTTTCAGAGACTGAATTTTGGAAGGCAGCAAGGTCTGGGAGCCTCCCTCAAGAGCCTGGGGACTGGAGACAGTACTTCTGGCCTCTTGGGCTATACATTATTCACCTCCGTCAGAGTAGACAAAGACAGTGTGGTCTGTCAGAGCTGCTGGAAGGAAGAAGATTAGTAGGACTTGGCCAGGCCTGGATGTGTGATCATTCCATTCCCTATTTGAGCTGTTCAATGATGCTGTAACCATCCCTCTAGAGAGATGTCTTCCTTGAAGCTGTGCTTGGCTGCTAAGCAGGCTACAGGGCAGGGCTAAGACCCTGCTCCACGCTAGACTGCTTGAAAGGCGTGGCACAAAGCACTGAGCTTCTGGACTTGCTTTGCTCACTTAGGAAAATGTAGACTGTTGCACCTTGGAAAACAAAAACCCAGACACATTAAGCACAAACTCCACCCCAGCCCCCAGCTCTAATTCCATTGTCCATGTGTTTATTAGTGTTTTCGTTTTGTTTTGTGTTTCTGAGTTGGGGGCAGGCCCTAATTCTCTAGTACAGGCTGGCCTCACTATGTCATAGATTTCCCGATGTCACTCAGGCTGGCCTCAACTTCACAACAATCCTTCTGCCCCAGCTTCCTGAGTGGGCATGCGTCCTACCAGGCATGCGTCACTGCCCCCGCTATATCTCTGTGATTTGACAACCCCGTATAACTCACAGGAGTAAAAATAGACATTTTTTTTTCCCTTTTGCTACCACCAGCTTTTGGGTTCTTTCCCTCTGATCATTTCTATAAGCCTGGCATCTACTCCTGGTGGTCTGATTTACCTCTGGAGACGCTAGGGTTCTGCTTTCCTATGGGCTGGAACCCTCTTCCATCTTGCCGTATGTTGGTGCTGGGTGCTAACTGCCTTTCCTTTTGTCTGTTTCCTCATCTCTGCTCTTGGCCAGCTGACGGTAGGGAAAGTGTCCAGCGGAATAGGGGCTGCAGCTGAAGTTCTGGTCAATCTGTACTTGAATGATCACAGACCTAAGACACAGGCCACTTCTCCAGACCTGGTAAGGACATGCACTGTCAGCCTCCACCTGGAGATATTTGCCCCGCCTCCTGGGCAGGAGTAATGGAAGATCCTTCCATCCGAAGGGTACCCCTTCATGGGGACCAAGGGGGTGCTGAAAGGCTGGATCCAGCGAAGGTTGGGGGAAGCCACATTTCCTCAAAGACTGACTAACTTCAGTTGGATCCTTGTGGTTCATTTTCCAAGCGAGGCTTGCTCCCTACTATCCATGCCTTTCAGGATCTGTCTGACACTAGGCTCTGCAGGGCTGTTGGACAAGTCCTTCACCTTCAGTGTTGAGTGTCCAACCTAATCAGACCTGGGAACTGAGACAGGAGTAGTAGGGGAGCCTGTTTTCCCGCTGGTCTCTCCCTCCTTGTTCTAGGTGGCACGGTGCCATTAGCAACCCTGTGCCCTGACTGTTGATTTGCTCTCCTTTGGGTTCACTGACCTGAAATCGCCAGCACCAGCCTGCTCCAGCTCTTCCTCCCCCATTGCAAGTGGGGAGGGAACCGTGAGATACAAGCACCCCTTTTCTGCACTCTCTTGAATGGATCTGAGGTCACACCCAATCCTCGATTGCTCCCCATCACCTCAGGGGCCGAAGACATATAACCGACCTCGTCTTGGTTTCTTTTCCTGCTGCTCTGAGGAGCTACCCTGACAAACACAGCTTCAGGGGAGTTGATTTATCTCACAGTTCAAAGCGCAGTCCATCATGGAAGGAAATTAAAGGGGAGCTTGAAGCACCTGGACGAGCCGCACCCACAGTCAGGAAGTAGAGAGAGATAAATGCAGCTTACTGCTGCAACAGCTATTCAGTCCAAGCTACCAGCCACAGAATGGTATCACTCACAGCAGGTGGGGCTTCCCACCACAGGCATAAGGGGAATCTCCCAGGTGATACTAGACTCTGTCAAGTTGACAACTAACACTGACCATCATACATCACCACTGTGGTACCCAGCGACACTTATCCTCTAGGACAGACCACAAGAAAGCAGCACTAGGTAGACAGACTCAGGCAAGACGTCCACTCATTTAAATCAGCCTGGTGGGGGTGGGGGGCTGTAGGAGGCTGTGTGGAGAGTGTCTTCCTGCACCATGCTTATTTGCAGTGATGTAAGCAGCAGCCAGGAATGCAGAAGTCCCTGGCATCTGATTAAGAATCCTAACAAGCCCAGGCCTGGCCTTTGGAGACTTACTCAGCCCTAGCACGTTGCTCTTTCTCCTGGCCCCAGGAATCCGTGCGAAAGGCATTTCCCCTGAGCCTGGGCGGCAACGACATCTGCTACTTCTGTAAGAAGCGCGTGTATGTGATGGAGCGGCTGAGCGCCGAGGGCCACTTTTTCCACCGGGAGTGCTTCCGATGCAGCGTCTGCACCACCACCCTGCCCCTGGCTGCCTATGCCTTTGACTGCAACGAAGGTAACCCCGGGGGTCGGGACAGCACTGGCCTCTGGCCTCCATCTCGGATGTGGCCTTGCTCCGGGGTTCCAATGCTCTGGAGGCTCTAAGACACCCAATAGTTCCCAACAGGGAGCACGATAGCATCAGGAATGCTACTCAGGGAGACTAGGAGATGCCACTGTAGGGAGCAGACAGCTGGCACAGCAGCACCAGGCAGGTTAACGCCTACTGTCCCCTGAGGGCTCTTGCCCATCCCACTCAGCCCCGCCACTCTCCATGGTGACTGTGCAGTCCAAATAATCCAACTCGATAAACTGTGTGAGGTGCCCAGCATGATGCCTGGCCTGTAATAAGAACTTAGTGAATGCTGGCACACTAACAAAGTACATGAGGCTGGGGAGACTGCCCAGGAAGTTAAGCACTTGCTTTGCAACCACGAAGACGGGAGTCTGCTCCCCAGAACCCCTATTTTGTTTTGTTTAAATTGTGGCCAGGTGGGGTGGTGCACACCTTTCATGCCAGCACAGGACCACAGGTTGGTCCCTGGGGTTTGAGGCCAACCTGGTCTACACAGTGAGATTGTTGTCTTAAAATAAATGACGAGAAAGGAAATAAGAAGAGAAGCAATGCGTTCTCTGGCACGTTCATAATCCCCGCCCTGGGGAGACGACACAGGCACTCTCTGGCTGGCCAGCCTCACCTCCTTGGTATGCTCCGGTGAGAGACCCCGTCTCAAAACAAAAGCAGAAAGCCGAGGTAAACAGTGCCTGCAGAACGATAGCTGATGTTATGCTCTTACCCACCCCTTCACACACACACAACTACCTACACACGTACATGTGTCTACCTGCGCACACACACACAAAGAATGAACTATAAAACTGGCCTTGATGTTACCACCTCTTTGGGTACGTGACCTACCAGAGCTCAACAGCAAAGTCATTCCACGAGCGAAGAGATCACTTTCAGGCCATCAGCCATTTATTGTATACTGTCGTATAGAATGTGGGGCAATAGGGCACAGTACTTATGATTACGTGCCTTAAAACTATCCCCCCCGGGGTGAATTCGGGCAGTGGCTCCTCCTCCTCCTCACCTCATAACCTGGGGCTGTTACTTAAAGCCACGGCCCCTCAGCTTCCTCATCTGCAAAATGTGGAGAATGAGAGGACCTGGGTAGACGCTGTGCACAGTGATCCCAGCATTCTAGAGGCCGTGACCGTAAGACCCTGAGTTCCAGACTAACTTGGGCTCCTGTAGAGACTGCCTCAGAAGATCAAAACAAAGAAAAAATAACTCTTAGCCCATAGGATGTGGGGGTTGATGAGTTGTTATATGGAGTATTTATTAGGTTTTTCTATTATCATCATCATTGTTATCATTACCATCGCCATTGTCACTGCTGTGGAAGTAGGCAGCAGGGCTATTCTCACAGGTGCCCAGTGGTGTTGGGCAGTGCTGTTCTTACATGGCATGTACCCCATCTGAGTCTCTTCTCTCATCACGGGCCAGCTGTCCTGACCCTCAAGATTCCAGAAAAAAAGGCCTGAGTGGTGACACATGTGGAACCACTTCTCTCTCCCTGACAACTGACCTTGTGAAGAAATCTGACTTCTGTTTGGAAGGGGAGCCACCTGGGGGTTTTAGCCCCACTCAAGGAGTCCCCCATTGCTGGCACCTTCTCTGAGGGAGACAACAGAGTGTCCCTGCCTTATCTTGGAGCCATTTCAGGGCAAGTGGATAAGCCCCTGCTCACTTCCGAACCGAACCGTGTTGGGCTTATTTTCCTGGTGATTGTATGAGCATTTGTTCCAGGGGTCCTGTCTGTAGAGAAAAACTATGTGTGCGTGTGTCTTTTCTCACAGGCAAGTTCTACTGCAAGCCCCATTTCATTCACTGTAAAACCAACAGCAAACAACGGAAGAGGCGGGCAGAGCTGAAACAGCAAGGAGAGGTATGTGAGTCTCAATGGTACTGGGAGAGCAGGGAAGATCCCCCCTTGATGAGGTCTCCAAAGGCAATCTCAGAGGCAGACAACCCTGCAGGGAGAGAAACCGTTCCCGAACAAGTTAGAGTCCCCTGATTCCCTTCTGGAGTGGTGTTTTGTCTTAGTCTGCTCAGCAGCCTCTGCGGTGGACCCTGTTTCAGACTCCAGCTTCCTGACAGGTACTGACTCCCTCTGAGAAGTTAAGAAATGCTTGTTCATGTGCAAAGACTGGGCTGTATACGCAACTGCACAAAAGCCCTGTGGTTCCCCCCCCCCCATGCCTGGGAGCCAAGGGGAACTGCTTGCAGGGTGAAGGCCATGTTTCCAGGTCCCCTCCGAGGCTTTGAAAGCAGTCACTGGCCTTATCGATGGTTTGTGGTAGCGCCCCCCTCTGGCAACTCTTAGGAAATACTTTCTCTCCAGTTCAATCAATCACCTAGCACCAATTTAAACCCACAACCTGAACTTTCCTAAAGGGCTTTCATAGGCTCCTCGCTATAGGAAAATGAAAAGGTAAATAAAAACAAGGACAATAAAATCACATATGACCAGTTGACATTCTGGTCATGTGACATTGTAGTCCAGCGTCCCTCCTCCCAGATGTTTCCCTAAGAGAGTAGATGCCACCTCCATAGCTTTCTAGGCTTCTTCTTTGCTGACAGGGTATCAAGACCAGTTTTCCATGATATTGAAATTCTTTTTTTTCCATTTTATGCTATATGGGTGTTATATATATATATATATGTCTGTGTACCACATGTGTGCCTGGTGCCATGGACACCAGAAGAGGGTGTTGGATCCCCAGGTCCTCTGAAAGGGCAGGGTTTTAAACCGCTGTACCATCTCTCCAGCCCCTGGATAATCTCAGCACTTGGGAGGTAGACGCAGGAAGGTTTGAATTTGATTTGTCTAAGCAACTTAGACACATTGTAACTCAGCAAAAGTAGGGGGCAGTTCAGGCAGGGGAAGAAGGTGGGGAAAGGAAGAGGAGAAAAGAGGGGAGTTGATATTCCAAGAATAAAATTTTCTTTTTTAATTGAAACAAGATCTCACTATGTAAACCTGACTGGCCTGGAACTCAATAGTTAGCCCAGGCTGGCCTTTGAGTCACAGAGATCCACCTGCCTCTGCCTCCTAAATGCTGTGAGTTGGGGGTGTGATTTTTAATACTATTAAAATATTTCATTTTACACATAGTCACTGATCTGTTTCAGCAGTTCCATCCTGCTGGGCTTTTATGGCGTTTAATCTTGCAAAGATTTTTATAATGAATGTATTTGCATACAAATCTTTACCCCCATTTCTAATTATCTATGTACTACATATCAGTGCAGTAGAGGCGTGCAAGTCGAAGGGCACGCATATCTTGAAGGTTAATGAATGGCATGGTGAGTTTTCCCTCCTTAAAAACAAGCTGTGTCCACCTTCAAAACCATGAAGGCGGGCTCCGGCGGGCTCCGTCTGCTCTGCTGGAGGCAGCCTCTGAGACTCATGTGCTATTGCTTTGCTCTCTCCCTCAGGAGGAAGGGACATGGCAGGAGCCAGAAGCACCTCGGAGGGATGCTCCCCCGGAAAGCTCTTGTGCAGTGGCGGCCATCAGCACACCAGAAGGCAGCCCCCCAGGTATCTCCACCTCCTTCTTTAGGAAGGCCCTGAGCTGGCCGCTCAGGCTGACAAGAGGCCTGCTCGACCTGCCCCAGAGCCTGCTTAGGTGGACGCAGGGACTCCTACAGGCTGCTGGCCACCATGTCAGGGACAATGCTCAGGACTACTGCTTCACCTTTGAGCTCCTGAGCCTGGGGCTGCTGCTGCTTTGGGCTTTCGGGGAGGTCTTGGCGGCCATGTACAGGGAGTCTGAGGAATCGGTGGAGCGCATCCGCAGCTGGCTGCTCAGGCTCATCCCCATGAAGCTGCGGTGAGGTTCAGGATGTCCACAGTGCCATAACATTTCCAAGCGTAGACTGCGCTATTTGTAGTTTGCTCTGACATCTTCAGCCAATAGTTCCAAGCCAAAGAGTTTCCCACTGGCCTTCTCCACCTGACTTTGACAGGGTTGAGCATCTATTCATGGTGCTAGGGCCAGGGACAACATGAAGGATTTTCTTGTTTTGTTTTTTTAACAGCTTTGTGTCCTTTTGTTTTGTTTTTCATACCAAAGCGAGCCATATTTCTGGGTTTACATTTCAATTTTTAACTTTTCATAAGCCAAAAAGAAAGCACTATTTTTCTACAAGTATCAATAGTTTTAACTGTTTCAACTGTTATTACCAGTTTTAAAGGCCCTTGGACTTGGCAGTGAGTTGAGATTTTTTTTTTTTTTCCTGCCAGCAAAGTTAGTGAGCTGAGACTAGAGACACACAAGAAAGGGTTCAGTCACATGACCAATACCTTTGGACTTACACATCCAGGTGCCACTTGTTCACAGTGGGTGCTGGGTTTGTTTGTTTCAAAAACACATGTATGTAAAAACATAATGAGGTTAAAAGAAGTTAGTAGAGGGATGAAATAAACCAAAATCTACCAAAGCACACAGCCATGTGCCATTTGTCCTCAGGGTAGGGGAGAGGTATTTTGCTCATATCCCTCATGCCCACCAAATCAAAAGCCTGCTGGCCCTTGACCCTGAATAGTTCTGTCAGGCTGATGTGAATGCTGAGGACAAACTATTTCAGTTGCTGCCATTTTCATCCTTGCCAAGCCCTGGACCCAGGCTGCAGGCTGAGCCGCAGTTACTCAGTCTGTCATGGTCAGGCTGCCTCTCCCTGATGTCTTTTGAACCTGGGGGTACTTGCTGGCCTATGGGAAGCATGGCCCTGATCTGTGAGCCTTGCTGGTGGCACCCTGGATGTTCAGTCACATGGCTGCCTTGCATATTTCAACAACGCGGCCAGAAAGCCTTCTCCCAGTGCCCCAGAAAAAGGAGAGTGACTGGTCTTTGGGTGGCTTCAAGCCCATAGTGTTTTCCATTCTGGAAAGAGCCTTCAGCTGTCCCCACCCCACACTGTGATGCTCAGCTTCAGTGGCAGGTTGAGCAGCTAGAGGGTTGGTAGGGCCTTCCAGGTACTCCGGGTAGCTACAGTCATCAGGACAGCTATGCAGAGCTGCCGCCACTAGCGTGCCCTCTAGAGATTAGAAAGGTCTGGTTTCAGCACCGTGAAAGCTTTGACATCAGCTTCTGTAGGGCAGGGAAAGAGGGGTGCTTTTCTAGAGACTCTGCCCTGAAGTCATGGGAAAGGCATGGCTGTGAGCAAGTCTGTGGGAACCAGCACCTCTGGCCTTGTTGTAATTGCTGCCAGTGTGGTGACTTACGTTGTATCTGCCCTACTTATAGCTGGGGTTTCAGTGGTCAAGCATGATGGGAGGGGTCCTTGAGTCCTATGTTTCATTATGTCACATGAATTCTTGAGGTCATGTTGGAGTGATTTTTCTCCAGTTTGGGGTGGGCTGGGATGCTTTGTGGAATGTTCTGGGAAGCCAGAGTGAACTCTCAAAAAAAAGAAGGAAAAAAAAGTCATTTATAGCCATACAGAGGCTGGTTTGAATTACTCAGACAGACAGGGTGTGTCAGCCACAAGGCTGAGACATCTGTGTGTTCTGAGACCTTGAACCTTCCTGGTGAGCAACAGCGGGGGCGGGTCCTGGGAGACAGTTACTGTACAGATGAATCTCGGGGTGAGTGTGAGACCCCAGAGTGAAATGGAGACCGGGGAGGCTAATGGGGCAGAAGGTCCTGGGAACGCTTGTGGACAAGAGTGGGGTTCGGATGCTCTGCACCCTGTGCAGGCACTCTTGGGGATGTGTAGCTGGCCATCACCAGGAAGGTTTGTCTCTCCTAAGCGAGCAGTCCTCTTGTGGGAGGGGGGGGGGGACAGTGGCTTCCCTGTCTCTGGCCTCCAGTGCCTTTTCCTGTTGTGATTTGGATTGGTTTTACTCCCTCACTAAGTCCTCCTTTCTGTCTTTCTCTTTCCACCTCACACTGTGGCCGCCAGTGCGTTTCAGCCTTCCAGTCCTACACCCACTCCTTGGCTGACACTTCTGCTCTAAGGTGACTGATTTTCTTGACAGTTTTCAGAGAGGTACTAACAACCCCTAACCCGCTTTCCGCACCCCATCCTCCGCGTCGGTGGTACTGGTTGCACTAACTGTGAGTGTCTTGCATACTCCTTAGAGGCATGAGCAGTTAACAGCATGGGGCGGGGGTCAGCTTGAAAGCCCAGAGCCCAGCCAGAAGCCTGGGTCCACAACAAGTGCGTGCCCCCCACCCCCACCCCCAATCCTGGGCTGGCCCCTACGCATGCTTTCTCAGTTGCACTTTCAAAGCCTTTTGTCTTCTTGGGAGGGTTCACCATGACTGTGAGACAATAGGATAAAAGGAGGGCTCTGTCAGCTTTGAAAACATTTCTTCTTAGTGTCCTCTTTTAAGAAAAGGACATGTCTGGGGATATCTTCTTCAGCCAGTTCCAATACAAAGCTCACCAATCCCTTCAATTTGGAGCCATAAGTGACTCGGTTTGGTGAGGTTTTAAAAGTATGCTTGTCCCCAGACTCCGTGGCCAGCTTGACCCATGTTCCGTGCTGTGAACACAATGAAGCTAGCGAGGCCTTCCTCTGTTTCAGCATGGTGAGTCCGAGGGACCTGCTGTGCCTTTCACAGGCCTCCAGGCTCTTAAGTCCCTCTGGTGTCACAGGCTTTCCTCAGAGCGGTCATGGTCTCAGGAAAGGAACTTCAGAAATAACTCACTATAAGCCACTGTCAATGCTCCTGTCCATCCGCCTAAATGGCCTGGTCTCTCTGCTCCTTTACCTGGAATAGCAGGACAGTCCTGTGCTACTGCAGAAAACATGCATGAAGTGTGTGTGAGCCCAGTCCTGCATCTGCAGGCTACAGTCAGAGGCCATTTCACATGTAGCTACCCTGCCCTTCGCCTGCCTCCCGGCCCCGCATGCTGCACTTGCTTGCTGCATTGGCACAGAGCCCAGCCGGTACAAATCCCTCTTCCTCTCCTTTCCTCTTTTCTTCTCTTCCAGCATTCCCCTCTCTAAAATGCCAACCAAAGAGAGGCCCCCCACCCTCGCTCTCAGCCTCTTTAGGCTCCCCATCTCATGGCAAGGCATGTCTGTGACCCTAGAGACATTCATTTACAGTGCCATATGGAACCCTGTATTTTCCCACACAGCAAACGATGTTTAGGTTTATTTATGATATTTGATGCTGTAAATGAAAATAAATACGGTTCTTTATAAAGCTCATCGTTTCCTCTCTTCTTTGCCGTGGAAGCTTCTAAAACCTCAAACACGGGGACCAGTTTAGGGGAGCCATCCTCTCCTAAACTGCTGGCGGGGCTTGCACTTGTGGTGGTGACCCGGGGCTCTCTGGGGGCTGTGCCAGGGCAATCTGAAATATTACCCAAAGGTAATATTTGGGAAAATGTCACCAATACTCCGGTGCCAGGCTTTGGGGTCTTTTCCTGAAATGTGTGGTACTTTGCTGTTCTAGATGCTGAGCAGAGAAAGAGAGGGCCAGTGTGACCTTAGCTCTTAGAAACAGGCTGTGTGAACCCATTTTCCTGCAAGCCGTGGCTTTGTGGGAGGGCTTTGCCAAAAATCCCACCTGTTTCGGTTCTTCCAGAGAAAACAATGAGTCTTTCCAGGGTTTGCACTGGACCAGCCAAGTGATGGGTGAAAAATAAGGAGGAAGGAATGAGCACCTGTCCCTCGAACCAGCAAGCGTGCCCATCAGAGCCCTGTGCTACAAGGCTCGGCCCACCTGGCCACTCTGAGTATGGTACCCAACAGGCTCTGCCCAGCTACACTCTGTTTAAGGGAAGGCCTTGGGGTCTCCCTTGACTATCCCATACAGTGCCAGATCTCTGCAGGGAGGTCCTTCTGCCATTGCTAGACCAGATGCGGTTGAGCTTCCAGTACTGGCATAAGAAAACCCCTGTGGACTATGAGGGCCTTCGCATCTCCCAGAGAGCGTTTCTGGGATTCCAGTCTCCAGCTCAGCTACTGGTGCCAGAATCTGCCTTCAGGGCCACCTCAGGTTGTGACCCAGCATCCCTGTCTCCTTCTCTTCCATTCAAGGAAGGCTATTAGGGACTAGAAATCAGGTGGGGAGATGAGAAAATGACAGGGTCCTTTACTATGCAATAGCTATTGCCCTAGGAGACACAGCAGAGGGCCCCAGAAAGCCCTCCTACCTCCCTGACGTTTCAGAAGCGCGTGTCTTAGATTGCTGTTTTAATTTTGATTCATCTTAACTCTACTCCTGCTTATTCACCCATTTGCCTCATTTTACTGAACACCTACTGTGTGCTCAGAAATACAGCTGATCTTGCCAGGCTCTCTTAAATCTTGAAGGCCCAAGTCAAGTCTCTGATAGAGTCCTCCGGGAAATAAGCTTAATTAACTGTTTGGGTTGGCTTTCTCAGACCTGCTTAGAGGGTGCCTGAGTTTGACTTGGTTTAACTACTCCATCCTACATAATTGGTATTTGATATTTTTTAATCCCAAAACATGAAGGCTCGGTGGGGAGATCAACTCTGAGACTTTGCTGGGCAAGCATTCCACCACTCAGCTACCTCCCCAACCTTAGCCTTTTAAAGGTAGTCTAAGAGAGCTAAATATTAAATGGAAGTTCCTGCACTAGTCAGCAAGGTGGCTATCCCTGCAATGCCTTCACTTGGTAGGCAGTAACAGGAGGGTCAAGAGTTCAAGGCCATCCTCCGCTACATTGCAAATTCAAGAAAAACCTTGACTACATGAGACCCTGTTTCAAGAAAATAACCCTCCCCACCCCCAAAGAAGTTTCTAACAGGACAAATAGAACTATATTAAATAGAACTAAATATTTGTTAGATCATGAGGTGGTGATTCTGAGTTTTAGAACTGCAAAAAAATTCATGTAGGAAAAACATGAAACAAATTCAGCCATTTACAGTTTTCAATATTTTTAAAGTATGTGGTGGGGGGGTTGATCACATCAGAACAGTACCCTTGGGCACCAGAAGGGAATATTGGATCCTACCGGAGTTAGAGCTAAACACAGTTGTGATGTTAGGCCCAGCAAGAGCCTAAATATAAGAAGGTATGAAGAGAACTCAGGAAACTAATCATCCATCGATGCAAAAACGCAGGAGGTTCCTCTTGACCATTGCGCAATGGGGTCACCCCTGCTGGTCAGCTAGGAGTGGCACTGGGAGACAAAGACCTTAAGTTTTTAAAAGACACAAGGTGGGAATCTCCTGGGGTTGCTACCTCGGCGATTTAGGATTGGATGAGGTGTTTAACTTTTAAAATAATTGGTTAGATCTGGTCACCCTTAGGTCCAGTCAGCCCTGTCATAAATATCTGATCTTCAAGTCAGTTTGGAATTTTCTGCCATCCACAGTTAAAGGTGGGAGGGTGATTAACTCATCCCATGTCTGTTCTGAGGAGTGAGGGTTACAGGCTTTGGATCAAAGGTCAGGAGAAGGATTGGGACCATTTGGCCCAGTTTCCAAACAAAGCTCATCTCACCAGTGCCAGCCGGTGATTTTTCTCTCCATTTAGTAGAGATCTCTGCTTGTTCTCTTCCTTATCTCTGCCTTCACAGATGGCTAATGTCAGGAACTTTTACATTCCTCGGCTCTCTGGAGAAGCACTAAGAGGCTTTAATTAACATGGGCCTAAAACTTGCAAATATAAGTTATAAGGCAATTAAAAGAAACATAGGTTACAAAGTTAGTCTGATTCTTTCAGTGAGATGCGAAATGTGGGTGCTGAGAATCAAACTTAGGTCCTCTAGAAGAGAAACAGGTGCTGTTAACCGCTGAGCCACCTCTCCAGCCCCAGCTGTCTACATTTTTAAAACAGAATAAACACCCAAGCATGGAGGCACACACCTTTAATCATAGCACTCAGGAGACAAAGACAGGCAGAACTCTGTGAGTTCTAAGACAGCCAGGGATATGTAGAAGGCTATGTCTCAAAACACAAACAGGCAAATAATACAAACCAACCAACCATGTAATTATAAAAAATAAAATATTAACTAGGCAGTCAGACTGGAGAAAAGAAAAATCTGAATACAGTAACACGGAAGTTCATTGCCTGGTATTTACAGAGTTCACTTAAAGCTGGTGTTTCCGGGCACCTCCCGAAGTGGCCCAGATGAAGGTAATCTTTACTGAGCAATGACCCAAGGGTAAGTGAGCAAAGACTGTGAACAAATAGTTCCCACTTAGGCAAATTCAAGAAGTAAACACTGGAAGAGAAAAAGGAAGCATCTGGGGAAAATATCCTCTCTTGACTTTCAAAGGCATGGAAATGAACCGTGTTGTCCCACCTAGTCAGCAAGGGACGTAGAGAAGCAGTGATGGGGAGGGAAAATGTCAGCTTAGAATTCATAGTAGAGACGGTGTTTCCTGAAAGGCAACATAGCAACCAAGATTACGTCTCCAACAAGGGCTCTGTCCTTTGGCCTTGAATGGGAAGAAGAGTAAGCTCAGCCCCTGGAGTAGGTGGAATGCTCCTCGTTCGTGTGGACTGTTTTTTATCGCAGTTTGACACCACCACCACCCCGAAAATCTTTTCAGTCAAAGAGTATCTGTCTTCCTCAGTGCCCTGGGTCAGGTGCTATCTGCCCAGCACTTTCCCTGGGCAGAGCTCCCCACAGCCAGCTGCTCACTAGTACTTGTCTCCTTGTAGCACCGTGAGGTCCATGCAGATATGAAAGAGGACTTCTAGGGAAGATGACTGGTGCCAGACAGGCAAGTTAGAGTGTGAGGGAGCAGAGGGCACCTGAGCCCAAAACTAGGTACCAGGGCCCTGTGCTATAGGGACCCAAACTTGGCTGAAATCCCAGCATGGACCCCTGGAACTTTGCTCCCACTGTGTCCCTGGAGGAGCCCCCTCTGTGCAACAGCAGTTAAGGAAGCCTCTCGAGTTGGGTTTTGGGAAGGTAGAATCAATGAGCCAACCCAGGGCAGTGCCTGGGACTCTGGAGCGGGGCGCTATACTGGGCTCTGGATGGTGCCTCTCTGGAGGGACTGCCTCTAGGAAGGCTTCCTTCTGACGTTGTAGATAATCTGAAGCGCTGGATCCCCTACAAGGTAGGTAGACACTAGACAGAGGCCCCAGAGCATGCTGGGAGGCACTTTCTTAGTTAGGGTTTCCATCGCTGTGAAGAGACACCATGACCAAGGCAACTCTTATGAGGAACAACATTTAATTGGGACTGGTTTACAGTCTCAGAGGCTTAGTAGGTTATCGTAATGGCGGTGAGCAAGGCAGCATCCAGGCAGACATGGTGCTGGAGAAGCCAAGAATTCTAAACATCTTGATCCAACAGCAGCCAGGAGGAGCCTGGCTTCTGTAGGCAGCTAGGAAGAGGCTCTCATTCCACACTGGAGGAGCATGAGCATAGGAGAACTCAAAGCCCACCCCACAGAGGCACACTTTCTCCAACAAGGCCACACTTCCTCCAACAAGGCCACACCTCCTAACAGTGCCACTCCCTGTGGGCCAAGCATTCAAACACATGAGTCTCTGAGGGCCAAACTTATTCAAACCACCCAGGCACCATCTCTCATCTCTTTGTCTCATCCCCGGCCTCTTCAAGACAACTATCTATTTCCCCTCAGACAGAGATCTCCGCTCTAGAGTCCTGCCTCCTGCCATCTGACAAAGCTTGAGTCTGCCTTACCCTGGGCCTCTGCCTGGTCCCTCGGGAATCTGCCATGAGGATGGAAGAGTTTGTTTAGGCTGGGGGGAGGTCCTGCTGGGGCCCAGCCGCAGTTGAGAACAGAGCTCTCAGGGAGCAGAATGCATACACTGGGTGTCAGGTCAGCCCTCCGCAGTGCTTCGCCTTGTTTCCCCCTTGCCTTCCGAGGCCTGTCATCCTCAACACGCATCTCGTAGCAAAGCAGGGCTCATGTAGCAGCAGGCACGTTTGGGTGCCCCTCTGCCCCTGCCAACCCTAAAGGGATGCACCTGAATTGGCAGCTGTTCCCATGGTAACTTGGACACCAAGGTCTTCAGCAGTGTGTCACAAGGCCACCGGGCCACACGCATCCTCTCTCCTCCTCACTGTCTCTGACAAAGGCGTCCAGGTAACTCTTGGAGGCAGGAAGTAGTGTGGGCAATGTCAAGTGTGTCTCATCAGCCCACGCCAGGCCTAGCCAGGTGTAGCCTCCATCGTGGACCTGTGGAGCACCTACCAAGTGCCTGCCCCAAGGGTGCTAGGCAGAGATTCACTGTTGCCCAGCAGGAGCCCGAGAAGGAAGATAAAACACAGCCCGCAGGCTGCCTCCCTTCCTGCCTTCCTAGATGGCTGCAGGAGGTAGAGACTCCCTTCCAGAAATTCCAGGTCGCCCCCCCCCATACCCCATATTGTTACCAGAGTTATTAGGGACACAGCTGAACCTTAGGAGTCCTAACATGCCAGGCTCTGCCGAGTAACAGCAGGGAAAGATGTAATCAATGTGACTACATTAGGAAAAAGAAAACCAGACCATCCCCTTCCCCCTCCCCCACTTCCGCACCTCCACACCCTCCACCCCGTGGCCAGTACAAACACTGAAGTCCATCTCTGAGGTCTCGGTGGAGATCTAGGATCAAATAGAGGGCAAGTGGTCTGGAAACCAGAGCGATGCTGGTGGGGGTTGGCCACAGCCATCATTGTCTAGGAGGCAGTCTCCAGGCACCAGGAGCTGCCAAGTGTCAGCCCTGTATGGAGTCTCTCGGTGCCAAAACCCACCAGGCTTTCCTTCCCTAAGCCTGAGATTCTAGGAAGGGTACAGTTGCTTAGGAGCCATTGTGGCAATAGCATGGCCTAAGGGAAGGCAGGTCTTCTCTCTCTTAGAAAGTCTTCACTTCTGCTGGGACTTTAAGGTGACTCTCAGGACCTGTGGACATTGGTCCTGACAGCCCGGAGCTGGAGACCGGGCCTGTTAGTGACAGAGGTGGAAAGAGAGAACCATAGTTTAGGACTATGGCCAGTACATAACTACCCAGCCTGCTTGCTGCGGGGGAGCGCACACAGCTGTAAGGAAGGAGCTGTGCCCCACCCTCATGCTACTGAAGGGGCTCCAGGGCCTGCAGCAGCCTGCGCTGAGGGCTGGTGTCTGTCCCCGGGATCCAGGCGAGGCTGGCGCTTCCCTGCCCTCTGCCTCAGACAGAGTGAAGGGTCTGGGGTGCTGGTGCTTTCCTGGCCTCGGGGGTGGGACTAAGTAGCCACCACTGGGGCCCACAGGCTGAGACGCAGCCTGGCTCCCTCCTCTCCCCGCAGAGGCGCCTTCCATCCTGGGACAGCATGATTTCCCTCCCATGTCCATTTAGCTGAATGTGTCTCTTTGCTCAGGGTCTTTCTGAGGCCTCTAAGTTCTGGTTTCATTGAGCAGAGTGTGTACACACACACACACATATACACACACACTGGCATACACACATACACACACATACACACAGAATCACAGACACACATATATACACACACATAAAAGACACATACATACAGATACATACACACTCACACACATATACACATGCTCACACATATACACACTCCACACATACACTCAAACACACATACAAGCACTCATATACACACACACCCATGTGTGCATGTATACACATGTACTCACATACACAAAATGCACTCATATAGACACACATACACTCATGTACCATACACTCACACAACTCACATATATACTCACACTCACATACATGCACACTCGAACACACACATATACACACACACTGGTGAGTGCAGACACACTGGCTCTATGACACACAGGAGAAGGCCGAAAGGCCAGGCTTCCAGGCGGGGGGCAGACCCGGAGGCCCCGAGCTGCCTACCCGTGCGCTGGCCTCTGAACATCCCCGGACATTCTGCTCTCATTAGAACACATGCTGTGACGCCTGACCCTCAGAGGCGCCTGGGGTAGCCGTGGTGTCTGTGAGCCGATGTCCTGCTGAGGACCTGACACTGCCAGGGACAAACCTTCCTTGGGAGCAGGCCTGACACCCCTGGGAATGTGTGGAAGTGCTGCCTGCTCAAGCCTGCCATCCTGCCAGTGCCTCCCCGCTAGCATTGACAGTGACCCCTGACACTCAGGCCCTGAACCAAGGCAGTGGCCTTGGCTTCTGGGGGCCGGTGCCTCACCCTTCACCTCGTCCAGCACCACCGAGCCTCCTTGCCTGCCTTGCCCTCTCTTTGCTGAGCTCTTTGGGTGGGTTTCTGTATCCTCGGTTGTATCCTGATCCACGCCTGTTTCAGCCTTAACTTTTCTCCGTGGTGGGAGGCAGGACACCAATTTCTTCCAGCTCCAAACCAGAAGCTTCTTTGGTAGTCAGGACCTTAAACATGTCTCTCAAATCTCAGTGGAGTGTGTGTGTCCTCCTCTCCTTCCTCTTCATGACTCTGGGGTTGCTGGCTGACTCTGTAAGGTGAATGTCTAGGGATGGGCTTCCAGGCCTGTCCCTCCTGTCCCCTCAGCAGAGGATCCAGGCTGACAGGGCAGCAGCCATCAGGAACAAGCTTCTTCAGTGGGAGCATGAGTGACAGCTCAACCTAACAAGGCCTCTCAAGCCGTGGTTCACAGACCTCCACTGCATGACATGACTGGAGTAGGGGTGTGTTCTGCCAACTCTCAGAAGGACAAGAAGTCAAGGACAGAGCATGACTGTCCAACCAAACAAATGGTTCTGTCATGTTCACAGACAGGCTGGCAACCTGTGACCATCTGGGTGTCTTACCCTCTCCATGCTTCTGCTAGCCCAGCAAGAAAATGGCGCTCACAAAATGCTCTGCCTGAAGGTTTATACGAGTGTAACAGACCTAGTACAAGTCAGTGCTAACCTATTCCTGGCATATACTGGGGGCCGAATAAAAGGTGCCACCGCTCACATTATAACCATTACCACAAACACGAGCAAAACCGAAATCACCACCGTCACCACCATTCCTACCACCATCGCCGTAACCACCACCACAACACCACCCAAACCACAACTACCGTAACTATCATCGCTAACACCAACCCACAACCATTATTATCACCACTATCACCAAAACCACAACTACCATTACTGCTACCACAACCATCACAACCGTCACCACCACCACAACCATCACTACCGTCACCATCACCACCATCACCCATCATCATTAGCAAAGCAGCCTGCAATATTCCCCTAAACACCTCCCTTCCCAGTTGTGCTAGTGTAAAAGTGTAGGCACGTGTGCGCACAGTAAGTTTGCACGCACACTGGGGTTAGACTAACGGCCTGCTGCTTGAGTCTGCCTGTACTCACATTTTATTTGACTGGATAGTATTTTGAAACTTTAGGGATTTCACAGAAGCTCAAAACATCTTGAACTGTCTTTGAAGGTGGGAAGTGCAGCTAGGAAGCAGACACCTCTTCCAGAGAGAGAGTGGGTGTGGAGTGAAAAGAGGAGAGATTTGGGTGGAAGCATGAAGAAAACGATGTTTAAGGTCGAGGTAGAACAATGAAGAGATAGGAAAAAAAGTGTCTCTTGGAGTAGAGAATGCAGGGGGTTGGGGGGAGAGTCCAGGGCTGGAGGGGAGCCTCAGGAAAAAAAAAAATCCTGTGCCCTGGACTCAGCAACAAGCAGGCCCCAGGGAATTTTCTAGTAGTAAGAGGGTGGAGAGGCAAAGATCTCATCAGGATTGCAGGAGATTGATAAAGGGACAGAGCAAGCTTGCTGGACTTCTGAGACTGGCCGGAAATGAGAGGCTGGAGTGGGCTGGAGGCCGGGCCTCCTGTATACTAAGAACAGATGGGACCAGTCCAGTAGGCGAAGTCAAGAACAGGGGAAAGAGAAGACAGTGGGCCGTATTGGGGGCAAGAAGTGAGAGGGTGCCGAGTCCAGATGAGGTTTCATCCTGGAGAGGAAACGGGACAGCTGCCTCCCTGTGACAGGGGAAGGCTCACCACCCAGGTACTGGCCAGGCTGGAGCTAGGCTCACGCGTCCATCCACTCAGCAGGCATCGCACGAGCAGCCGCTACACCCAAGGCGAGTTTCCAACAACAAACAAAACAGACAGAGCGCTGCCCACATCCCAGTCCTGGAAAGAGACAACAGAGGAAAAGGGAAATCAAACCGCTCATTGAAGGTTGAGCTTTCACTGGGAGACAAAAAGGGGACAGAGTGAGCTGAGCTTGTAGCAGGACAGTTCAACCCTGAGAAGGTGACATCTGACCAAAGCTCACCGGCAGCAGAGCAAGGCTCCAGGGGCAACACTGAGTCGCAGATTCCGGGACTGGAGGGCCGAGGCGGTGCCCACCTCAAGTCCTGAGGGGGACAGCACAGTTAACACAGCAGGAGCACAGCCAAGGGGCAATGTGAGGGACCTTGGCAATGTGAGGGACAGAGGCCACAAGGATAAATTAGATGGGACTCCTCTGCCTTACCTCAGAGTAAACGAGAAACCTTGGGGGAGTTTGAGCAGGGATGGCGCTCTCCAACTTTCACTGTTATGGACTGATTCTGCTGAAATTCTGAAGGGGTAGGACACAGGAGGAAAGGGCTGGGGGCCTGGCTAGAGACTTTGTTTTTATCATCTACACAAGATGCGATGGGGCCAGGCCCAGGGCAGTGACAGGGAGGAGACTTCATTCCTGGTGCAGTTGAAGGGAGAGCCATCAGCACTGGCAGAGGGCTCTGTGAAGGATGAGGGTGGTATCAAAGAGGCCATTATGGTGCCAACCTAAGCCACCTTAGCTTCAGGACTGACTTAAGTGGGCACGATGCCGGGTGGAGCAGGTGTTGGGGAAAGTGAGGAAGGGTTCACTTTGGACTTGCTGCATGCGATGCGTCCACGTGGAGAGGTCAGGTAGACAACAGGAGACAAAAGGTTTAGATGCAGGGGAACAGTCCAGGCTGCAGACGCAAATCTAGGAATCCTCTGTGCCCAGGGTCATTGAGAATCATGCGAGCAGGTGAAACCAGAGGCCGAGTATAGACAGGACTGGCACAAGAGGGTAGGAAGCTGGGCAGAGCTGTCTGGGAGCTGAGGGGAGCCCCTTTCTGGAAGGGCAGGGTCACAGGTCAGTAAGTGAGAACTGGAGGGCTGTGGGGACAGCTCAATGGTTAGAGCATTTGCCATGCAAGCATGAGGACCTGAGGTCAGATCCCCAGAAGTCCATAGAAGTGTCAGGTGGGAGTGGTGGCCCCACTGCAATCACAGCCCCCGAGGATGGCAGCAGGGGCCTCCACAGTAAAGTAGCTACCAAGACCATCCAGACCTTTGAGCTCTAGGTTGGATGGTGAGATCCTGCCTTCGTGAAGAGTGCAATCAAAGCAGTCTGGCTCTCAACCTCAGGCCTCCACAGACACATATGCATACATACATATATACCCACACATGTGTGCACACACACACATGTAAAACCATCCATCCATTCCTCTGTATACACCACACACACTCATGAAAATGGAAACATTTTGGGGGTGGGGGTTGCTTTTATTTTTGTGTTTTGTTGTTTTGGGTTTTTGTTTTATTTTCGGTTTTCTGTTTGTTTGTTTTCGAGACAGGGTCTCACTGTGTAGGTCTGGCTGGCCTGGAATTCACTCTGTAGACCAGGCTGGCCTCAAAAATTTACAGAGATCCTTCTGCCTCTGCCTCCCAAGTGCTGGGGTGAAAGGCATGTGCTACCGTGCTTGGTGGAAACTTTTTTTTTTTAACAGCATGTTGGCAGAGGCAGTTTGAACAATGTAGTCAGAGGCTTCTGAGAGCATCTCAGCACCTCCCTCCAGGTTAAATGGTGTGTGTGTGTGTGTGTGTGTGTGTGTGTGTGTGTGTGTGTGTGTG